>NW_023994306.1:0-430088 GCF_015586225.1 Lucilia sericata
TTTGTAGTTTTCGAACAAATTAAATCGCCATAAAATCACGTTCTTGAAAATTTTCAAAATAAACAACGGAGTTGTTCTATTTTCTACTTTAAAGAACATATATTGATAATATGAAGGAAATTGTAAGACATGAGGTCAAAAATTGTCAGTTTTTCTGTGTTCTTTCCTGGAATTCATGATATATAGGATATGTAGATTTGTATAAAATAATAAAAATTTATATCGCCAAAAAACAAGCAATGAAATTCGAGAAAACTCATTTTATATTAACCGAAATCTTTTTACTAAGTTTTTATAAGAAGTTTTATAAGAATAAGAATAATTGACCCTTCTACATGAAGAGGGCCCCCTTTAAAATTTAAGTTTAACGCTCATAACAGTCTTTAACTTCAATAGAATCCGAAACTGCATACGAACATATATGTGAGTATCGGGATATAATTGACCCATAAAAAATAAACAAATTATGTAGGAGCAAAAAACTTTTTACCAAATTTTATGATGATCTGTTTATAATTGACCCATAGGTGTATTTTCCTACAGAAAAAGAAAATTTGCCATAAATACATTTTAAAGAAACTTAAATATTCCTACTAATATTTATGTCGATCGGTCTATAATGTTCTAACTCCCATTGAAAAATTCGGAAAATAGTATTCATTCGGTACTCATGTAACTATTGATATACGATAATGAAATTCAGTATTAATGATTGCCATATGAGCCAAATTTTATAAAATTATCTTAGAATTTGCGGTTAAGTCATGGTTCCACAAATTTTATAAAAGTAATATGTTTTTACAAGGCTTTTATACAAATCTACATATCCTATATATATATAAAACAGACTGTTGTTTGTGTGTTTGTTTGTTACGCTTTCACGACAAAACTACTGAACCGATTTACATGAAATTTGGACCGCTAATAGATCTAACCCCAAAGGCTATATAAGATCTTGATCGGATGTCACGCCCCTTTTTACGCCCACTTTTTGTGAAACTATTATTACACCAATTTTGCAATCATGGAAAGCATGGAAAGAACTATAGGCTATATATAAGAACTTGATCCGATGCCACGCCCTTTCTACGCCCACTTTTTATAAAACTACCCTTACCTATATCTTATCCTATAATTATATGAAAGAGAAAGTTTGTTTGTTACGCTTTCACGGACAAACTACTGAGCCGATTTACATGAAATTTAGAACACTAATAGTTTTATTCTAAAATAGAACAATAGGCTAAATAAAATAATGATTTGATGTCACGCTCACTTTTTTCTATATATGTAATAGTTATACAAAATTTTAATTCGAGACTTACAGAAAACTACTGAACCGATAGGTCTGATCTCAGGATCGGACGCCACGCCTCTTTTTACACCAACTTTTTGTAAAACAATCATTAAACCAAATTTACTTTACAAAAACTACTGATCCGATTTTCATGAAATCTGTTATAATGAATGTTGTGGAATGAACAGTACGACACATTACATCTTTAAAACCTATAACATATATAATAATAAATATATATGAAACTCTTTTTTTACTTTTTCACTACATAACTAATAAACTTTACATAAAATTTGGCGTTTAATAGGTCTAACCTCAGAAGTTAACAAGTTAGAGTGCTATATTCGGCTATGCCGAATCTTAAATACTCTCCACCAGCAAGCTTCTTTTTATTAAAACCCATTTAACATCTAATTTTTAGATAACTTGACTTCATATAGGAGCTACGACCAATTACGGGCCTCTCCAGAAAAATTTTGTACAGTGGTTCATATCGATGTACACAAAACATATTTGTGTCTAATTTTATCAAGATAGCTTTATTTAACTATGAAATATGTGAGTTTAAATGATTTTCGGAAGAGAGCCTTATATGGGAGCTATGACCAATAATGGACCGATCCGGGGAAAAATTGTTAGAATGATTTATACGTATACAAAACATATTCAAGTTGAATTTTATACCGATATGAAACATATGCGTTTAAATGATTTTCGGAAGTGGACCCTATATGGGAGCTATGACCAATTATTTTCTTATCCGAAAAAAATTTCGTAGAGTGATTCATATATAGACGAAACATATTTGTGTGGAATTTTATCAAGATACCTTTATTTGACAATTAAATATGTGCGTTTAAGTGATTTTCGGAAGTGGGCCTTATATGGGAGCTATGACTAATAATGGACCGGTCCGAAAAGAAATTTAGTAGAATGATTTGTATGTACACAAAACATATTCAGCTCGAATTTTATCACAAAAGCTTTATTTGTCAATGAAATATGTGTGTTTAGGTAATTTTCTGGAAGTGGACCTTACATGGGAGCTATGACCAATTGTGGACCGACTGAGATCTACGTTGGTAGTATGATTTCTATTCATATTATATTTGTATGTACAAAATTTTGTGTTGATACCGATATATTTGAGGGAGTTATTAATGATAAACTTATATCCGGGAATATACACCTTTGTATGGGGGCTATGGGAAATATTGGATCAATTGTTATGAGTTTGAACATACTTGATCCCTAGCACAAAAAAATAATGTGTGACAAAATTCATCGAAATATCTTTGGTAGTTTCTGAGAAAACTACTTAAGAATTCGGAAAAAAACTTTATTTTTTTCGAGGTAGTCCTATATAGCCTATTGTTCCTTTGGGGTTAGACCTATTAGCGGTCCAAATTTCATGTAAATCGGTTCAGTAGTTTTGCCGTGAATGCGTAACAAACAAACAGTCTGTTTTATATATTAAAAATTTCAAGAAACGCGATTTTTATGACGATTTTAATTTGTTCGAAAACTACAAAAAATCAAAAGGGTATAAGAATATGAACGTCTATATCTTTGAGAGTTTATATCGGATTTTTTTGATTTAGAACCCAATCTATTACTATGGATGAGCTCTTTCATTCTAATATAATTTTTATATTAAAAAGTTTAAGATAGTGCATTTTTTAAAGAAATGCACTTTTTAAATGCATTTTTGAAATCGTTCTCCCTGTTTAAAATTTTATAAAAGTGCATAAGTCGATCATTTGAAGCTTTTTATGCAAAGTATAAAAATATTTTATTGTGACGTGCATTACATCTATTTTTGTCGGTTTTTTTAAATGTTTTATATTGAAAATTTTTAAATTTTATTGATATTTTATGCATTTAACATAATGTAAAACTGTTTAAAATACATTACTGATCACAATTGGGATGCAAATTTTTAGACTAGACTAGACTATAGTCTAGTCTATAGTCTAGTCTATAGTCTAGTCTATAGTCTAGTCTATAGTCTAGTCTATAGTCTAGTCTATAGTCTAGTTTATACTCTAGTCTATAGTCTAGTCTATAGTCTAGTCTTTAGTCTAGTCTATAGTCTATTCTATAGTCTAGTCTATAGTCTAGTCTATAGTCTAGGGATGCAAATTTTTAGACTAGACTAGACTATAGTCTAGTCTATAGTCTAGTCTATATTCTAGTCTATAGTCTAGTCTATAGTCTAGTCTATAGTCTAGTCTATAGTCTAGTCTATAGTCTAGTCTATAGTCTAGTCAATTTTCTTTTTTTTTTTTTTATTTATTTATTCATTTATTTATTAAAGAATTTTACATAAGTTTCTTAGGATTAAAACCCGCGAAGATTTCGCTTGTCTGCAGGTATGGCTTGGTTTGAGTTCAATTTCTTACATTAGATTTGTACAATATTTCTTATCATAATATGCAAGATATTTATATAAATATATTACAGTTTTTATGTTTTTAAAATTCATTATAAATAATTTAATTTTATATTATGTTTGCAAATTAATTAAATGAATTTTTATAAGTTTATTTCGTTTTTTTGAATTCGTTTCATTAATTATAGTTGTAGGGATTTTATTTAGTATTGTTGGCAGTATGACATTCAGTGTGCTTCTTCCGTATTCGTTTGTAAATCGGTCTACCTTGAATCTTCCCTGGGAACGGCATCTGGTATTGTGGACATGGTTTATTGGCTTCAAGTATGTGGTGTTATTAAAGAATTCTTTCGCAATTGTAGAGAAGTATAAGTTTTTGACGCTTAGGACGTGTAGATCTTTTGTAATATTTGTTGAGGTTGCTTTATTGTTGTTAAAAGTATAGTTTCTATTTAGAATTGTGTTTTGTTCTATGTTTTGGTTGTTATTAGTTTGATTTGTGTTGGTAGTTTGTTGGTAGTTAGATACATTGTAGTGTACGTTATTATTTTGAGATGTGTAGTTATTTTGTTGGATATTGTTACTATAATTTGTATTGTATTGGTGGTTTTTCCGTAGAATTTTTAAGATTTGGTTTTGTGTTTTTTGAAGGGTACTGCTATATTTCACATTTCCCCATGCGGTTATTCCGTGACGGATATAGAATTCCGCTAGCGAGAAATAAACTTGGCGTAATACATTGTAGGTGGTGCAGTTGCTTAAATGAAAGAGCATATACGCTGATCTTCGTAATTTCTTTTGTAAATTTTCTATGTGGATTTTCCATTTAAAATTGCTATCTATATATACTCCAAGGTATTTGTATATTTCGACATTTTCTATTAGCGTTGTGCAAGTATCATTTGTGTTGTTTGTAGATTTATTATGAAGGCATTGTATGTTATGGTATTTTAATATAATATTTGAATTTTGAAGATGTGGAGGTTTTATATGCATAATTTTTGTTTTGCTCGCGTTAATTATAAGTCCATTATCATGGCACCATTTTGTAGCTATATTTAGTTGTTCCTGCATATCTTTTGTTGCGTTAGATAAGTTTTTATTGGCTACCACAATTGCAGTATCGTCTGCATAGGCATATGTAGAGCCTTTTTTCAAACAATTCATCAATTCATTTGCGTATATGATGTAGAGTATTGGTCCGAGTTTCGATCCTTGGGGCACGCCGCAATCAGAATCAATTTTTATGCTTAATTTGTTGTTTATTTTTACTAAGTACGTTCTACATTCAAGATAGTTTATAAACCAATTTAAAATGTGACCTCTAATACCTATATTCTCCAAAGTTTGAATCATATTGTTGTGCGAAAGTGTGTCAAAAGCTTTACTAAAGTCTATGAATAAGGCCAGTACGTGCATGTTTTTACTTAAGTTTCCGTTAATGTATGTAGAAAAATTTCCTAGGAGTTTATTAATGCTTTTACCCTTTTGAAAGCCATATTGGTTTAAGTTGATAATTTCGTATTTTTGTAGGTAGTTCGTAAGTCTTCTTACAATAACTTCTTCAAGAATTTTTTCTAATATTGATAGGATAGCTATTGGCCTATAGTTGTTGAAGTTTGCTTGGTTTCCGCTTTTGTATATGGGTCTCACTATCGATGTCTTAAGTAAATCTGGTATAATTGCTTGTTCCAAACTAGTGTTTATAAATTTTGTTATTATCGGTGTTAAGTAACTAGCGTTAGATTTAAGATCTTTTGCTCTTATGCCGTCAATACCCGCGCTTTTCCTTGCGTTTAATGATTTTAAAATATAATATATTTCTTCCTCATTTGTGGGTTCAACGTATATGGAGTTTTGCACATTATTATATATATTATTCAATGTTTTAATATTACAGACGTGCACAATTTTTTTAACGTTTTCATTAAAATTAAGTGCGAATTTGTTAACAATACTATTTAAATCATCATTTTTGAAAGTATTTAGTATGAAATTGTCAATATTCGTAGTTTTTTTTTCCTATTAGTTCATTAATTAATTGCCATGTTTCACGCATATTATTTCTATTTTCGATAAATTTATTTTTGTAATAATTATTTTTTTCAAAATTTATTTTTTTGGTTAAAAAATTCCGAAATGTTTTATATTCACTTTCATATTTTTTATTATTTCGATTATTCTTCCACTTTTTAAAAAGTTTATCCCTTATGTCACAGTATTTGATTATTTCTTCACTAATCCATGGATTTGACGATCGCATTTTTGTTGTTTTTATAATTTTTGTTGAGTTTTTGTAGATTTGACTAAACACATCATAAATTTTATTATATAAATTGTTTGCGTTTGCTGTTTCGTTTATTATTGCATTCCAATTTATTTCTTTTATTTGTTTATTAATTTTATTATTGTTTAATTGCAAACCCTGGTTTTGTTTATTTATTTCCATACCCTGGTTTTTCTCGTTTTCATTTACACAACAAAAGAGCGAGTAATGATCAGATATGTTTGTTGTAATTATTGATGTTTGTGTACTTGTTGTTACATTATTGTTTTTTATAAACAGATGATCAATACATGTTTTTGTGTTTCTCTTTATATCTTCCCTTGTGCATTCACTCACCATACACTGTAGACCATTACTTGTCATCATATTGAGATATGTTGTTGTTGTATTGTTTACTCTTAAGATATCAATGTTTATGTCTCCAACTAGTATGATTTCTTGTTTTTTCCTAATTTTGTTTATAATTGAATCGAGTTCTTCGGTAAACAATGGAATACTTTCATGAGGGGGCGATATAGGGAGAGAAGAGAAAATATTTGTTTGTTGATATTGACATCGATTTGAATTATTTCGAAGGAGTTTGTATTTACTGGTATACGCTTGAATATTAAACTTTCGGCAATATATACAGCAATTCCACCACCTCTACCCTCTCTATTGAGGAATAGAGAGTTAAAACCTTTTATATTGTAATAATTGTTTTCATTGTCGCTAATATTTGTTTCAACTAGTACAATAAATTTTATTTTGTGTAATATATTATTAATTGTTGTGAGAAAAGACGCAAAATTCAGACGTAGTGATCGAATATTCATATATATTAATGTTTTGGGATAACTTAAAGAGTCTGTTTTAATTTGACTAAAATTATTTATTGTTTGATTATTATTCATTTTTTAATACAAAAATATATATAAAAGGTAAAAAAATTAATAAAATTCGGGAAAAATTAAGAGAAATTTAGTTTAATTTATACTATTTATATTTTCAATATCTGTTGTGTTGTTGATTACGAATAAAGGGGAGTTTTCATTCTTTCGGGCGAAGATATTTCCATTTTTAGTCCAGACAAATTTCCAATTGGCCTCCTTGGCTTTGGTTTTAGCTAGCCATAAAAGGCGACGATTGCTGAAGGTTAATTCGTCATTAATAAAGATGTATTTATTGTTTTCGTTTTCTTTTATAATATTTGCATCAACTCTATGATTTTTGATCTTACTCATAAGCTCTGTTTTCTTGTTGTACGTAGAGAACTCGACAATTATCTTATCACTTATTCTCTTTGTACGATATGCTTTGTTAATGTCTCTCTCATCAATTTCTACATTTAGAGATATACCAATTGTTTTAATCACTTCGTATGCTGATATTTGTTTGTTTTTAATATTTTTTATCTCAATGTTACGTCTGATCATTTGTTGTTCCATCTTATTCATACGAGTTTCAACATTGGTAATTCTAACCTCCTTTTGTGTATCTTTGTTAGTAAGCTCTTTTACTTGGTTCACTAATGTAGAGAGTGTGTCAGTTAGTGTTGTAAGGGAGTTTTGGATTTGGTCTGATATTTTCTTATTTAGTAAGCTTACATTTGAAGAGAGTTCCTCAATTGCAGTATTTACTTTTTCCAATCCTCTATTAAATTGATCGATGTCGGATTGAGAACATGCTCTTGAATTAGCGGGGGTCGATGACCCTGACTGCTTAAATTTTTTCGTTTGATCATTTTCCATATACGATGTATTTGGAGACCTACTTCTCGGCTTACAATTGTGACACTTCCAAGATGTTTTCCTCTCACTAGACATACTTAGATATGTATTCTCTGAGAGTGGACAGCAAGGCAGAAAGCGGTAGTTCATATTACAATTAAAACACTTTACATATGTTGTTGTTGTTATTTCTTTTTTGCACTGGTGGCAGAGTATATTTTGACTCATTTTATTGCTGTTAATCTTATTATAATTTGTTTAGTTTTTATACCCTCCACCACCATCAGTGGTGATAGAGGGTATATATAACTTTGTCATTCCGTGTGTAACACCAAGAAATATTCATCTGAGACCCAACAAAGTATATATATTCTTGGACCTTATGAAATTCTGAGTCGATTTAGCTATATCCGTCTGTCCGTCCGTCCGTCTGTCCGTCCGTCCGTCCGTCTGTCTGTCTGTCTGTATAAAACATTCTCACGTTAACACGAAGCAACAAAAATTAACGAAATTCACCCAAAATATTTATTATTGTCCTAGGCAGTTTGGTATTGAAAACGAGCAAAATCGGTTCACACCGGGAAAAGTTATGAATCAAAATTTGAAACAACCTCGAAAAAAATAAGCATTTTTTACACATCCTGGTGTAATTTTCTCGAAAACTATGAAAGATAATTCCATGAAAATCAGCATACATTCGTTTCTACACAAGAGCTTGACTCCTGCTGAAAATTGCCAGAATCGGTCCACAATTTCATATACCTCCCATACAAAAGTACATATTCCCGGAAAATGGGTTTTTTGTTAATAACTTCCGTTTTGTTAATAACAATGTCGAAATCTTTACAAAATTTTATAAATTACAATGTTATGTCAATAGAATTCATTCAGAGAAAAAATTTTCTGGATCGGTCCATAATTGGACATAGCTCCCATACAAGGTCCCCTCCCGAAAATCACTTAAACGCGCATAACTCATTACTAACATAAGACATCCATATAAAATTTAGTACAAGTATTACTCATGTGCACAGAAATATTATTGTGAAAATTTTTTCCGATCGGTCCATAATTGGTCATAGCTCCCATACACGGTCCCCTCCCGAAAATCACTTAAACGCACATAACTCATTAACGAATTAAGATATCTATATAAAATTTGGTACAAGTATAGTTCATATGCACAAAAATATTACTGTAAATTTTTTTCCGATCGGTTCTTAATTGGTGATAGCTCCCACTCAAGGTCCCCTCCCGAAAATCACTTAAACGCACATAACTCATTACTAAATTAAGATATCCACATAAAATTTGGTACAGGTATTGCTCACATATACAGAAATATTACTGTGGAATTTTTTTCCGATCGGTCCATACTTTGTCATAGCTCCCATACAAGGTCCCTTCCAAAAAATCACTTAAACGCGCATAACTCATTATTAATTAAGATATCCATATAAAATTTGGTACAAGTATTGCTCAAATGAACAGAAATATTACTGTGAAATTTTTTTCCGATCGGTCCATAATAGGTCATAGCTCCCATACAAGGTCCCTTCCCGAAAATCACTTAAACGCGCATAACTCATTTCTAAATTAAGATATCCATATAAAATTTGGTAAAAGTATTGCTCAAATGAACAGAAATATTACTGTGAAATTTTTTTCCGATCGGTCCATAATAGGTCATAGCTCCCATACAAGGTCCCTTCCCGAAAATCACTTAAACGCGCATAACTCATTACTAAATTAAGATATTCATATAAAATTTTGTACAAGTATTGCTCATATACACAGAAATATTACTGTAAAATTTTTTTCCTATTGGTCCATCCTTGGTCATAGCTCCCATGCAAGGTTCCCTCCGAAAATCACATAAATGCACATAACTCATTACTAAATTAAAATATCCATACATTTACCACAAATATTGCTCTTATATACATAAATTACACTATAAAATTGTTTTACGATCGGTCCATACTTGGTCATAGCTCTCATACTAGGCACCCTCCGGAAAATTACTTAAAAGTACAATATTCATTACCAAATAATGATATACAGTGTCGGACAAAACTAAAGCACGGAATATTACCTCTTAACAAAAACCACAATAAAATTTCAAAAATCACTTTTTATACCCTCCACCACCATCAGTGGTGATAGAGGGTATATATAACTTTGTCATTCCGTGTGTAACACCAAGAAATATTCATCTGAGACCCAACAAAGTATATATATTCTTGGACCTTATGAAATTCTGAGTCGATTTAGCTATGTCCGTCTGTCCGTCCGTCCGTCCGTCTGTCTGTCTGTCTGTCTGTATAAAACATTCTCACGTTAACACGAAGCAACAAAAATTAACGAAATTCACCCAAAATATTTACTATTGTCCTAGGCAGTTTGGTATTGAAAACGAGCAAAATCGGTTCACACCGGGAAACGTTATGAATCAAAATTTGAAACAACCTCGAAAAAAATAAGCATTTTTTACACATCCTGATGTAATTTTCTCGAAAACTATGAAAGATAATTCCATGAAAATCAGCATACATTCGTTTCAACACAAGAGCTTGACTCCTGCTGAAAATTGCCAGAATCGGTCCACAATTTCATATACCTCCCATACAAAAGTACATATTCCCGGAAAATGGGTTTTTTGTTAATAACTTCCGTCACAATGTCGAATTTTATAAATTACAATGTTATGTCAATAGAATTCATTCAGAGAAAAAATTTTCTGGATCGGTCCATAATTGGACATAGCTCCCATACAAGGTCCCCTCCCGAAAATAACTTAAACGCAAATAATTCATTTCTAAATCAAGTTATCTATATAAAATTTAGTACAAGTATTGCCCTCACATACAGAAGTATTACTGCAAATTTTTTTTCCATCGGTCCATAATTGGTCATAGCTCCCATACAAGGTCCCCTCCCGAAAATCACTTAAACGCGCATAACTCATTACTAACATAAGACATCCATATAAAATTTAGTACAAGTATTACTCATGTACACAGAAATATTATTGTGAAAATTTTTTCCGATCGGTCCATAATTGGTCATAGCTCCCATACACGGTCCCCTCCCGAAAATCACTTAAACGCACATAACTCATTAACGAATTAAGATATCTATATAAAATTTGGTACAAGTATAGTTCATATGCACAAAAATATTACTGTAAATTTTTTTCCGATCGGTTCTTAATTGGTTATAGCTCCCACTCAAGGTCCCCTCCCGAAAATCACTTAAACGCACATAACTCATTACTAAATTAAGATATCCACATAAAATTTGGTACAGGTATTGCTCACATATACAGAAATATTACTGTGGAATTTTTTTCCGATCGGTCCATACTTTGTCATAGCTCCCATACAAGGTCCCTTCCAAAAAATCACTTAAACGCGCATAACTCATTATTAATTAAGATATCCATATAAAATTTGGTACAAGTATTGCTCAAATGAACAGAAATATTACTGTGAAATTTTTTTCCGATCGGTCCATAATAGGTCATAGCTCCCATACAAGGTCCCTTCCCGAAAATCACTTAAACGCGCATAACTCATTACTAAATTAAGATATCCATATAAAATTTTGTACAAGTATTGCTCATATGCACAGAAATATTACTGTAAAATTTTTTTCCTATCAGTCCATCAATGGTCATAGCTCCCATACAAGGTCCCTTCCCGAAAATCACTTAAACGCGCATAACTCATTACTAAATTAAGATATCCATATAAAATTTTGTACAAGTATTGCTCATATACACAGAAATATTACTGTAAAATTTTTTTCCTATTGGTCCATCCTTGGTCATAGCTCCCATGCAAGGTTCCCTCCCGAAAATCACATAAATGCACATGACTCATTACTAAATTAAAATATCCATACATTTACCACAAATATTGCTCTTATATACATAAATTACACTATAAAATTGTTTTACGATCGGTCCATACTTGGTCATAGCTCTCATACTAGGCACCCTCCAGAAAATTACTTAAACGTACAATATTCATTACCAAATAATGATATAAATGCAGAATTTTGAAATTTTGTTTTTATATACACAATTAGTCATAGCTCCCATCAGCGTTGCCAATTTAGCGCTTTTGGCGCTAGATTTAGCCCCTTTTAACAATCCAAAAGTCGCATTTTTTCCTCTTAGCGCTTTTTTGGAAAAAGGCGCTAAATTAACGCTTATTTCAACAAATGAAAAATCTTTTTAATAACATAAAATTATTCTAGTTTAACAATAAAGATAAAACGGAATAATTTTAGACAGTACTCTGCCGTACAAATTTATTAAAGTTCCTTTTTCTAAACTTTCCATATTATGAGTAATTCAAAGATCTTTTAGTGTGATGAGTTATTTTAAAACTTTAAAACTAAAATAAAAAATATTCACCTTTTTCGCCAAAAGAATTGAAATCTGTTTATTCTTAAATTTTCAATACCTTCGAAGGGAAAATTGATTTCGTGAAATTCCACAACAGTTGATTTTGATCGTAACAGTTTTTATTGATCAGAAAATTCTATAAAAAATTCACAACAAGGGAAGTTTTTCACGTCAAAAAAGGGAAAAGTTGTAAATTAACTTAATTTTAGTTAGGTTAACTTGAACTTGAAATTAAAATTGCATTTCGTGAAAACTATTGATATTTTAATGTGAATAATACAAAAATAATTTTGATCGCACAAAGTTTGATTCACAAAAATTTAGCATTCTTTATTTATAACTTCACTGTCAAGGAAACAATTACTTGACGATTACTTCAGTTTTTTCACAAAGTTTTGGCTCTTAGTATTTTTGGAAATGAAGAGTTTAATTAAAATTTATTATGGGGAATTTAAAAAAATCTCTTTGACTAGTTATTGAGATCTTGATCGATGATAGCAATTAGTCATTGAATAAGAAAATCAAACATATTTGTAGTAATTTTTTTAATAAACAAATTTTAGCTAAATACTATATTTTTTAAGACTGTGTAAAAATATAATTTTAGCGCTTTTTAGTGCGTTTTGAGTGAATGGACGGCGCGTTTTAGTATAAAATAGTTGACAACTCTGGCTCCCATACAAAGTCCTCTTTCGAAAATCTCTTAAATGCACATTACTCATTACCAAATAAAGCTATTGATACAAAAATTCTATTTCAAGATTTTTGCACGATCGGTTCATAACACACATTACTTATTACTAAATTACGATATAGATACAAAATTTTACTGAAATATAGCTTTCATGTCCAGAAGTTTTGCTTAAAGAATTTTTTACGATCGGTCTATAATTGGTCATATCTCCCATACTAGGTCCTGCCCCTAAAACCGTATTTAACTAGTTGCATTATCAATTTGTGTAGAACAAAATTATATATATGTATTTTGAAAATCCTTAAATCTTTCACACACATGCATACATGCAATTTAATAAAAATCGCCAAGCGTTGGTAATGTTCAATAAATCTTGGAATTGTAATAGATTTGAGCTGTTTGAATCTAGGGATTTTTCTATTTAAGATATGATAAAACTTATTTCTACAAATATTTGATCAATTAGAAAAGTATTAATATAAAAGTAGCTGGTGGAGGGTATTTAAGATTCGGCTCAGCCGAATATAGCACTCCAACTTGTTAAATAGTGTGTTTGTTTGTGTGTTTTGAATTTCTTTATGAAGAAAAGATATATTTTAAAATGCACAAAAATCACTTTATTTAATAGATTTTTATAATTATTTTTTACACAGATGTGTTAACAGATTTTTGTTTTATATTTCAATGTTAAATGTTTATTTTATTTTGGCTAATTTATAGAATTTTAAGTAACTTTAATAGAGCTTTAAAAAAACACGTCCGTTTGCATCAAGTACTGAACTAGAACTGGAAGTCTAGTCTATAGTCTAGTCTATAGTCTAGTCTATAGTCTAGTCTATAGTCTAGTCTATAGTCTAGTCTATAGTCTACGTGTTTTTTTAAAGCTCTATTAAAGTTACTTAAAATTCTATAAATTAGCCAAAATAAAATAAACATTTAACATTGAAATATAAAACAAAAATCTGTGTAAAAAACAATTATAAAAATCTATTAAATAAAGTGATTTTTGTGCATTTTAAAATATATCTTTTCTTCATAAAGAAATTCAAAACACATAAACAAACACACTATTTAAAAACTAAACAAATAATAATAAGATTAAGAGCAATAAAATGAGTCAAAATATACTCTGCCACCAGTGCAAAAAAGAAATAACAACAACAACATATGTAAAGTGCTTTAATTGTAATATGAACTACCACTTTCTGCCTTGCTGTCCACTCTCAGAGAATACATATCTAAGTATGTCTAGTGAGAGGAAAACATCTTGGAAGTGTCACAATTGTAAGCCGAGAAGTAGGTCTCCAAATACATCGTATATGGAAAATGATCAAACGAAAAAATTTAAGCAGTCAGGGTCATCGACCCCCGCTAATTCAAGAGCATGTTCTCAATCCGACATCGATCAATTTAATAGAGGATTGGAAAAAGTAAATACTGCAATTGAGGAACTCTCTTCAAATGTAAGCTTACTAAATAAGAAAATATCAGACCAAATCCAAAACTCCCTTACAACACTAACTGACACACTCTCTACATTAGTGAACCAAGTAAAAGAGCTTACTGACAAAGATACACAAAAGGAGGTTAGAATTACCAATGTTGAAACTCGTATGAATAAGATGGAACAACAAATGATCAGACGTAACATTGAGATCAAAAATATTAAAAACAAACAAATATCAGCATACGAAGTGATTAAAACAATTGGTATATCTCTAAATGTAGAAATTGATGAGAGGGACATTAACAAAGCATATCGTACAAAGAGAATAAGTGATAAGATAATTGTCGAGTTCTCTACGTACAACAAGAAAACAGAGCTTATGAGTAAGATCAAAAATCATAGAGTTGATGCAAATATTATAAAAGAAAACGAAAACGAAAACAATAAATACATCTATATTAATGACGAATTAACCTTCAGCAATCGTCGCCTTCTATGGCTAGCTAAAACCAAAGCCAAGGAGGCCAATTGGAAATTTGTCTGGACTAAAAATGGAAATATCTTCGCCCGAAAGAATGAAAACTCCCCTTTATTCGTAATCAACAACACAACAGATATTGAAAATATAAATAGTATAAATTAAACTAAATTTCTCTTAATTTTTCCCGAATTTTATTAATTTTTTTTACCTTTTATATATATTTTTGTATTAAAAAATGAATAATAATCAAACAATAAATAATTTTAGTCAAATTAAAACAGACTCTTTAAGTTATCCCAAAACATTAATATATATGAATATTCGATCACTACGTCTGAATTTTGCGTCTTTTCTCACAACAATTAATAATATATTACACAAAATAAAATTTATTGTACTAGTTGAAACAAATATTAGCGACAATGAAAACAATTATTACAATATAAAAGGTTTTAACTCTCTATTCCTCAATAGAGAGGGTAGAGGTGGTGGAATTGCTGTATATATTGCCGAAAGTTTAATATTCAAGCGTATACCAGTAAATACAAACTCCTTCGAAATAATTCAAATCGATGTCAATATCAACAAACAAATATTTTCTCTTCTCTCCCTATATCGCCCCCTCATGAAAGTATTCCATTGTTTACCGAAGAACTCGATTCAATTATAAACAAAATTAGGAAAAAACAAGAAATCATACTAGTTGGAGACATAAACATTGATATCTTAAGAGTAAACAATACAACAACAACATATCTCAATATGATGACAAGTAATGGTCTACAGTGTATGGTGAGTGAATGCACAAGGGAAGATATAAAGAGAAACACAAAAACATGTATTGATCATCTGTTTATAAAAAACAATAATGTAACAACAAGTACACAAACATCAATAATTACAACAAACATATCTGATCATTACTCGCTCTTTTGTTGTGTAAATGAAAACGAGAAAAACCAGGGTATGGAAATAAATAAACAAAACCAGGGTTTGCAATTAAACAATAATAAAATTAATAAACAAATAAAAGAAATAAATTGGAATGCAATAATAAACGAAACAGCAAACGCAAACAATTTATATAATAAAATTTATGATGTGTTTAGTCAAATCTACAAAAACTCAACAAAAATTATAAAAACAACAAAAATGCGATCGTCAAATCCATGGATTAGTGAAGAAATAATCAAATACTGTGACATAAGGGATAAACTTTTTAAAAAGTGGAAGAATAATCGAAATAATAAAAAATATGAAAGTGAATATAAAACATTTCGGAATTTTTTAACCAAAAAAATAAATTTTGAAAAAAATAATTATTACAAAAATAAATTTATCGAAAATAGAAATAATATGCGTGAAACATGGCAATTAATTAATGAACTAATAGGAAAAAAAAAACTACGAATATTGACAATTTCATACTAAATACTTTCAAAAATGATGATTTAAATAGTATTGTTAACAAATTCGCACTTAATTTTAATGAAAACGTTAAAAAAATTGTGCACGTCTGTAATATTAAAACATTGAATAATATATATAATAATGTGCAAAACTCCATATACGTTGAACCCACAAATGAGGAAGAAATATATTATATTTTAAAATCATTAAACGCAAGGAAAAGCGCGGGTATTGACGGCATAAGAGCAAAAGATCTTAAATCTAACGCTAGTTACTTAACACCGATAATAACAAAATTTATAAACACTAGTTTGGAACAAGCAATTATACCAAATTTACTTAAGACATCGATAGTGAGACCCATATACAAAAGCGGAAACCAAGCAAACTTCAACAACTATAGGCCAATAGCTATCCTATCAATATTAGAAAAAATTCTTGAAGAAGTTATTGTAAGAAGACTTACGAACTACCTACAAAAATACGAAATTATCAACTTAAACCAATATGGCTTTCAAAAGGGTAAAAGCATTAATAAACTCCTAGGAAATTTTTCTACATACATTAACGGAAACTTAAGTAAAAACATGCACGTACTGGCCTTATTCATAGACTTTAGTAAAGCTTTTGACACACTTTCGCACAACAATATGATTCAAACTTTGGAGAATATAGGTATTAGAGGTCACATTTTAAATTGGTTTATAAACTATCTTGAATGTAGAACGTACTTAGTAAAAATAAACAACAAATTAAGCATAAAAATTGATTCTGATTGCGGCGTGCCCCAAGGATCGAAACTCGGACCAATACTCTACATCATATACGCAAATGAATTGATGAATTGTTTGAAAAAAGGCTCTACATATGCCTATGCAGACGATACTGCAATTGTGGTAGCCAATAAAAACTTATCTAACGCAACAAAAGATATGCAGGAACAACTAAATATAGCTACAAAATGGTGCCATGATAATGGACTTATAATTAACGCGAGCAAAACAAAAATTATGCATATAAAACCTCCACATCTTCAAAATTCAAATATTATATTAAAATACCATAACATACAATGCCTTCATAATAAATCTACAAACAACACAAATGATACTTGCACAACGCTAATAGAAAATGTCGAAATATACAAATACCTTGGAGTATATATAGATAGCAATTTTAAATGGAAAATCCACATAGAAAATTTACAAAAGAAATTACGAAGATCAGCGTATATGCTCTTTCATTTAAGCAACTGCACCACCTACAATGTATTACGCCAAGTTTATTTCTCGCTAGCGGAATTCTATATCCGTCACGGAATAACCGCATGGGGAAATGTGAAATATAGCAGTACCCTTCAAAAAACACAAAACCAAATCTTAAAAATTCTACGGAAAAACCACCAATACAATACAAATTATAGTAACAATATCCAACAAAATAACTACACATCTCAAAATAATAACGTACACTACAATGTATCTAACTACCAACAAACTACCAACACAAATCAAACTAATAACAACCAAAACATAGAACAAAACACAATTCTAAATAGAAACTATACTTTTAACAACAATAAAGCAACCTCAACAAATATTACAAAAGATCTACACGTCCTAAGCGTCAAAAACTTATACTTCTCTACAATTGCGAAAGAATTCTTTAATAACACCACATACTTGAAGCCAATAAACCATGTCCACAATACCAGATGCCGTTCCCAGGGAAGATTCAAGGTAGACCGATTTACAAACGAATACGGAAGAAGCACACTGAATGTCATACTGCCAACAATACTAAATAAAATCCCTACAACTATAATTAATGAAACGAATTCAAAAAGACGAAATAAACTTATAAAAATTCATTTAATTAATTTGCAAACATAATATAAAATTAAATTATTTATAATGAATTTAAAAAAAATAAAAACTGTAATATATTTATGTAAATATCTTCCATATTATGATAAGAAATATTGTACAAATCTAATGTAAGAAATTGAACTCAAACCAAGCCATACCTGCAGACAAGCGAAAGCTTCGCGGGTTTTAATCCTAAGAAACTTATGTAAAATTCTTTAATAAATAAATGAATAAATAAATAAAAAAAAATTGACTAGACTATAGACTAGACTATAGACTAGACTATAGACTAGACTATAGTCTAGTCTAGTCTAAAAATATGCATCCCTAGACTATAGACTAGACTATAGACTAGACTAAAGACTAGACTATAGACTAGACTATAGACTAGAGTATAGACTAGACTATAGACTAGATCATTTTCCATATACGATGTATTTGGAGACCTACTTCTCGGCTTACAATTGTGACACTTCCAAGATGTTTTCCTCTCACTAGACATACTTAGATATGTATTCTCTGAGAGTGGACAGCAAGGCAGAAAGTGGTAGTTCATATTGCTCTTAATCTTATTATTATTTGTTTAGTTTTTAAATAGTGTGTTTGTTTATGTGTTTTGAATTTCTTTATGAAGAAAAGATATATTTTAAAATGCACAAAAATCACTTTATTTAATAGATTTTTATAATTGTTTTTTTACACAGATCTGTTAACAGATTTTTGTTTTATATTTCAATGTTAAATGTTTATTTTATTTTGGCTAATTTATAGAATTTTAAGTAACTTTAATAGAGCTTTAAAAAAACACGTCCGTTTGCATCAAGTACTGAACTAGAACTGGAACTGGAAGTCTAGTCTATAGTCTAGTCTATAGTCTAGTCTATAGTCTAGTCTATAGTCTAGTCTATAGTCTAGTCTATAGTCTAGTCTATAGTCTAGTCTAGTCTAGTCTAGTCTATAGTCTAGTCTATAGTCTAGTCTATAGTCTAGTCTATAGTCTAGTCTATAGTCTAGTCTATAGTCTAGTCTATAGTCTAGTCTATAGTCTAGTCTATAGTCTAGTCTATAGTCTAGTCTATAGTCTAGTCTATAGTCTAGTCTATAGTCTAGTCTATAGTCTAGTCTATAGTCTAGTCTATAGTCTAGTCTAGTCTATAGTTCTAGTCTATAGTCTAGTCTAGTATAGTCTAGTCTATAGTCTAGTCTATAGTCTAGTCTATAGTCTAGTCTATAGTCTAGTCTATAGTCTAGTCTATAGTCTAGTCTATAGTCTAGTCTATAGTCTAGTCTATAGTCTAGTCTATAGTCTAGTCTATAGTCTAGTCTATAGTCTAGTCTATAGTCTAGTCTATAGTCTAGTCTATAGTCTAGTCTATAGTCTAGTCTATAGTCTAGTCTATAGTCTCGTCTAGTAGTCTAGTCTATAGTCTAGTCTATAGTCTAGTCTATAGTCTAGTCTATAGTCTAGTCTATAGTCTAGTCTATAGTCTAGTCTATAGTCTAGTCTATAGTCTAGTCTATAGTCTAGTCTTTGTCTAGTCTATAGTCTATTCTATAGTCTAGTCTATAGTCTAGTCTAGACTAGACAGTCTAGTCTATAGTCTAGTCTATAGTCTAGTCTAGTCTGTAGTCTAGTCTAGTCTATAGTCTAGTCTATAGTCTAGTCTATAGTCTAGTCTATAGTCTAGTCTAGTCTAGTCTAGTCTAGTCTAGTCTAGTCTAGTCTAGTCTAGTCTAGTCTAGCCTAGTCTAGTCTAGTCTAGTCAAGTCTAGTCTAGTCTAGTCTAGTCTAGTCTATAGTCTGGTCTAGTCTAGTCTAGTCTAGTCTAGTCTAGTCTATAGTCTATAGTCTATAGTCTAGTCTATAGTCTATAGTCTAGACTATAGTCTAGACTAGACTATAGCCTAGACTATAGACTAGACTATAGACTAGACTATAGACTAGACTGTAGACTAGACTATAGACTAGACTATAGACTAGACTATAGACTAGACTATAGACTAGACTATAGACTAGACTATAGACTAGACTATAGACTAGACTATAGACTAGACTATAGACTAGACTATAGACTAGACTATAGACTAGACTATAGACTAGACTATAGACTAGACTATAGACTAGACTAGACTAGACTAGACTAGACTAGACTAGACTAGACTAGACTAGACTAGACTAGACTAGACTAGACTAGACTAGACTAGACTATAGACTAGACTAGAGACTAGACTAGACTATAGACTAGACTATAGACTAGACTATAGACTAGACTATAGACTAGACTATAGACTAGACTATAGACTAGACTATAGACTAGACTATAGACTAGACTATAGACTAGACTGTAGACTAGACTATAGACTAGACTATAGACTAGACTATAGACTAGACTATAGACTAGACTATAGACTAGACTATAGACTAGACTATAGACTAGAATAGACTATAGACTAGACTATAGACTAGACTATAGACTAGACTATAGACTAGACTAGACTAGACTATAGACTAGACTATAGACTCGACTAGACTATAGACTAGACTAGAGACTAGACTATAGACTAGACGATAGACTAGATTATAGACTAGACTGTAGACTATACTATAGACTTTACTATAGACTAGACTAAAGACTAGACTATAGAGTAGACTATAGACTAGAATATAGACTAGACTATAGACTAGACTATAGACTAGACTATATACTAGACTATAGACTAGACTATAGACTAGAGTATAGACTAGACTATAGTCTAGACTTTAGACTAGACTAGACTATAGACTAGACTATAGACTAGACTATAGACTAGACTATAGACTAGATTATAGACTAGACTATAGACTAGATTATAGACTACACTATCGACTATACTATAAACTAGACTATAGACTATAGAATAGAATAGACTAGACTATAGACTAGACTAGACTAGACTATAGACTAGACTAGACTATAGACTAGACTAGACTATAGACTAGACTATAGACTAGACTATAGACTAGACTATAGACTAGACTATAGACTAGACTATAGACTAGACTATAGACTAGACTATAGACTAGACTAGACTATAGACTAGACTATAGAGTAGACTATAGACTAGACTATAGACTAGACTAGAATATAGACTAGACTAGGCTAGACTAGACTAGACTATAAACTATTGACTAGTCTAGACTATAGACTAGACTATAGACTAGACTAGACTATAGACTAGACTAGACTATAGACTAGACTAGACTATAGACTAGACTAGACTATAGACTAGACTATAGACTAGACTAGACTATAGACTAGACTATAGACTAGACTAGACTATAAACTAGACTAGACTATAGACTAGACTAGACTATAGACTAGACTAGACTAGACTAGACTAGACTAGACTATATACTATATACTAGACTAGACTATAAACTAGACTATAGACTAGACTAGACTAGACTATAGACTAGACTATAGACTAGACTATAGACTAGACTATAGACTAGACTATAGACTAGACTATAGACTAGACTATAGACTAGACTATAGACTAGACTATAGACTAGACTATAGACTAGACTATAGACTAGACTATAGACTAGACTATAGACTAGACTATAGACTAGACTATAGACTAGACTATAGACTAGACTATAGACTAGACTATAGACGTGACTATAGAGCTAGACTATTAGCGTAGAACTAAGACTAGACTATAGAGCTTAGACTATAGACTAGACTATCGACTAGGACTACTAGACTAGACTATAGACTGAGACTATAGACTTAGACTATAGATAGACTATAGACTCGACTATAGACTTAGACTATAGACTAGACTATAGACTAGACTATAGGACTAGGACTATAGGACTAGACTATAGGACTAGACATAGACTAGACTATAGACTAGACTATAGACTAGACTATAGACTAGACTATAGACTAGACTATGACTAGACTATAGACTAGACTATAGAATGACTATAGACCTAGACTATAGGACTAGACTAATAGGACTAGGACTATAGACTAGACTAGACTATTAGACTAGACTATAGACTAGCCTTATAGACTAGACTATAGACTTAGACTATAGACTAGACTATAGACTAGACTATAGACTAGGACTTATAGACTAGACTATAGACTAGACTATCGACTAGGACTTATAGACTAGACTATAGACTAGACTAGACTAGACTATAGACTAGACTATAGACTAGACTATAGACTAGACTAGACTAGACTAGACTAGACTATAGACTAGACTATAGACTAGACTATAGACTAGACTATAGACTAGACTATAGACTAGACTATAGACTAGACTAGCTAGAACTAGACTATAGACTAGACTATAGACTGGACTATAGACTAGACTATAGACTAGACTATAGACGAGACTATAGACTAGACTATAGACTAGACTATAGACTAGACTATAGACTAGACTATAGACTAGACTATAGACTAGACTATAGACTAGACTATAGACTAGACTATAGACTAGACTATAGACTAGACTATAGACTAGAGGAATCCAATTTTTGGTGTGGACATTTGTTTTGATGCAATACATTAGAATCAACAATAAAATCGATTGTGAATTGTTGGTTAGTTATGGCCGTTTGCGTTCAGGTGACGATATGTCACATTTTAATAAGGTGACCATATTTTGCAAATTTCATTATATTGTCCATTTTGATCTTGTTATACCCTTCACCTTCGTGAGAAGGGTAGATGTAAGTTTGTCATTCCGTTTGTAATTTCTATAATATAATTTTCCGACCCTATAAAGTGTATATATTCTGGATCCTTATAGATAGCGGAGTCGATTTAGCCATGTCCGTCTGTCTGCGTGTATGAAGTCGAAGTGCTGTACGTGAGTACCTGGCGTGGAGCCCTATCTCACGGTGGTACTTTTTCAACCACTGAGTGAGTATCAAGTAAACAACTCACCACTGCCCCTTTGTGTTTGTTACACGAAGGTCGCAATTTTTGTACACGGATATGCCGGTCTATGCACAAGCACTTTGCTCAAGTACTCGAGCTATCTAGTCTCTTGTCAAAGTAGTCACGTTGGGGAAAGACAGGTGTCATGAGCAAGCTCAATGTACCCCGACATATTGTCGCCCAACCACACTACTATGGCTCTGTTGATTCGGCAACAGCACTTAGGGGACGAATTGGTAGTCCGAAAAACACAGATCATATTACTTGACAAGACTTTATTTCAGTGGCCACAGAGACCCACTGTGATAAGTTGAGCTTGCACTCAACCATGTTGGAAAATCGCTTTTAAAATAAAGAAAGGGCAGTGACGACTTTGCACTCCATTGGCTTGCTAGACCGTATTCTAACTCTCATTCATCGTTCATCTTACATCGTTTCCCCATTATCACTCATCCGTCAAATCCATCAATCACTATACTCTCTTTATAGAATCAAAGAAGACATCAGAAACATCGTTCATCTTCGTTTACCAATTTTTCGCATTATCAGTTTAATTCCAACATTTTACTAATCCACAGTCATGCTCTGTAATTTGTACCGCTCCTTGCATCTAGGAACGATAACAGAAATGTATCTTGAAAACTTATATTTCACCGTGTATCAGTCTTTTAACCAAGCACCCCCTTCCTGCGATTAAGGTTTCAACCACAGCCACTACGTGGATCCCGAAGGAACCTCAACCAACTGACCAGCCAGGACAAGTCCTGTGGGCAACTGGCCACCCGTAGTACCACATTATGTGGTGCACTGGTTAGACTTCTTTCCAATTTATGCAAGGACTAGGCCAGGCAGTAAATTGTCAACAGCAATTTATAGTCCCGGAAGACTACAGGTATTGGTAGCACCTATCTATCCCCGGATTGCAATACACCAAGATGCGGTCTGACATCAAGGAAACATGCCCGGGGGGCAAAAGATAAATTGACCAGGAATCGAACCTGCAATGCTCAGTTTGTTAATTCTCCCATACATCCACTGCACCACTTCATTATGTGTCTGCGTGTATGTTGAAATCAGTTTTCAGAAGACCCTAGATATCTGTGAGATCCGAATTTTCAATAATTCTATCGGAAATACGATCGAATAGAACGCTATTTAAAATCAGCCCAATTGGCCATAAATAACGAAGATATGAGTAAAAATCCGAGATCTCCTCTGAAAATTTCATCAAAACTTTACTTTTTTCGTGCATGCTTATATAAAACAATAAACAAACAAAAACAAGTAAGAAAGTATAGTCGGGCGTGGCCGACCATATGATACCCTACACCAGTTATGAATATTAAATGTGATTTATTTTTCATAATAAAGCATTTATCTTCAATATTCCCTTGTTCCGATACATTTAAGCAATTTATGGATGAAAAACTAATTTTCTGAAAGAGGCTTTATATGGGGCTAGGGGCAAATATGGACCAAGCCCGATAAAATTTTGTGAATATATTTATATTTACACAATATTTTATTGTGCTGAATTTCATCGCGATATTTGTGTTTATAAGCTAATTTGGGACATTCAAGTAATTTTCTGAAGAGGACTTTGTATGGGAGCTAGGGTCAAATGTGACCCGATCTTTATGAAATTTGGCAGGGTCATCAAGACATCTATAAAAACATATCTGTATATTTAACATAATTATGAGCTCAGAAGCTCTTTTCGGGGGTTCTGTTCTATGGGAGCTAGGTGAAATAATGGACCGATTTTAACCATTTTCAATAGGCTTCGTCCTTGGGTCAAATAAAACGTGCGTGCCAATTATCTTGAAAATTGCGACCTGTACCTTTCGCACAAAGTTTACATGGACAGCCAGCCAGCCAGACGGACGGACGGACATAGCTTAATCGACTCAGAAAACGATTCTAAGCCGATTGGTATACTTTAAGGTGGATCTAGGACGAATATTTTTGTATGTTACAAACATCAGCACAAATCCAATATACCCTACCCAATATAACAAAACACAGTATCAAACGGTAATTATTTTTTGTTATTTGTAATTCTTGTTTATAAACACAAAGCAAAGAAGGAATATCACGTTACGTTGTTATTGGCTAGAAACATGAAATTAAGTACGTACAGCCTGGATTTGGCGAGAACAGGGCAGAAAAAGGGCACCTTTTGGTACTTTTTCCTTCAACAAAATGTACTTTTTGAATTTTCTATAATATTGAACCTAGAAACATGAAATTAAGTATGTAGAGCCCAGATTAGGTCAGAATATATAAAAGGGGACTTTTTGTACTTTTTCGTTCTACAAAAGGTCCTTTTTGAATTTATAATATATAATATTGAACCTAGAAACATGAAATTTAGCATATTGAACCTTGACTAGGTAAGAACTTACAAAAAGGGACTTTTTTGTACTTTTTATACCCTCCACCACCATCAGTGGTGATAGAGGGTATATATAACTTTGTCATTCCGTGTGTAACACCAAGAAATATTCATCTGAGACCCAACAAAGTATATATATTCTTGGACCTTATGAAATTCTGAGTCGATTTAGCTATGTCCGTCTGTCCGTCCGTCCGTCCGTCCGTCTGTCTGTCTGTCTGTATAAAACATTCTCACGTTAACACGAAGCAACAAAAATTAACGAAATTCACCCAAAATATTTATTATTGTCCTAGGCAGTTTGGTATTGAAAACGAGCAAAATCGGTTCACACCGGGAAAAGTTATGAATCAAAATTTGAAACAACCTCGAAAAAAATAAGCATTTTTTACACATCCTGATGTAATTTTCTCGAAAACTATGAAAGATAATTCCATGAAAATCAGCATACATTCGTTTCTACACAAGAGCTTGACTCCTGCTGAAAATTGCCAGAATCGGTCCACAATTTCATATACCTCCCATACAAAAGTACATATTCCCGGAAAATGGGTTTTTTGTTAATAACTTCCGTCACAATGTCGAAATCTTTACAAAATTTTACAAATTACAATGTTATGTCAATAGAATTCATTCAGAGAAAAAATTTTCTGGATCGGTCCATAATTGGACATAGCTCCCATACAAGGTCCCCTCCCGAAAATAACTTAAACGCAAATAATTCATTTCTAAATCAAGTTATCTATATAAAATTTAGTACAAGTATTGCCCTCACATACAGAAGTATTACTGTAAATTTTTTTTTCCATCGGTCCATAATTGGTCATAGCTCCCATACAAGGTCCCCTCCCGAAAATCACTTAAACGCGCATAACTCATTACTAACATAAGACATCCATATAAAATTTAGTACAAGTATTACTCATGTGCACAGAAATATTATTGTGAAAATTTTTTCCGATCGGTCCATAATTGGTCATAGCTCCCATACACGGTCCCCTCCCGAAAATCACTTAAACGCACATAACTCATTAACGAATTAAGATATCTATATAAAATTTGGTACAAGTATAGTTCATATGCACAAAAATATTACTGTAAATTTTTTTCCGATCGGTCCATAATTGGTCATAGCTCCCACTCAAGGTCCCCTCCCGAAAATCACTTAAACGCACATAACTCATTACTAAATTAAGATATCCACATAAAATTTGGTACAGGTATTGCTCACATATACAGAAATATTACTGTGGAATTTTTTTCCGATCGGTCCATACTTTGTCATAGCTCCCATACAAGGTCCCTTCCAGAAAATCACTTAAACGCGCATAACTCATTATTAATTAAGATATCCATATAAAATTTGGTACAAGTATTGCTCAAATGAACAGAAATATTACTGTGAAATTTTTTTCCGATTGGTCCATTATAGGTCATAGCTCCCATACAAGGTCCCTTCCCGAAAATCACTTAAACGCGCATAACTCATTACTAAATTAAGATATCCATATAAAATTTGGTACAAGTATTGCTCAAATGAACAGAAATATTACTGTGAAATTTTTTTCCGATCGGTCCATAATAGGTCATAGCTCCCATACAAGGTCCCTTCCCGAAAATCACTTAAACGCGCATAACTCATTACTAAATTAAGATATCCATATAAAATTTTGTACAAGTATTGCTCATATGCACAGAAATATTACTGTAAAATTTTTTTCCTATTGGTCCATCCTTGGTCATAGCTCCCATGCAAGGTTCCCTCCCGAAAATCACATAAATGCACATAACTCATTACTAAATTAAAATATCCATACATTTACCACAAATATTGCTCTTATATACATAAATTACACTATAAAATTGTTTTACGATCGGTCCATACTTGGTCATAGCTCTCATACTAGGCACCCTCCAGAAAATTACTTAAACGTACAATATTCATTACCAAATAATGATATAAATGCAGAATTTTAAAATTTTGTTTTTATATACACAATTAGTCATAGCTCCCATCAGCGTTGCCAATTTAGCGCTTTTAGCGCTAGATTTAGCCCCTTTTAACAATCCAAAAGTCGCATTTTTTCCTCTTAGCGCTTTTTTGGAAAAAGGCACTAAATTAACGCTTATTTCAACAAATGAAAAATCTTTTTAATAACATAAAATTATTCTAGTTTAACAATAAAGATAAAACGGAATAATTTTAGACGGTACTCTGCCGTACAAATTTATTAAAGTTCCTTTTTCTAAACTTTCCATATTATGAGTAATTCAAAGATCTTTTAGTGTGATGAGTTATTTTAAAACTTTAAAACTAAAATAAAAAATATTCACCTTTTTCGCCAAAAGAATTGAAATCTGTTTATTCTTAAATTTTCAATACCTTCGAAGGGAAAATTGATTTCGTGAAATTCCACAACAGTTGATTTTGATCGTAACAGTTTTTATTGATCAGAAAATTCTATAAAAAATTCACAACAAGGGAAGTTTTTCACGTCAAAAAAGGGAAAAGTTGTAAATTAACTTAATTTTAGTTAGGTTAACTTGAACTTGAAATTAAAATTGCATTTCGTGAAAACTATTGATATTTTAATGTGAATAATACAAAAATAATTTTGATCGCACAAAGTTTGATTCACAAAAATTTAGCATTCTTTTTTTATAACTTCACTGTCAAGGAAACAATTACTTGACGATTACTTCAGTTTTTTCACAAAGTTTTGGCTCTTAGTATTTTTGGAAATGAAGAGTTTAATTAAAATTTATTATGGGGAATTTAAAAAAATCTCTTTGACTAGTTATTGAGATCTTGATCGATGATAGCAATTAGTCATTGAATAAGAAAATCAAACATATTTGTAGTAATTTTTTTAATAAACAAATTTTAGCTAAATACTATATTTTTTAAGACTGTGTAAAAATATAATTTTAGCGCTTTTTAGTGCGTTTTGAGTGAATGGACGGCGCGTTTTAGTATAAAATAGTTGACAACTCTGGCTCCCATACAAAGTCCTCTTTCGAAAATCTCTTAAATGCACATTACTCATTACCAAATAAAGCTATTGATACAAAAATTCTATTTCAAGATTTTTGCACGATCGGTTCATAACACACATTACTTATTACTAAATTACGATATAGATACAAAATTTTACTGAAATATAGCTTTCATGTCCAGAAGTTTTGCTTAAAGAATTTTTTACGATCGGTCTATAATTGGTCATATCTCCCATACTAGGTCCTGCCCCTAAAACCGTATTTAACTAGTTGCATTATCAATTTGTGTAGAACAAAATTATATATATGTATTTTGAAAATCCTTAAATCTTTCACACACATGCATACATGCAAATTAATAAAAATCGCCAAGCGTTGGTAATGTTCAATAAATCTTGGAATTGTAATAGATTTGAGCTGTTTGAATCTAGGGATTTTTCTATTTAAGATATGAGAAAACTTATTTCTACAAATATTTGATCAATTAGAAAAGTATTAATATAAAAGTAGCTGGTGGAGGGTATTTAAGATTCGGCTCAGCCGAATATAGCACTCTAACTTGTTTATTCTACAAAAGGTACTTTTTGAATTTTCTATAACATTGAACCTAGAAACATGATATTAAATATGTAGAGCACGGATTAGGCCAGAACACATAAAAGGGGACTTTTTGGTACTTTTTCGTTCTACAAAAGGTACTTTTTTGAATTGTCTATAATATTGAAACTAAAAACATGAAATTTAGCATGTAGGGCCTTGACTGGGTAAGATCTTACAAAAAGGGACTTTTTGGTACTTTTTCGGTGTACAAGAGGTACTTTTTTAATTTTCTATTATAATATTGAACCTAGAAACATTATGTAGAGCCTGGATTAAGTGGGAACCCATAAAAGGAAAGTTTTTGGTACTTTTTCGTTCTTCAAAAGGTACTTTTTGAAATTTCTTTAATATTGAACCTAGAAATATGAAATTAAGCATGTAGAGCCCGGATTAAGTTAGAACGTATAAAATGGGATACAATGGATATTTTTTGATTTTTTGTAATAAAATTCGTACTGACCGTTTTTTAACACGTGAAGGGTATATAAGATTCGGCACAGCATATATATAGAACTTTTACTTGCTTTAATTTGTTTTCATATTTATCTATATCTATATGTATAAAAATTAATGTGTGTTTGTTTGTATGTTTGAACGTTATAGACTACTAAACGGCTGAACCGATTTTATTCAAATTTTCACAGCGTATTCCTGTATGTCTGGAATAGGTAATAGGCTACTTTTTATTTTGAAATTCCAAGTGGGCGAGGAGCCACGCCTATATTAAGAAAATATTAAATCCGTATATTTTAGATAATATAACAGTTAGAGTCCTCAAATTTTGTCGGAGCAACTTTAGTGTCAATATAATTATTTAGGACAAAAAGTAGGCGGACTATCATTAGGGGACGTGGCACCTCCCACATAAATTAAATACAAAAATACGTTTATCTTGTGGAGAACTTTGAAATTCATGTGAACATTTAGAGCATAACCGGCGGACTTTCAATGGGTGGCTTGGCACAACATATATGAACTAAATACAAAATTTCGTGCATCTAGGAAACTCTTATATTATTCAAATTTTTTATAGATAGATAGAAATTGGCGATAGATAGAAACTGGCGAACTTGCAATAATTTGCTTGACATCTTTCATATGTAACATATAATAAATCTGGTATTTATTTATACATATTTCTTTTAGGGCAGCAAAGCACACATGGTATAGCTAGTCTATATATATAAAAATGAATGAGTGTTTGTTTGTATGTTTATATGTTTGTATGTTTGAACGTTATAGACTACTAAACGGTTGAACCGATTTTCTTTAAATTTTCACAGCGTATTCCTGTATGTATGGAATAGGTAATAGGCTACTTTTTATTTTGAAATTTCATGTGGGCGAGGAGCCACGCCCATATTAATAAAATATCAAATCCGTATATTTGAGATAATATAACAGTTGGAGTCCTCAAATTTTGTCGGAGCCACTTTAGTGTCAATATGATTATTTAGGACAAAAAGTAGGCGGACTAGCATTAGGGGGCGTGGCACCTCCCATATAAATTAAATACAAAAATTCGTTTATCTTGGAAATTATTACAGTTACCCCCGTTAACACCAACTCCGGTTATCGTTTAACTGGTAGATATTCTGCCGGTTAAAATAATTTTTGTATGAAAACTGTCAATTTAACCTTACGATAAAATATAACCAGACATTGAGATAATGGGGGTTAGAATCTTAAAACGTATAACTTTAATATCCATTTAAACAATTTGGGTAATAAATTGGCGGGCTAGCCATGAGAGAAGCGACACCTCCCATATTAATTAAATACAAAAAATCGATTATCTGGGAAACTAATAGAACTATATTCTTCAAATTTTGCACGAAGAACTTAAATATTCATCTGAACACTTTGGAGGAAAAAGAACGCACTTTCATTTTGGTGGCTTGAAGCCCCCATATTAATTAAATAGAAAAAATCGTATATGTAAGAAACTATTAGAGCTAGAATCTTCAAAATTTACTTAAAGAACTTTGACATTCATCTGAACATTTAGAGTATAACCGGTGGACTTTCAATGGGGAGTTGGTACCGTCCATATGAATCTATATATATAAAAATGAATAAGCGATTGTATGTTTGTTTAATCGGCCACTATATCAATTCAATAGAATGCCGTTTGGATTGTGTAACGCTCCACAAACTATGTGCAGACTAATGAACCTTGTAATACCTTATTATTTGAAATCCAATGTTTATGTATACCTGGACGATTTACTGATAGTATCAAAAGACTTTGACGAACATTTACAACATTTGAAGGAAGTGGCATCCCAATTAAGAAAGGCTAATTTGACAATAAATAAATGTAAAAAAAACAATTTTGCTATGGTATCGCCGATTTATCGACGATTACGCTACAGTAACTTTTAGCTTAACAGAACTATTGAGAAAACATAAACAGTTTATTTGGACTGAAGAGGCACAGAAATCTTTTGACGTGATTAAGGATATATTAACTTCAGCTCCTGTATTAGTACATGCCAATTTTTCAAAGCCATGTATTTTGCAGTGTGATGCGAGCATGTTGGGTGTAGGTACTGTGGGTAATGAACGACAGATCGCTTATATGTCCCAGAAACTGAATAAGGCCCCGCGTAATTTTTATATTACCGAATTAAAGTTCTGGCAGTTATTTTGGCAATAAAGAAGTTTCGAGCATATATTGAGGGTCAAGAATTTAGGGTAATCACCGATCATGCAGGCCTCAAATGGCTAATTCGGCAGAAGGATTTGACAGGTAGATTAGCCAGGTGGGCATTAAAGCTGCAGGGGTTTGTATTTAGCATAGAACATCGTAAGGGGAAGGAAAATGTAGTTTACAATGCTTTATCGCGAGCGTTTGAAGACTCAAGTACTATTGCAGAATTTGACATAGAATGCTTGCCAGCAGTTGACTTGAACTCATCTTCAATTGAAAGTGAAGAGTATTCTAAATGGAGGGAACAATTTTCAAGGACAGAATTTCCGGAATATAAGGTTGTAGGTAAATATATTTATAAACGGACAAAATTTTCATCTGACGTTTTAGATGGCTCAGATTCATGAAAACTTTAAGTTCCCACTGAATTGAGAACTGATGTGATATAAGCAGCTCATAATATCCCAAATGCTGCACACGGTGGGATTGCGAAGACAGTACAACGCATTAGACAATTTTTCTTTTGGCCCAGACTTGGTACGGAGGTAAAGGACTATGTATTAAATTGTGATGTATGTAGAACATCAAAAACACCGACTAAGACATTAAGATCACCAATAGGAGAAATGGTTACGACAGACAGACCATTTCAAAGACTTTATTTGGATTTAATTGGACCATTTCATTTTATCACTCCCCCTTTTATTAATCCGCCATTTTATTACACTAATGTTCATATGGATGTAAAAGTTGTCTTGCAAAATTTGAGGATTCTAGCTCTAGTAGTTTCTCAGATAAACGAATTTTTGTACTTGAATCACATGGGGGTATCTCGCCACCTTATTGCTAGTCCGCCCATTTTTGTCTAAAATATTCATATTATTACTAAAGTAGCTCTCATAAAATTTGAGGATTCAAACTTATATATATGGGGCATTTCACGTCAAGTGAACCAACTTTTGAAATCGATGTCTTCCGATCGCGAATTTGCACCAATGTTAGTTCTATTGGCTAGTAATTCGGACACCATTTTTCAACAAGATCGGTCAAGAACTCTCTGAGTTATAGGAGGTCAAAATTTGACATTTTGGCCAAACAGGTGTTTTTTTATCCATATAACTTATTACCTATTGTTCTTAGCAAAATGTGTCCCAAATAGTTTAGATAGCTATTTATGCAATCTTTCGAAAAAAAATTAAATAAAATATTTTTGATTTTTTTAATCAAAAATATTTTTGACTTTTTTTTCAAAATGGGCCCTTTTTATTTTTTTATACCCTCCACCACCATCAGTGGTGATAGAGGGTATATATAACTTTGTCATTCCGTGTGTAACACCAAGAAATATTCATCTGAGACCCAACAAAGTATATATATTCTTGGACCTTATGAAATTCTGAGTCGATTTAGCTATGTCCGTCTGTCCGTCCGTCCGTCCGTCCGTCTGTCTGTCTGTATAAAACATTCTCACGTTAACACGAAGCAACAAAAATTAACGAAATTCACCCAAAATATTTATTATTGTCCTAGGCAGTTTGGTATTGAAAACGAGCAAAATCGGTTCACACCGGGAAAAGTTATGAATCAAAATTTGAAACAACCTCGAAAAAAATAAGCATTTTTTACACATCCTGATGTAATTTTCTCGAAAACTATGAAAGATAATTCCATGAAAATCAGCATACATTCGTTTCTACACAAGAGCTTGACTCCTGCTGAAAATTGCCAGAATCGGTCCACAATTTCATATACCTCCCATACAAAAGTACATATTCCCGGAAAATGGGTTTTTTGTTAATAACTTCCGTCACAATGTCGAAATCTTTACAAAATTTTATAAATTACAATGTTATGTCAATAGAATTCATTCAGAGAAAAAATTTTCTGGATCGGTCCATAATTGGACATAGCTCCCATACAAGGTCCCCTCCCGAAAATAACTTAAACGCATATAATTCATTTCTAAATCAAGTTACACCATTTTTCAACAAGATCGGTCAAGAACTCTCTGAGTTATAGGAGGTCAAAATTTGACATTTTGGCCAAACAGGTGTTTTTTTATCCATATAACTTATTACCTATTGTTCTTAGCAAAATGTGTCCCAAATAGTTTAGATAGCTATTTATGCAATCTTTCGAAAAAAAATTAAATAAAATATTTTTGATTTTTTTTAATCAAAAATATTTTTGACTTTTTTTTCAAAATGGGCCCTTTTTATTTTTTTATACCCTCCACCACCATCAGTGGTGATAGAGGGTATATATAACTTTGTCATTCCGTGTGTAACACCAAGAAATATTCATCTGAGACCCAACAAAGTATATATATTCTTGGACCTTATGAAATTCTGAGTCGATTTAGCTATGTCCGTCTGTCCGTCCGTCCGTCCGTCCGTCTGTCTGTCTGTCTGTATAAAACATTCTCACGTTAACACGAAGCAACAAAAATTAACGAAATTCACCCAAAATATTTATTATTGTCCTAGGCAGTTTGGTATTGAAAACGAGCAAAATCGGTTCACACCGGGAAAAGTTATGAATCAAAATTTGAAACAACCTCGAAAAAAATAAGCATTTTTTACACATCCTGATGTAATTTTCTCGAAAACTATGAAAGATAATTCCATGAAAATCAGCATACATTCGTTTCTACACAAGAGCTTGACTCCTGCTGAAAATTGCCAGAATCGGTCCACAATTTCATATACCTCCCATACAAAAGTACATATTCCCGGAAAATGGGTTTTTTGTTAATAACTTCCGTCACAATGTCGAAATCTTTACAAAATTTTATAAATTACAATGTTATGTCAATAGAATTCATTCAGAGAAAAAATTTTCTGGATCGGTCCATAATTGGACATAGCTCCCATACAAGGTCCCCTCCCGAAAATAACTTAAACGCATATAATTCATTTCTAAATCAAGTTATCTATATAAAATTTAGTACAAGTATTGCCCTCACATACAGAAGTATTACTGCAAATTTTTTTTTCCATCGGTCCATAATTGGTCATAGCTCCCATACAAGGTCCCCTCCCGAAAATCACTTAAACGCGCATAACTCATTACTAACATAAGACATCCATATAAAATTTAGTACAAGTATTACTCATGTGCACAGAAATATTATTGTGAAAATTTTTTCCGATCGGTCCATAATTGGTCATAGCTCCCATACACGGTCCCCTCCCGAAAATCACTTAAACGCACATAACTCATTAACGAATTAAGATATCTATATAAAATTTGGTACAAGTATAGTTCATATGCACAAAAATATTACTGTAAATTTTTTTCCGATCGGTTCTTAATTGGTGATAGCTCCCACTCAAGGTCCCCTCCCGAAAATCACTTAAACGCACATAACTCATTACTAAATTAAGATATCCACATAAAATTTGGTACAGGTATTGCTCACATATACAGAAATATTACTGTGGAATTTTTTTCCGATCGGTCCATACTTTGTCATAGCTCCATACAAGGTCCCTTCCAAAAAATCACTTAAACGCGCATAACTCATTATTAATTAAGATATCCATATAAAATTTGGTACAAGTATTGCTCAAATGAACAGAAATATTACTGTGAAATTTTTTTCCGATCGGTCCATAATAGGTCATAGCTCCCATACAAGGTCCCTTCCCGAAAATCACTTAAACGCGCATAACTCATTTCTAAATTAAGATATCCATATAAAATTTGGTAAAAGTATTGCTCATATACACAGAAATATTACTGTAAAATTTTTTTCCTATTGGTCCATCCTTGGTCATAGCTCCCATGCAAGGTTCCCTCCGAAAATCACATAAATGCACATAACTCATTACTAAATTAAAATATCCATACATTTACCACAAATATTGCTCTTATATACATAAATTACACTATAAAATTGTTTTACGATCGGTCCATACTTGGTCATAGCTCTCATACTAGGCACCCTCCAGAAAATTACTTAAACGTACAATATTCATTACCAAATAATGATATAAATGCAGAATTTTGAAATTTTGTTTTTATATACACAATTAGTCATAGCTCCCATCAGCGTTGCCAATTTAGCGCTTTTGGCGCTAGATTTAGCCCCTTTTAACAATCCAAAAGTCGCATTTTTTCCTCTTAGCGCTTTTTTGGAAAAAGGCGCTAAATTAACGCTTATTTCAACAAATGAAAAATCTTTTTAATAACATAAAATTATTCTAGTTTAACAATAAAGATAAAACGGAATAATTTTAGACAGTACTCTGCCGTACAAATTTATTAAAGTTCCTTTTTCTAAACTTTCCATATTATGAGTAATTCAAAGATCTTTTAGTGTGATGAGTTATTTTAAAACTTTAAAACTAAAATAAAAAATATTCACCTTTTTCGCCAAAAGAATTGAAATCTGTTTATTCTTAAATTTTCAATACCTTCGAAGGGAAAATTGATTTCGTGAAATTCCACAACAGTTGATTTTGATCGTAACAGTTTTTATTGATCAGAAAATTCTATAAAAAATTCACAACAAGGGAAGTTTTTCACGCCAAAAAAGGGAAAAGTTGTAAATTAACTTAATTTTAGTTAGGTTAACTTGAACTTGAATTAAAATTGCATTTCGTGAAAACTATTGATATTTTAATGTGAATAATACAAAAATAATTTTGATCGCACAAAGTTTGATTCACAAAAATTTAGCATTCTTTATTTATAACTTCACTGTCAAGGAAACAATTACTTGACGATTACTTCAGTTTTTTCACAATGTTTTGGCTCTTAGTATTTTTGGAAATGAAGAGTTTAATTAAAATTTATTATGGGGAATTTAAAAAAATCTCTATGACTAGTTATTGAGATCTTGATCGATGATAGCAATTAGTCATTGAATAAGAAAATCAAACATATTTGTAGTAATTTTTTTAATAAACAAATTTTAGCTAAATACTATATTTTTTAAGACTGTGTAAAAATATAATTTTAGCGCTTTTTAGTGCGTTTTGAGTGAATGGACGGCGCGTTTTAGTATAAAATAGTTGACAACTCTGGCTCCCATACAAAGTCCTCTTTCGAAAATCTCTTAAATGCACATTACTCATTACCAAATAAAGCTATTGATACAAAAATTCTATTTCAAGATTTTTGCACGATCGGTTCATAACACACATTACTTATTACTAAATTACGATATAGATACAAAATTTTACTGAAATATAGCTTTCATGTCCAGAAGTTTTGCTTAAAGAATTTTTTACGATCGTTCTATAATTGGTCATATCTCCCATACTAGGTCCTGCCCCTAAAACCGTATTTAACTAGTTGCATTATCAATTTGTGTAGAACAAAATTATATATATGTATTTTGAAAATCCTTAAATCTTTCACACACATGCATACATGCAATTTAATAAAAATCGCCAAGCGTTGGTAATGTTCAATAAATCTTGGAATTGTAATAGATTTGAGCTGTTTGAATCTAGGGATTTTTCTATTTAAGATATGATAAAACTTATTTCTACAAATATTTGATCAATTAGAAAAGTATTAATATAAAAGTAGCTGGTGGAGGGTATTTAAGATTCGGCTCAGCCGAATATAGCACTCTAACTTGTTTTATTTTTCTTTTTATAATTTTCGATAGAATATATGTTAGGAATTATAAAATAGAATGAATATTCATGTATTTCTAATAAAAAATAAAAAAAAGTTTTACATTACTGTTAAAAATGCAGCGGCAAAACTAAAGCACGTAACATAGAATATATACTCTTTCATTAAATTACAGAAAAATACGAAGAGAAAATATTATTACATAACGAAAAACTTTCTCTTAAAGACATTCTAAGAGTTATTACAAAAAAATAACACGTGTTTTACTATCACTTTTGATCTTTACCATTCCCAGTGCATTTTTTGCGATTGAAAGTACAAAATGGCTCGTAATAAATATTCAGTGCATTTAAAAGAAAAAATAATTGAAGATTTTAATAAAGGAGAATCTGTAACAAAAATTGCAAAGAAATTTAATATTCATCATAGCGTAATTTCCCGAATTATAAGCCGCTTTAAGTCAACAGGTTCACTGGTTACCATACATAAGGGTGGTCGACCACGGAAAACCACTAAACGGGAAGACCAGGCTATAATTCGAATTTTAAAAAAGGATCCCTTTACATCTGCAAGGTCCATTGCAAACCAACTGGCATTAAATATTACTCCTAGAACCATTCAAAGAAGAGCGGTAGAAGGTGGCTTAAAATCGTATAGGACTGTAAAAAAAACATTTATTTCCACAAAAAATAGACAGGCTAGAATTAATTTTGCGAAGGAACATTTAAACTGGAGTGTAACAGAATGGAAGACAGTACTGTTCTCCGATGAATCCAAGTTTAACTTGAAGGGTTCTGATGGATATCAGTTAGTACGGAGACCAGCAGGGCAACGACTTAATCCACTGTATACTAAAGGAACTGTAAAACACGGAGGAGGTAATATAATGGTCTGGGGATGTTTCTCTGGTCAAGGTATTGGACCCATTCACAAAATAAATGGGATAATGTACCGTTTCATGTATAAAGATTTACTGGAGAATGTAATGCAGCCATATGCGGTGGAGGAAATGCCACTTAATTGGAGGTTTCAGCAAGACAACGACCCCAAACACACTGCAAAATGTGTGAAAGAGTGGTTTGTTGCAAATGAAATCAATGTCTTGAAGTGGCCAGCGCAATCGCCAGATCTCAACCCGATAGAAAACCTATGGGAAATTGTAGATCGGAAAATATTGCGCGATAATTGCAAGAATTTGGAAGACCTTTTCCGCCAAGTGGAAATAGCCTGGAATACTATTCCTGAGGAGGTTATATCGAATCTAATTGAGTCCATGCCTCGTAGATGTAAAGAAGTCTTAAAAAATAAAGGCTATGCCACAAAATATTAGAAATATTTTTAGTTTTAGTTAATATTTATAAAATATGCTTTAGTTTTGTCGCGCCCAAAAACGTCTGTTGAAAATGTGATATGAATTTTTTTGTTATAGTTAATGAAGTTATTTATTTTTTGTTTCTTTTTAATAAACTAAGATGTTATCTTAATAAAAAAGTTGAAAAAATATAAATACTAACTTGAATACTATTTTTATTGAAGTGTTTTGTATTAAGTATTATCCCGTGCTTTAGTTTTGTCCGACACTGTAAATGCAGAATTTTGAAATTTTGTTTTTATATACACAATTAGTCATAGCTCCCATCAGCGTTGCCAATTTAGCGCTTTTGGCGCTAGATTTAGCCCCTTTTAACAATCCAAAAGTCGCATTTTTTCCTCTTAGCGCTTTTTTGGAAAAAGGCGCTAAATTAACGCTTATTTCAACAAATGAAAAATCTTTTTAATAACATAAAATTATTCTAGTTTAACAATAAAGATAAAACGGAATAATTTTAGACAGTACTCTGCCGTACAAATTTATTAAAGTTCCTTTTTCTAAACTTTCCATATTATGAGTAATTCAAAGATCTTTTAGTGTGATGAGTTATTTTAAAACTTTAAAACTAAAATAAAAAATATTCACCTTTTTCGCCAAAAGAATTGAAATCTGTTTATTCTTAAATTTTCAATACCTTCGAAGGGAAAATTGATTTCGTGAAATTCCACAACAGTTGATTTTGATCGTAACAGTTTTTATTGATCAGAAAATTCTATAAAAAATTCACAACAAGGGAAGTTTTTCACGTCAAAAAAGGGAAAAGTTGTAAATTAACTTAATTTTAGTTAGGTTAACTTGAACTTGAAATTAAAATTGCATTTCGTGAAAACTATTGATATTTTAATGTGAATAATACAAAAATAATTTTGATCGCACAAAGTTTGATTCACAAAAATTTAGCATTCTTTATTTATAACTTCACTGTCAAGGAAACAATTACTTGACGATTACTTCAGTTTTTTCACAAAGTTTTGGCTCTTAGTATTTTTGGAAATGAAGAGTGTAATTAAAATTTATTATGGGGAATTTAAAAAAATCTCTTTGACTAGTTATTGAGATCTTGATCGATGATAGCAATTAGTCATTGAATAAGAAAATCAAACATATTTGTAGTAATTTTTTTAATAAACAAATTTTAGCTAAATACTATATTTTTTAAGGCTGTGTAAAAATATAATTTTAGCGCTTTTTAGTGCGTTTTGAGTGAATGGACGGCGCGTTTTAGTATAAAATAGTTGACAACTCTGGCTCCCATACAAAGTCCTCTTTCGAAAATCTCTTAAATGCACATTACTCATTACCAAATAAAGCTATTGATACAAAAATTCTATTTCAAGATTTTTGCACGATCGGTTCATAACACACATTACTTATTACTAAATTACGATATAGATACAAAATTTTACTGAAATATAGCTTTCATGTCCAGAAGTTTTGCTTAAAGAATTTTTTACGATCGGTCTATAATTGGTCATATCTCCCATACTAGGTCCTGCCCCTAAAACCGTATTTAACTAGTTGCATTATCAATTTGTGTAGAACAAAATTATATATATGTATTTTGAAAATCCTTAAATCTTTCACACACATGCATACATGCAATTTAATAAAAATCGCCAAGCGTTGGTAATGTTCAATAAATCTTGGAATTGTAATAGATTTGAGCTGTTTGAATCTAGGGATTTTTCTATTTAAGATATGATAAAACTTATTTCTACAAATATTTGATCAATTAGAAAAGTATTAATATAAAAGTAGCTGGTGGAGGGTATTTAAGATTCGGCTCAGCCGAATATAGCACTCTAACTTGTTATACCCTCCACCACCATCAGTGGTGATAGAGGGTATATATAACTTTGTCATTCCGTGTGTAACACCAAGAAATATTCATCTGAGACCCAACAAAGTATATATATTCTTGGACCTTATGAAATTCTGAGTCGATTTAGCTATGTCCGTCTGTCCGTCCGTCTGTCTGTCTGTCTGTATAAAACATTCTCACGTTAACACGAAGCAACAAAAATTAACGAAATTCACCCAAAATATTTATTATTGTCCTAGGCAGTTTGGTATTGAAAACGAGCAAAATCGGTTCACACCGGGAAAAGTTATGAATCAAAATTTGAAACAACCTCGAAAAAAATAAGCATTTTTTACACATCCTGATGTAATTTTCTCGAAAACTATGAAAGATAATTCCATGAAAATCAGCATACATTCGTTTCTACACAAGAGCTTGACTCCTGCTGAAAATTGCCAGAATCGGTCCACAATTTCATATACCTCCCATACAAAAGTACATATTCCCGGAAAATGGGTTTTTTGTTAATAACTTCCGTCACAATGTCGAAATCTTTACAAAATTTTATAAATTACAATGTTATGTCAATAGAATTCATTCAGAGAAAAAATTTTCTGGATCGGTCCATAATTGGACATAGCTCCCATACAAGGTCCCCTCCCGAAAATCACTTAAACGCGCATAACTCATTACTAACATAAGACATCCATATAAAATTTAGTACAAGTATTACTCATGTGCACAGAAATATTATTGTGAAAATTTTTTCCGATCGGTCCATAATTGGTCATAGCTCCCATACACGGTCCCCTCCCGAAAATCACTTAAACGCACATAACTCATTAACGAATTAAGATATCTATATAAAATTTGGTACAAGTATAGTTCATATGCACAAAAATATTACTGTAAATTTTTTTCCGATCGGTTCTTAATTGGTGATAGCTCCCACTCAAGGTCCCCTCCCGAAAATCACTTAAACGCACATAACTCATTACTAAATTAAGATATCCACATAAAATTTGGTACAGGTATTGCTCACATATACAGAAATATTACTGTGGAATTTTTTTCCGATCGGTCCATACTTTGTCATAGCTCCCATACAAGGTCCCTTCCAAAAAATCACTTAAACGCGCATAACTCATTATTAATTAAGATATCCATATAAAATTTGGTACAAGTATTGCTCAAATGAACAGAAATATTACTGTGAAATTTTTTTCCGATCGGTCCATAATAGGTCATAGCTTCCATACAAGGTCCCTTCCCGAAAATCACTTAAACGCGCATAACTCATTTCTAAATTAAGATATCCATATAAAATTTGGTAAAAGTATTGCTCAAATGAACAGAAATATTACTGTGAAATTTTTTTCCGATCGGTCCATAATAGGTCATAGCTCCCATACAAGGTCCCTTCCCGAAAATCACTTAAACGCGCATAACTCATTACTAAATTAAGATATTCATATAAAATTTTGTACAAGTATTGCTCATATACACAGAAATATTACTGTAAAATTTTTTTCCTATTGGTCCATCCTTGGTCATAGCTCCCATGCAAGGTTCCCTCCGAAAATCACATAAATGCACATAACTCATTACTAAATTAAAATATCCATACATTTACCACAAATATTGCTCTTATATACATAAATTACACTATAAAATTGTTTTACGATCGGTCCATACTTGGTCATAGCTCTCATACTAGGCACCCTCCAGAAAATTACTTAAACGTACAATATTCATTACCAAATAATGATATAAATGCAGAATTTTGAAATTTTGTTTTTATATACACAATTAGTCATAGCTCCCATCAGCGTTGCCAATTTAGCGCTTTTGGCGCTAGATTTAGCCCCTTTTAACAATCCAAAAGTCGCATTTTTTCCTCTTAGCGCTTTTTTGGAAAAAGGCGCTAAATTAACGCTTATTTCAACAAATGAAAAATCTTTTTAATAACATAAAATTATTCTAGTTTAACAATAAAGATAAAACGGAATAATTTTAGACAGTACTCTGCCGTACAAATTTATTAAAGTTCCTTTTTCTAAACTTTCCATATTATGAGTAATTCAAAGATCTTTTAGTGTGATGAGTTATTTTAAAACTTTAAAACTAAAATAAAAAATATTCACCTTTTTCGCCAAAAGAATTGAAATCTGTTTATTCTTAAATTTTCAATACCTTCGAAGGGAAAATTGATTTCGTGAAATTCCACAACAGTTGATTTTGATCGTAACAGTTTTTATTGATCAGAAAATTCTATAAAAAATTCACAACAAGGGAAGTTTTTCACGTCAAAAAAGGGAAAAGTTGTAAATTAACTTAATTTTAGTTAGGTTAACTTGAACTTGAAATTAAAATTGCATTTCGTGAAAACTATTGATATTTTAATGTGAATAATACAAAAATAATTTTGATCGCACAAAGTTTAATTCACAAAAATTTAGCATTCTTTTTTTATAACTTCACTGTCAAGGAAACAATTACTTGACGATTACTTCAGTTTTTTCACAAAGTTTTGGCTCTTAGTATTTTTGGAAATGAAGAGTTTAATTAAAATTTATTATGGGGAATTTAAAAAAATCTCTTTGACTAGTTATTGAGATCTTGATCGATGATAGCAATTAGTCATTGAATAAGAAAATCAAACATATTTGTAGTAATTTTTTTAATAAACAAATTTTAGCTAAATACTATATTTTTTAAGACTGTGTAAAAATATAATTTTAGCGCTTTTTAGTGCGTTTTGAGTGAATGGACGGCGCGTTTTAGTATAAAATAGTTGACAACTCTGGCTCCCATACAAAGTCCTCTTTCGAAAATCTCTTAAATGCACATTACTCATTACCAAATAAAGCTATTGATACAAAAATTATATTTCAAGATTTTTGCACGATCGGTTCATAACACACATTTCTTATTACTAAATTACGATATAGATACAAAATTTTACTGAAATATAGCTTTCTTGTCCAGAAGTTTTGCTTAAAGAATTTTTTACGATCGGTCTATAATTGGTCATATCTCCCATACTAGGTCCTGCCCCTAAAACCGTATTTAACTAGTTGCATTATCAATTTGTGTAGAACAAAATTATATATATATATGTATTTTGAAAATCCTTAAATCTTTCACACACATGCATACATGCAAATTAATAAAAATCGACAAGCGTTGGTAATGTTCAATCTTGGAATTGTAATAGATTTGAGCTGTTTGAATCTAGGGATTTTTCTATTTAAGATATGAGAAAACTTATTTCTACAAATATTTGATCAATTAGAAAAGTATTAATATAAAAGTAGCTGGTGGAGGGTATTTAAGATTCGGCTCAGCCGAATATAGCACTCTAACTTGTTATATATATAGATTCATATGGGAGGTGACGCTCCCCCCATATGTAGTCCGCTAATTTATTACTCGAAAGTTTTACACGGATGTTAAAGTTCTTCGAGCAAAATGTGAAGATTCTAGCTCTAATAGTTTCCAATATAAACAAATATTTGTATTTATGTTATAAGGGAGGTGCCACGCCCCCTGCTGCAAGCCTCTTTTTGTCCTAAATAATCATATTGAAAATAAGTGTCTCCGGCAATATTTGATGACTCTAACTGTTATATTTTCTCAGATATACTGATTTAATATTTTCTTAATATGCGGGGATTGGAATGTGCCACGACCACTATATCCATTCCGCCCATTTTGTCCACAAATATTCTTAGGGATGCCAAAGTTGTCCATAAAAAAATTTTGTACTCTAGCTGTTGCAGTTTCTGAGATATGCGACTATTAATACTTATTTTGTGTGTGTGCGTGGCTTTGCATTTGCAATAAAAATGCATCTATCTTAAAAAATATTATTTAGAAATGCATTTTTATGAAAGTGTACATTAGTTGTAATCCAATTTAAATATTTGCATCCCAATTGTGATCAGTAATGTATTTTAAGCAGTTTTAAATTCTGTTAAATGCATAAAATATCAATAAAATTTAAAAATTTTTCAGTATAAAAATATAGAACGATTTTAAAAGTGCATTTGAATAAATAATGCACTACCTTAAACTTTTTAATATAAAAATTATATTTGAATGAAAGAGCTCATCCACAGTAATAGATTGGGTTGTAAATCAAAAAAATCCGATATAAACTCTCAATGATATAAAGGTTCAAAATTTTATACCTTTTTGATTTTATGTAGTTTTCGAACAAATTAAAATCGCAATAAAAATCGCGTTTCTAGAAATTTTTATGAATTTAATGTTGATATGTCTTATATGTCGAATAAGTTATGTGTTTACAAAAAATTAAAGAAATCTGAAGACCATCGGTTAATTCTTATTTGATTTCTCATGGAATTCATGATATATAGATTTTGAGCCATAATTTCATTAGTTTTAAAATTACGATCTTATTTTATTTTTAAAATGCAAAACAAAATTCAACACAGCTAATTTTATACACATTTGAAAATATAATCGTCCTATATCCACCTTAAAGTATACCAATAGGCTTAGAATCGTTTTCTGAGTCGATTAAGCTATGTCCGTCCGTCTGGCTGGCTGTCCATGTTAACCTTGTACGCAAGGTACAGGTCGCAATTTTCAAGATAATTGAATGAAATTTGGCACACAGGCACCATTTGGCACCAAGGACGAAGCTTATTGAAAATGGTTAATCGGTCCATTATTATTTCCATACAACAGAACCCCCCGAAAAGTGCTTCTGAGCTCATAATTATGTTAAATATACAGGTATATCGATAAAAGCGGCACAACTAAGTTTTATATAAGTCTTGATGACCTTGCCAAATTTCATAAAGATCGGGACTCAGTTGACCCTAGCTCCCATACAAAGTCCCCTTCAGAAAATTACTTGAATGCCCAAAATTTACTTATAAACACAAATATCGCGATGAAATTCAGCACAATAAAATATTATGTAAATATAAATATATTTACAAAATTTTATCGAGCTTGGTCCATATTTGCCCCTAGCCCCCCTATAAAGCCTCTTTCAGAAAATTAGTTTTTCATCCATAAATTGCTTAAATGTATCGGAACAAGGTAACATTGAAGTCAAATGCTTTATTATGAAAAATAAATCACATTTAATATTAATAACTGGTGTAGGGTATCACATGGTCGGTCACGCCCGATTATACTTTCTTTCTTGTTAATATCACAGAAAAAACTAAAAACTAATTTCAGTTAAACGATTAATAAAAAATTTTAAAAGTGTTCAATTCATTTTGTATTTGAGTCATAAAAATGTATAATCAAATACGTATTTAACAACAACAAAATTAGAAACAAATAAAAATTTTGTGTATGAAATCAATCTAAAATAAAATTCAATAAATAAAATAATTGAAAACGAGGTTTTGGTAATTGAAATCGTTTTTCAGTTTTTCTGTGAATATAAAGAATTTTAAAATTATAATTTTTGTTTAAAAACAAGTAGGAAAGTATAGTCGGACATGGCCGACTATATGATACCCTACATCATGAGTATATTTTGAAAATTATTTATTTTATTTATTGATGAAAAACTAAATTTCTAGGAGAGGCTTTATATGGGAGTTAGGGTCAAATATAGGCCGATCCTCAACAAATTGGGAAGAGGGATGTAATTTTGTATAAAGGTTAGTTATGTTGAATTTTATCGTGATACATAAGTAAATTTTTGGACGTTTAAGTTATTTGTTACAGGGGGGTTTGTATGGGGGCTAGGGTCAAACGAAGGGCGATCATATTAAAAATGTATGCCTATATAGAACTAAATTGTGCCAATTTTTGGTGAGATAGTAGTTTGATAGTAGTCCGTCCGCCTGGTTGGCTGTCCATGTAAACCTTGTGCGCAAGGTACAGGTCGCAATTTTCAAGATAATTGGATGAAATTTGGCACACACTCACGGACGAAGCCTATTGAAAGTGGTCAAGGTTAGATTACGTGGGTTGCTCGCTAGCAAGCGAGTTCACTCGGAGGCGTTATGGCCCATTGTGATACCCTTAATTTCGTTGACTACTTGGTTCGTTCGGTCTCCATGTAAACCAGCCGGTGCTTTTAATAACACCGATCATGTTTATGAGTGACGCATCTCTGAGACAGCCTAGATCATGGAAAAGAGCTCTACCCAGATAGAGTAGTCTGTGCTCTTGTAAGGCTGGACAGTCACATAGAAGGTGTTGTACCGATTCCATTTCCTCTTCGTCTAAGCAGCTTCTACAGTAGCTATGATTTGGGTAGCCCAAACGTTCTAACATATGTCCAATCATACAGTGCCCAGTAATTATACCAGTTAGAAGCCTAATCGAGTTCTTATCAAGAGATAAGAGAGGCCTAGTCCTATACGTTGTCAGAGTGGGACAGAGCAGTCTCGATATTCTACAAGTGGTGATATTTGACCACCTGAGTTCCGTCTCACTCAGAGCCCATTCAGCTATCAGTTTTGATAGGGTCGTCAGGGGAGCGTAAATATTCTTTTGCGCAAGGGTTAAGTCCAGGGACGACCCTTTGGTTGCGCATTCTTCACATATTTTATTTCCCCGGATGCCTGGAACCCATATCAACTCAACGTGATGTTGTGTCAGTTGTGCCAACGATTGAATGCAATTGAGAAGACATTCCGACTTAATGACATTGGAGTTAATAGCCTTGATTGATGCAAGGCTGTCCAAGTATATATGTATAGTCGAATTTTCGAGATTTAGTTCCCGGATTCTACTCGCGGCAGTATAGATGGCATATATCTCTGCCTGAAGGACCGTACAGGTGTCAGGTAGTCGAAGAGACAGTAGAAGATTTAGATCATCGGAGAAGACCCTTTCTGTCTTTGAGCCATCTGTGTAGACTGAGATCACGTCGTCCCTTAGGACAGTATTCGCGGCCCAATCATCCCTTGTCGGCATTTTGGTCTTGAATGACCTATTAAAATTCAGTGTAGATAGAATGTAATCTGTTTCCTGCCCCATGATAGGCCAGCCTATCTTTTGTAGGATGGTGCCATGACTAATGCGGTCGTGCTTCAACCCGTTCGACTGTTTAAGTCGTAGAGCAGATTTAGCAGAAATGCATTTGATGTATATATCAAGGGGAGTAATGTTTAGCATCGTCTCTAGACTAGCCTGAGGGGAGGAGCTCAAACAGCCAGTGATTGCAAGACATGCTAATCTTTGTACCTTGTTTAGAATAGAGAGATGAGTCTTGGTATCCACCGCTCTCCACCAAACAAGAGCTCCGTAGGTCAAAATAGGTCTTATGACCGCGGTGTACATCCAGTGCACAATGTATGGTTTAAGACCCCATCTTTTCCCAAAAGTTTTCTTACATATATAGAAGGCACATAATGCCTTCTTCATTCGACTCTCAGCATTACGTTTCCACGTGAGTTTAGAGTCTAGGATTACGCCAAGATATTTGGCCTCGCTTGAGCTGTTCGAAATGGTACCATCCAAACGCGGAGGTCTGAATTCTGGAATTTTGAACCTCCTGATGAAAAGAACCAGTTCAGTTTTGACCGGGTTGACACCCAGACAGTTTTCCTTGACCCATGATAGTAGAACGCTGAGGGCTGATTCCATGAGTTCACTTATTGTGGGAAGAAACTTCCCTTGAATAAGAAGCACGACGTCGTCAGCATATGCGACTATTTTGAAGCCCATCCTACTGAGTCTGAAAAGGATTTGATTTACGACAAGATTCCACAGGAGTGGAGAGATAACACCACCTTGTGGTGTGCCCCTTGTCACAACTTTCCTTGTCTTGCCAATACCCATATTAGAGTTGATGGCCCTACCCTTAAGCATGTTTTCTGTCCAGATTTTTATCTAGTTTCTTATCTTATAGAAAATGGTTAAAATCGGTCCATTATTTCACCTAGCCCCATACAACAGAATCCCCGAAAAGGGCTTCTGAGCTCATAATTATGTTAAATATGCCTTTGTATTGACAAAAAGCGGCACAACTAGGCTTTATACAAGCCTTGATGACCTTGCCAAATTTCATAGAGATCGGGACTCATTTGTCCCTAGCTCCCATTTAGAAAATTCAGAAAATTACTTAAATGTCCAAAATGAACTTATAAACACAAATATCACGATGAAATTCATCACAAAAAAATATTATGTAAATATACATATATGTATTCACAAAATTTTATAGAGCTTGGTCCATATTTGCCCCTAGCCCCCATATAAAGCCTCTTTCAGAAAATTAGTTTTTCATCCATAAATTGCTTAAATGTGTCGGAACAAGGTAATCGAAGATAAATGCTTTACTATGAAAAATAAATCACATTTAATATTCATAACTGGTGTAGGGTATTATATGGTCGTTCACGCCCGACTATACTTTCTTACTTGTTTTTAGAAAAAAATATAAAACAAGTAGGAAAGTATAGTCGGCAATGGCCGACCATATAATAACCTACACCAGGCAGAGAAAATTCAGTACTTTAGTACTTTTTTCAGTACTTTTAAATACCCAAAAATACCGTTGTACCCCCGTTGATTTTTAGTACTTTTTACTAATTTTTCAAATAGTACTGATCGACAAAATTTAAGTTTTTCGTGTCATATGAACGTCTTTTATATATAAATCAAAACATGCAGTTTTTTGTGTAATTCTCTATAACACCGGGCAACAGTCATTTTCAAACATGAAAAAAGCTACGTGTACAGGTAACTGTGGACCATTAGTATTAACTCTGTGTTTTTCATAATCAGCTCTTATGCCCCTGTAAAAGGACCATAAAGTTTAAAGGACATAAGATTTCAAAAGAATAAATTTGGAATTCCATCTTTTAATATCTTATGTCCTTTAAACTTTATGGTCCTTTTATATAAAAAATTTGCTATTAATATCAAATGAAGCTGAGAACCTGTTTTTTAAGTGACAAATTAATTAGGGAAAACTCAACATATTTTAGAAAATTTACATAGCACTATTATTTTCATCCATAAGGTTAACTCTTAAATTTGTTACATATATGGATGAAAATAATAGTGCTAGGTAAATTTTCTAAAAGATGTTGAGTTTTCCCTAATTAATTTGTCACTTAAAAAACATTAGGTAGGCATGTTATATATCAATGGAAAGGTAATTTTGTCTATTTTTCAAAACTGTATATAATTTTTGAAAATTAAAAAATTCGCGAAATACTTTTTTTAAAAAAAATTAAAAAATGTTTTTTATTCAGTTTTTGCGAAGATACAATTTTTTCAAATTGCAATAAATTATGAATATTTTTTGATGAAATTTTACAGTTAGGTAGATTTTTTTACTCAAAATCCAAAATTAAATAAAAATTTCGAATTTTCTTATGAGAAATCCCGGAATTCCCAAAAAAGTTTTAAAAAATCCCAAAAATGGGATTTTTTGGTTTTTTGCCTATTATATCCATACCAGCGGCGGGGTTATCGAAACCCGTTACAAAATGATTAAGAATATATTGGATCATATAAAACAGGTCACTATAATTTGATATCGACTATGCGATTTGAGAATTTTTGCTCAAAATTGAATTTTCCATAAAAAATAGGGTTTTTTTGGATGGACCTGGTCCCCTCGTATCAAAAATTTTTAGGTTTTGTTTCATTTATCGTACTTTATGTAAAGTCAGCTTTCCAAAAAGTATAAATTCTATACACATCTTCTTAGAAACTTTTAAGATAACTTAAAAATGACAAAAAATCGCCTTTTTTATTTTTTAAATTAAAATGCCTATAACTTTGGACTCAGTCATGATTTTTACATAATTCTTTCACTGCTTGATATATAAACTTGTTGTTAAGCGAATAAAAAAAAAATGGCGAAAATCGGGAATATTTGGACCCGCTATTATCAAAAAAACTAAAGTAAGGACGGTAAAAATTTTAAAATTTTAATTTTCAAATGCGAATATCTCCTAAACTATAAGAGATAATTTACTGCTACGACGACATTTTTTATAGTGCTCGATGAGGAGATTCTATATACGAAATTTATATAGGATCGTTTTAAAAATTTAACATAGCCGAGGTGTCCTAATTTGAGGACCCCCCGCCGGGCCCCTGGTTGGCCTATAAGGTCCAAATTCAAAACCTAAACTCGACAACACCTCCTCTTTGTGCATACCAAATTTCATTAAAATCGGATTAACCGTTTAGAAGTTACCGAATTATTTCCCTCTTTTTTTTTTCCTATACCACTGTGCACAGTTGAAAAAAATGGAAGCTGCTTCCACTGGGTAAATAAATTATTAATTTGTTATACTACTGCACAGTGGGGCAGAATGGAAAATTTTTGGAAATAAATCTGGCATTTAAGTTTAAGTTTTGAAGATGAACCCTGCAGATGCCCCAGGGACGGCGCTGTGGCGGCTCAAAGTAGGGTACCTACGACATGTAAAATTTTTAAACTCGTGCCATTTTTTTGTTTTTCACCCAAATACAAAGATTTTTATATTTTGTGAAAGCGCTCGACGAGATCTTGAAAAAACATGCTTGGACATACTACTTATCTCTTATAATATCCGAGTTATAGGCATTTAAAAATTTAGTGATACAAAATTTACCATACCTTGGTCCGCCTTTTTTTGAATACCGGGCGTAATTTTAGACCAAATGGACTCAATTTTTTCTTGTTAGTTAGACAACAAAATTTCCAATAATATACAAAAAATTTCAGATCAATATTGTTTACAGATCCAAAAATATACGTTTTTTAATTTAAAAATTCAAAAAATTTTAGATTTTTGGCGTTTTTTTGCCAAAAATGTATCTTAACTCTTTTATTAATAAAATAAAATTTTTATTAAGAACATATAACAATTTTATAGTTTTCTAAAAGGTATCTTTACGCAGAACGCTTTGGCGTAAAAAACTTGTCCTATTTTTTGAAAATGTTGCCACTGCGTCCTTCCGAATATGACCTATTTTTTATCAAAACTTCAACTTTGGGCGACATGTTCTAAAATCCCAAAGCTGGGATCAGAAAACTGAAAGCAGTTTTGGAAACCTCAATATGTTTTCTATTTACTCCAAAAGTATTTTCCCAGCCCTGAAAGAAATGTGGACCCTATGGGCAAAAAAGTAAAAAATCCCATTTTTGGGATTTTCATTCCTATTTTTGGGAATTGCGGGATGCCCTTTGACCTTTTCAATTTTTTTTTTTTGCATATTCTTATTTGAAATGACAAATTTAACAAGCGTTGAAAATTTCATTGAGTTTTGTTCATAAATAAAGATTTTGTCATATATTACATATTTGTTTAATTTCTAAAACTATGATTTATATCAAAATTTTAATAGGATCGCAGATAGCTACAACAATTTAGTCCATATTTATCCCTTAATATCATTTTTTAGTTAGATATGGAAATTCTCGACCCTTTACAAAAAATTTCAAGCCAATATCTCAATTACATTAAAAAATATGTTCATTTAAACCTGTGTCCTTTAATTTCATCTTTTTCATATTTTAGTATTAAGTATGATAGCACATATCTTATATTTAAATCTTATATTTACCTATTTTCTATTTGTTTGCTTATCTTTATAATTGAAAGGTCCTATTATGCTTAAATTTTCAAAAATTTATAACTATTTTTTACCTAAATTTTTTCGACAGATCATTTCGTTCTGTTTCGTTTATGATCATGTAGGTAAAAATATACAGGTAATGATAATTTCGATTCATTCACTAATAAGAAATATCAATGACTGAATTACAGGTTATAGTAATATAGTCCTAAATGTTAATAGGTAGACAATTCGTAATTTTTTACTTTGGAATACCTGTATCGGAAATGACAAGAATTGGTATATAAGTAAACTTCTCAGATTTTAAGTACCATATTTAATAAATCTACAATGAAGATTACATTAAAGTACGAAGAGTTGTGTTCCGTTTTATGGAGTATATCTTCAAAAGGGCCAGAAAGAATTGAAGACATTTCAAATTATATAAAAACTACATATAGTAGAAAAGTAGACAAAACAGGCATATCAAAAATTGAAAACTTTTTGATGTAAAAAGTAAGTCTGTGGATGGAAATCAAAAGAAATTTCGATTAAAATTTTGTAGTTGGATGGAAACTACTACGGAAATCTCAACTTACAACACATCAACAGGAGCGCCTTGCAAGTCATACGAAGACTTATGTTCAAGGTAAAAAAAAGAGGGTCACACAAAAACTTTTTTCAATCTTAAATGAGGAAATTGCTGATACATTTAACGAAATGCTGAAAAAGGAAAACCAACATATGGATGTCGTACATATTGCAACTATTCTTCCTAATGCATCACCAAAACGACTTAAGCGAATTGTGGAAAGTATACCAACTCCAACATCATAATCAAATTTTACTGAAGAGGAAGCAATAGCGCTTATGTTGGAACTGGGTCTCAGTCGAAATAAGTACCAAATATTAAGGAAAGCTCTGCATGAAAAAGGACACAATATATTACCATCATACAAGGCGATCCAGGAAAAAAAAAACAAACTATCCTACTAAATCAACAAAAAATAATGAAGAATTGAAAGAACTGAGAGCTGCGGAAAAAAGCAGAATCCAAGAAGAATTTAAAGTTCAGATGGGATTAAACATCGACAAACCACTTTCAAGTTGCGGTAGTACAAATGATGGTAATACGTCGAGAAGGTTTTTTCGTGATTTTGAAATTACTTCAAAAATAACTGGAATCGACAAGGAGTTGCTTCGAAGAGTTAAAACTATTTTAATGGCACTGAATAGTAAACATAAAATTAATGAAAATCGATTTGGGGAATACACATCTGAAATTTCTAAATTACTTGTATCTCTGTATCCATGGAGGGAACTAACACCAACAGTACACAAAGTATTGTGTCATAGTCAAATAATAATTGAATCGAATATTCTTCCACTTGGAGAGTTAACAGAAGAAGCCCAGGAAGCGAGGAATCGAGATTTTAAGCATGTTCAACTATTCAGCTCAAGAAAATGCTCCAGGCAATCACAGAATGAAGATATTTTTAATAGTTTACTTCTATATTCTGATCCTGTTCTTTCAACTATGCGAAAAAGATGGATTTGTTATGAAACTCTATCATCTCAAAACAAGGAAGATTTAAAGGACTTATATTACCTTCTGGATATGTATACCGATATGACAGATTATTTTATAGAAAATAAGTAGTGCTAGGAATTAACTATATAAGTAGGTTTAAGACAAACAGTTCAAATAAAAAAAGCTATTATACTAACTGATGATATTGTATTAAATTGTGTTTTATATTTCGGTGGGCGGGAAAGGTAATTTGTGTGGGGTGATTTAGGTGTTGTTGTGCGTGGCTCATAATACAATTATAATTTTTTTTATTTATATACAATATTATAATAAAATAATTAACTAAATAATTTTTAAAAATTGTCCAAATATTTTATTCAACACCAAATGTATGTTCTGTCATACTTAATACTAAAATATGAACAAGTAAGAGTGTTATATTCGGCCATGCCGAATCTTATATACCCACCATCAAATCATCCTTATTAATAAATTTTGATATTATCGATCTAGTTTGAATCATATGTTGATATTAATATGAACATCACGGACATATTTGGAAGAGGGCCAAGGGCTTAAGCATGGACCGTGCTATTCCGAATTAAAAATATTAATTTTGTTTGACCCAATATTTATAACCAAAAACTGTTTTTTTGTAAGAGTGGTTATATGGAGGGTAGAGTCAATTATGGACCTATCCTTGTCGGTTTATTCAATAATTGTTTGTATCTAATGTCGCTGTACTCGTATTTTTAATTCAGTCATGAGGTTTAAAGTAATTTTCTGAAGAAAGCCGAAAATGGGGGTTTGATAGTTATCGACCGATCTTCATCAAATTCAGTTGAAAAATTTCAGTTCCTATAAAACTACCATAATTTGGAAGAACTTTTGAGTCACACATGAGCGTTTAAGTGATTTTCTGGAGCGAATCAATTATAGACCGATTTCAATAAGGACCGATCCTTATAAAATTTGATAGAGAGGTTTTGGCTCGCACGAAATTTGTTTATGTATAATTTTACCGCTGTACTCACATTTTTGAGTCAGTAATGAGCGTTAAAGTCATTGTATAAAGGAGACCTTATTAGGGGGTTAGGGTCAATTATGGACACATCCTCATAAAATTTAAGAAAATGATTTTAGTTCCTATAAAACTTTTTTATGTCGAATTTTATTGTTATGCATATGCTTCTTAAGGCAGATATGAGCATTAAAGTCCTTTTCTGAAGGGGACCTTATAGGAGGTAGGGTCAATTATGGACCGATCCTTATAAAATTCTACGAAGAGATTTATGTTCCCATAAAACATGTTTGTGCCGAATTTCACAGCTATTGATGTTTCTCTTAGAAAGTTATGGGCGATAAAGTCATTTTCTGAAGGGTACTTTATATGGGGGTAGGGTCAATTATGGGCCTATCCTTATAAAATTTTACAAAGAGATTTATGTTCCCATAAAACATGTTTGTGCCGAATTTCATCGCTATTGATGCTTTTCTTAGCCAGTTATGGGCGATAAAGTCATCTTCTGAAGGGGACTTTATATGGGGGGTAGGGTCAATTATGGACCGATCCTTATAAAATTATATGAAGAGATTAATGTTCCCATAAAACATGTTTGTGCTGAATTTCACCGCTATTGATGCTTCTCTTAGCCAGTTATAGGCCATAAAGTCATTTTCTGAAGGGGACTTTAAATGGGGGGTAGGGTCAAGTATGGACCGATCCTTATAAAATTTTACGAAGAAATTTACGTTCCCATAAAACATGTCTGTGCGGAATTCCACCGCTATTGATGTTTCTCTTAGCCAGTTATGGCCGATAAAGTCATTTTCTGAAGGGGACTTTATATGGGGGGTAGGGTCAATTATGGGCCTATCCTTATAAAATTTTACAAAGAGATTTATGTTCCCATAAAACATGTTTGTGCCGAATTTCATCGCTATTGATACTTTTCTTAGCCAGTTATGGGCGATAAAGTCATCTTCTGAAGGGGACTTTATATGGGGGGTAGGGTCAATTATGGACCGATCCTTATAAAATTATATGAAGAGATTAATGTTCCCATAAAACATGTTTGTGCCTAATTTCACCGCTATTAACGATTCTCTTATCCAGTTATATGCGATAAAGTCATCTTCTGAAGGGGACTTTATATGGGGGGTAGGGTCAATTATGGGCCTATCCTTATAAAATTTTACAAAGAGATTTATGTTCCCATAGAACATGTTTGTGCCGAATTTCACCGCTATTGATGCTTCTCTTAGCCAGTTATGGGAGATAAAGTCATTTTCTGAAGGGGACTTTATATGGGCGGTAGGGTCAATTATGAGCCTATCCTTATAAAATTTTAAAAAGAGATTTAGGTTCCCATAAAATATGTTTGTGCCGAATTTCACCGATATTGGTTCTTCCCCTAGCAAGTTATGAGCGATAAAGTCATTTTCTGAAGGGGATTTTATATGGGGGTAGGGTCAATTATGGACCGATCCTTATAAAATTTTACAGTGAGATTTAAGTTCCCATAGAACATGTTTGTGCCGAATTTCACCGCTATTGATGCTTCTCTTAGCCAGTTATGGGCGATAAAGTCATTTTTTGAAGGGGATTTTATATGGGGGGTAGGGTCAATTATGGACCGATCCTTATAAAATTTTACAAGGAGATTTAGGTTCCCATAAAACATGTTTGTGCCGAATTTCACTGCTATTGATGCTTCTCTTAGGCAGTTATGGGCGATAAAGTCATTTTCTGAAGGGGACTTTATATGGGGGGTAGGGTCAATTATGGACCGATCCTTATAAAATTTTACAGAGAGATTTAAGTTCCCATAGAACATGTTTGTGCCGAATTTCACCGCTATTGATGCTTCTCTTAGCCAGTTATGGGCGATAAAGTCATTTTCTGAAGGGGATTTTATATGGGGGGTAGGGTCAATTATGGACCGATCCTTATAAAATATAACAAAGACCTTTTGATTCCCATGAAACATGTTTGTGCCAAATCTCACCGCTATTGGTTCTTCCCTTAGCAAGTTATGAGCGATAAAGTCATTTTCTGAAGGGGGCCTTATATGGGGGCTAGGCGAAATTGTGGACCGATATTGCCCATTTTCAATACCAAACAAACTGCATCAACTAAAAGTATCTGTGCAAAATTTCAGCTCGCTAGCTGCTTCCATTTGGACTCTATCGTGTTTTCAACAGACAGACAGACAGACAGACAGACGGACAGACGGACAGACGGACAGACGGACAGACGGACGGACATGGCTAGATCGTCTTAGAATCTAATAAGGACCCAGAATATATATACTTTTGTGGGACTTAGACGAATATTTCAATGTGTTACAAACGGAATGACAAAAACAATATACCCCCCATCTTTTTTGATGGTGGGTATAAAAAGATGAAATTAAAGGACACAGGTTTAAATGAACATATTTTTGAATGTAATTGAGATATTGACTTGAAATTTTTTGTAAAGGGTCGAGAATTTCCATATCTAACTAAAAAATGATATTAAGGGATAAATATGGACTAAATTGTTGTAGCTATCTGCGATCCTATAAAAATTTTGATATAAATCATAGTTTTAGAAATTAAACAAATATGTAATATATGACAAAATCTTTATTTATGAACAAAACTCAATGAAATTTTCAACGCTTGTTAAATTTGTCATTTCAAATAAGAATATGCAAAAAAAAAAAAATTGAAAAGGTCAAAGGGCATCCCGCAATTCCCAAAAATAGGAATGAAAATCCCAAAAATGGGATTTTTTACTTTTTTGCCCATAGGGTCCACATTTCTTTCAGGGCTGGGAAAATACTTTTGGAGTAAATAGAAAACATATTGAGGTTTCCAAAACTGCTTTCAGTTTTCTGATCCCAGCTTTGGGATTTTAGAACATGTCGCCCAAAGTTGAAGTTTTGATAAAAAATAGGTCATATTCGGAAGGACGCAGTGGCAACATTTTCAAAAAATAGGACAAGTTTTTTACGCCAAAGCGTTCTGCGTAAAGATACCTTTTAGAAAACTATAAAATTGTTATATGTTCTTAATAAAAATTTTATTTTATTAATAAAAGAGTTAAGACACATTTTTGGCAAAAAAACGCCAAAAATCTAAAATTTTTTGAATTTTTAAATTAAAAAACGTATATTTTTATACCCACCATCAAAAAAGATGGGGGGTATATTGTTTTTGTCATTCCGTTTGTAACACATTGAAATATTCGTCTAAGTCCCACAAAAGTATATATATTCTGGGTCCTTATTAGATTCTAAGACGATCTAGCCATGTCCGTCCGTCTGTCCGTCTGTCCGTCTGTCCGTCTGTCCGTCTGTCTGTCTGTCTGTCTGTCTGTTGAAAACACGATAGAGTCCAAATGGAAGCAGCTAGCGAGCTGAAATTTTGCACAGATACTTTTAGTTGATGCAGTTTGTTTGGTATTGAAAATGGGCAATATCGGTCCACAATTTCGCCTAGCCCCCATATAAGGCCCCCTTCAGAAAATGACTTTATCGCTCATAACTTGCTAAGGGAAGAACCAATAGCGGTGAGATTTGGCACAAACATGTTTCATGGGAATCAAAAGGTCTTTGTTATATTTTATAAGGATCGGTCCATAATTGACCCTACCCCCCATATAAAATCCCCTTCAGAAAATGACTTTATCGCCCATAACTGGCTAAGAGAAGCATCAATAGCGGTGAAATTCGGCACAAACATGTTCTATGGGAACTTAAATCTCTCTGTAAAATTTTATAAGGATCGGTCCATAATTGACCCTACCCCCCATATAAAGTCCCCTTCAGAAAATGACTTTATCGCCCATAACTGCCTAAGAGAAGCATCAATAGCAGTGAAATTCGGCACAAACATGTTTTATGGGAACCTAAATCTCCTTGTAAAATTTTATAAGGATCGGTCCATAATTGACCCTACCCCCCATATAAAATCCCCTTCAAAAAATGACTTTATCGCCCATAACTGGCTAAGAGAAGCATCAATAGCGGTGAAATTCGGCACAAACATGTTCTATGGGAACTTAAATCTCACTGTAAAATTTTATAAGGATCGGTCCATAATTGACCCTACCCCCATATAAAATCCCCTTCAGAAAATGACTTTATCGCTCATAACTTGCTAGGGGAAGAACCAATATCGGTGAAATTCGGCACAAACATATTTTATGGGAACCTAAATCTCTTTTTAAAATTTTATAAGGATAGGCTCATAATTGACCCTACCGCCCATATAAAGTCCCCTTCAGAAAATGACTTTATCTCCCATAACTGGCTAAGAGAAGCATCAATAGCGGTGAAATTCGGCACAAACATGTTCTATGGGAACATAAATCTCTTTGTAAAATTTTATAAGGATAGGCCCATAATTGACCCTACCCCCCATATAAAGTCCCCTTCAGAAGATGACTTTATCGCATATAACTGGATAAGAGAATCGTTAATAGCGGTGAAATTAGGCACAAACATGTTTTATGGGAACATTAATCTCTTCATATAATTTTATAAGGATCGGTCCATAATTGACCCTACCCCCCATATAAAGTCCCCTTCAGAAGATGACTTTATCGCCCATAACTGGCTAAGAAAAGTATCAATAGCGATGAAATTCGGCACAAACATGTTTTATGGGAACATAAATCTCTTTGTAAAATTTTATAAGGATAGGCCCATAATTGACCCTACCCCCCATATAAAGTCCCCTTCAGAAAATGACTTTATCGGCCATAACTGGCTAAGAGAAACATCAATAGCGGTGGAATTCCGCACAGACATGTTTTATGGGAACGTAAATTTCTTCGTAAAATTTTATAAGGATCGGTCCATACTTGACCCTACCCCCCATTTAAAGTCCCCTTCAGAAAATGACTTTATGGCCTATAACTGGCTAAGAGAAGCATCAATAGCGGTGAAATTCAGCACAAACATGTTTTATGGGAACATTAATCTCTTCATATAATTTTATAAGGATCGGTCCATAATTGACCCTACCCCCCATATAAAGTCCCCTTCAGAAGATGACTTTATCGCCCATAACTGGCTAAGAAAAGCATCAATAGCGATGAAATTCGGCACAAACATGTTTTATGGGAACATAAATCTCTTTGTAAAATTTTATAAGGATAGGCCCATAATTGACCCTACCCCCATATAAAGTACCCTTCAGAAAATGACTTTATCGCCCATAACTTTCTAAGAGAAGCATCAATAGCTGTGAAATTCGGCACAAACATGTTTTATGGGAACATAAATCTCTTCGTAGAATTTTATAAGGATCGGTCCATAATTGACCCTACCTCCTATAAGGTCCCCTTCAGAAAAGGACTTTAATGCTCATATCTGCCTTAAGAAGCATATGCATAACAATAAAATTCGACATAAAAAAGTTTTATAGGAACTAAAATCATTTTCTTAAATTTTATGAGGATGTGTCCATAATTGACCCTAACCCCCTAATAAGGTCTCCTTTATACAATGACTTTAACGCTCATTACTGACTCAAAAATGTGAGTACAGCGGTAAAATTATACATAAACAAATTTCGTGCGAGCCAAAACCTCTCTATCAAATTTTATAAGGATCGGTCCTTATTGAAATCGGTCTATAATTGATTCGCTCCAGAAAATCACTTAAACGCTCATGTGTGACTCAAAAGTTCTTCCAAATTATGGTAGTTTTATAGGAACTGAAATTTTTCAACTGAATTTGATGAAGATCGGTCGATAACTATCAAACCCCCATTTTCGGCTTTCTTCAGAAAATTACTTTAAACCTCATGACTGAATTAAAAATACGAGTACAGCGACATTAGATACAAACAATTATTGAATAAACCGACAAGGATAGGTCCATAATTGACTCTACCCTCCATATAACCACTCTTACAAAAAAACAGTTTTTGGTTATAAATATTGGGTCAAACAAAATTAATATTTTTAATTCGGAATAGCACGGTCCATGCTTAAGCCCTTGGCCCTCTTCCAAATATGTCCGTGATGTTCATATTAATATCAACATATGATTCAAACTAGATCGATAATATCAAAATTTATTAATAAGGATGATTTGATGGTGGGTATATAAGATTCGGCATGGCCGAATATAACACTCTTACTTGTTGGATCTGTAAACGATATTGATCTGAAATTTTTTGTATATTATTGGAAATTTTGTTGTCTAACTAACAAAAAAAATTGAGTCCATTTGGTCCAAAATTACGCCCGGTATTCAAAAAAAGGCGGACCAAGGTATGGTAAATTTTGTATCACTAAATTTTTAAATGCCTATAACTCGGATATTATAAGAGATAAGTAGTATGTCCAAGCATGTTTTTTCAAGATCTCGTCGAGCGCTTTCACAAAATATAAAAATCTTTGTATTTGGGTGAAAAACAAAAAAATGGCACGAGTTTAAAAATTTTACATGTCGTAGGTACCCTACTTTGAGCCGCCACAGCGCCGTCCCTGGAGCATCTGCAGGGTTCATCTTCAAAACTTAAACTCGAATACTCCTTGGCTACGCTCACGCCAAATTTTATCCCGATCGGATCAGCCGTTTAGAAATGCCAGATTTATTTCCAAAAAATTTCCATTCTGGCCCACTGTGTACTGTTTGATAAAGCTTATTTATTTTTAGAAAGCCTAAAATTTATGCAGCAGGGTTTCGAGAAGAATGGAAAGAAAAGTTTCCGTGGCTATCAAATGATAAATCAAATGGCAAAAAGTGTACCATATGCAACATCGGTATTGTAGGCGGATTGAGCCACATACAGCGACATGCAAGCCGAGAATGTCATATCAAAAAGTTGCAAATTGCCAAGAACACACCAAAAATTAATACATTTTTAGAAAGCACTCGTTTTGTCAACAATGGTTGTGTATGTCATATAATAAATTTAGCTTCATCGGCAGCGTATTTATGTCTACCAAAAACAATAGAAAAGTTTATGAAAGAAATAAGCTACTATTTCTGCAACAGCTCGAGCCGAAAAGAAGAGTTTTCGAAATTCCAAGAATATTTTGGAACGGAAGTTCATGTGATCCTAAAGTACGCACAAACTAGATGGCTTTCTAGGCAAGGAGTAGTGGACAGATTTTTGGAGCAGTGGGAGCCTCTAACTTATTATTTTAATTTAAATAATTTTGAAAATGGAAATAAAAGTGAACGACTTAAGTTTATTGGAACTAAAATAATGAAAGTTGAAACTAAAATGTATTTTCTATTTCTGTCATACATTTTAAAAATTATTAACGACATCAACATTGAGATGCAGTCTGAGGAGGCAAGGATCCATATTTTGTTATCGAGAATGCAATTTTTATTTTTACAAGTAGCAAGAAATTTTATAAAAAAAGATGTCTTAGATAAAACAACTGTGGTAAGTTTAAATTTAAATGAAAATAATTTGCCCGTTGAAGAAGTTTATTGTGGAACAGCTTTAGAAATTTTTATATAAACAGCAAAAGTAGAAAAATAAATTGTTTGTAAGTTCAAGGAAAATGCTAAAGCTTTTTATTTAAACTTTTGCGATTCACTAAGAACAAAATTTGATTTTGAAAATAAAACATTAAAAATTATAAACAGCTTTACACCAGAAAATGTAATATTAGGAACAACAAATTGTATAGTATCATTACTACTAAATTTATTTCCTAAAGAAACCCAAAATTTCGAAATAATAAATACCCAGTTTCGTGCACTCGCGGATTTTCCACAATTGAAATCTTTAAAATCCGAAAACGTTTAAAATTTTTGGAAATTTGTCAGTGAAATAAAAAATGAAACAGGCGAGTTAATGTTTCCTGATATTTCAAGAATAGCTTTTGGTATATTATCAATACCACATTCATCAGCTGCAGTTGAACGCACCTTTTCTATTCAAAACTGTACAAAGACAAAGGAGAGAAATCGTCTACAAGTTCAAACGGTTTCCAATTTAATAAGAACAAAAGACCTTATGAGGTCAACAGAAACTTGCTGTTACACTTACGACATCCCAAAAAATCTATTAAAATAATTTATTTTAACAGCACTTTATAAATATATATGTATCATAAAACTGAATTTGTACCAAACTTTTATATAAGCAATTATATGTTGATATAATTTTAGTGCATATATTTAAATTGATTTTAACATACATATGTATAACTTCTTATTCTAAAGTTTATAACAATATCAAAATTATATAAATATATATATATATATATATATATATATATATATATATATATATATATATATATATATATATATATATATACATAAATAATTTTTCATTCGGGGGTTAAGAAAAGAAACACAAAGAATTCAATTATTAAGTATATAAAAACGGGGGGAGATTATTTTATTTACTTACTTCACTCGGGATAAAACAATGAGATACTGATCAATAACTTAAAACTACAAACGATCATAACCCTTATCCCTTTGCTACAGCTGAGAGGTCTTGTAAGCTTCTCAGTTGTAATGTAGCTTAAACTCTCTCAACTGTAGCTAGACAACAGTGTAGGAAAAAAGTTATGTATCGTTTTGGAGTAAACATCCCGCCCCCCTTGCAGGATTGCAATGGTCTGAAGGGGAACGGGATACAAATGAGTTTTGTAGATACAATTCTAAAACGAGTGGATATACATATAATTCATTTAATATAAAATTCATTGGGGTTTATGTAGGATCATTTGTGAAATTACAATAAAAAAAAAAAATAACATTAAAAAAAAACAAATGCATATTAAAACAAGTTAGAGTGCTATATTCGGCTGATCCGAATCTTAAATACCCTCCACCAGCTACTTTTATATTAATACTTTTCTAATTGATCAAATATTTGTAGAAATAAGTTTTATCATATCTTAAATAGAAAAATCCCTAGATTCAAACAGCTCAAATCTATTACAATTCCAAGATTTATTGAACATTACCAACGCTTGGCGATTTTTATTAAATTGCATGTATGCATGTGTGTGAAAGATTTAAGGATTTTCAAAATACATATATATAATTTTGTTCTACACAAATTGATAATGCAACTAGTTAAATACGGTTTTAGGGGCAGGACCTAGTATGGGAGATATGACCAATTATAGACCGATCGTAAAAAATTCTTTAAGCAAAACTTCTGGACATGAAAGCTATATTTCAGTAAAATTTTGTATCTATATCGTAATTTAGTAATAAGTAATGTGTGTTATGAACCGATCGTGCAAAAATCTTGAAATAGAATTTTTGTATCAATAGCTTTATTTGGTAATGAGTAATGTGCATTTAAGAGATTTTCGAAAGAGGACTTTGTATGGGAGCCAGAGTTGTCAACTATTTTATACTAAAACGCGCCGTCCATTCACTCAAAACGCACTAAAAAGCGCTAAAATTATATTTTTACACAGTCTTAAAAAATATAGTATTTAGCTAAAATTTGTTTATTAAAAAAATTACTACAAATATGTTTGATTTTCTTATTCAATGACTAATTGCTATCATCGATCAAGATCTCAATAACTAGTCAAAGAGATTTTTTTAAATTCCCCATAATAAATTTTAATTAAACTCTTCATTTCCAAAAATACTAAGAGCCAAAACTTTGTGAAAAAACTGAAGTAATCGTCAAGTAATTGTTTCCTTGACAGTGAAGTTATAAATAAAGAATGCTAAATTTTTGTGAATCAAACTTTGTGCGATCAAAATTATTTTTGTATTATTCACATTAAAATATCAATAGTTTTCACGAAATGCAATTTTAATTTCAAGTTCAAGTTAACCTAACTAAAATTAAGTTAATTTACAACTTTTCCCTTTTTTGGCGTGAAAAACTTCCCTTGTTGTGAATTTTTTATAGAATTTTCTGATCAATAAAAACTGTTACGATCAAAATCAACTGTTGTGGAATTTCACGAAATCAATTTTCCCTTCGAAGGTATTGAAAATTTAAGAATAAACAGATTTCAATTCTTTTGGCGAAAAAGGTGAATATTTTTTATTTTAGTTTTAAAGTTTTAAAATAACTCATTACACTAAAAGATCTTTGAATTACTCATAATATGGAAAGTTTAGAAAAAGGAACTTTAATAAATTTGTACGGCAGAGTACTGTCTAAAATTATTCCGTTTTATCTTTATTGTTAAACTAGAATAATTTTATGTTATTAAAAAGATTTTTCATTTGTTGAAATAAGCGTTAATTTAGCGCCTTTTTCCAAAAAAGCGCTAAGAGGAAAAAATGCGACTTTTGGATTGTTAAAAGGGGCTAAATCTAGCGCCAAAAGCGCTAAATTGGCAACGCTGATGGGAGCTATGACTAATTGTGTATATAAAAACAAAATTTCAAAATTCTGCATTTATATCATTATTTGGTAATGAATATTGTACGTTTAAGTAATTTTCTGGAGGGTGCCTAGTATGAGAGCTATGACCAAGTATGGACCGATCGTAAAACAATTTTATAGTGTAATTTATGTATATAAGAGCAATATTTGTGGTAAATGTATGGATATTTTAATTTAGTAATGAGTTATGTGCATTTATGTGATTTTCGGAGGGAACCTTGCATGGGAGCTATGACCAAGGATGGACCAATAGGAAAAAAATTTTACAGTAATATTTCTGTGTATATGAGCAATACTTGTACAAAATTTTATATGAATATCTTAATTTAGTAATGAGTTATGCGCGTTTAAGTGATTTTCGGGAAGGGACCTTGTATGGGAGCTATGACCTATTATGGACCGATCGGAAAAAAATTTCACAGTAATATTTCTGTTCATTTGAGCAATACTTTTACCAAATTTTATATGGATATCTTAATTTAGAAATGAGTTATGCGCGTTTAAGTGATTTTCGGGAAGGGACCTTGTATGGGAGCTATGACCTATTATGGACCGATCGGAAAAAAATTTCACAGTAATATTTCTGTTCATTTGAGCAATACTTGTACCAAATTTTATATGGATATCTTAATTAATAATGAGTTATGCGCGTTTAAGTGATTTTTTGGAAGGGACCTTGTATGGGAGCTATGACAAAGTATGGACCGATCGGAAAAAAATTCCACAGTAATATTTCTGTATATGTGAGCAATACTTGTACCAAATTTTATGTGGATATCTTAATTTAGTAATGAGTTATGTGCGTTTAAGTGATTTTCGGGAGGGGACCTTGAGTGGGAGCTATCACCAATTAAGAACCGATCGGAAAAAAATTTACAGTAATATTTTTGTGCATATGAACTATACTTGTACCAAATTTTATATAGATATCTTAATTCGTTAATGAGTTATGTGCGTTTAAGTGATTTTCGGGAGGGGACCGTGTATGGGAGCTATGACCAATTATGGACCGATCGGAAAAAATTTTCACAATAATATTTCTGTGCACATGAGTAATACTTGTACTAAATTTTATATGGATGTCTTATGTTAGTAATGAGTTATGCGCGTTTAAGTGATTTTCGGGAGGGGACCTTGTATGGGAGCTATGACCAATTATGGACCGATGGAAAAAAAATTTGCAGTAATACTTCTGTATGTGAGGGCAATACTTGTACTAAATTTTATATAGATAACTTGATTTAGAAATGAATTATTTGCGTTTAAGTTATTTTCGGGAGGGGACCTTGTATGGGAGCTATGTCCAATTATGGACCGATCCAGAAAATTTTTTCTCTGAATGAATTCTATTGACATAACATTGTAATTTATAAAATTTTGTAAAGATTTCGACATTGTGACGGAAGTTATTAACAAAAAACCCATTTTCCGGGAATATGTACTTTTGTATGGGAGGTATATGAAATTGTGGACCGATTCTGGCAATTTTCAGCAGGAGTTAAGCTCTTGTGTAGAAACGAATGTATGCTGATTTGTTGTTGTTTCAAATTTTGATTCATAACTTTTCCCGGTGTGAACCGATTTTGCTCGTTTTCAATACCAAACTGCCTAGGACAATAGTAAATATTTTGGGTGAATTTCGTTAATTTTTGTTGCTTCGTGTTAACGTGAGAATGTTTTATACAGACAGACAGACGGACGGACGGACGGACATAGCTAAATCGACTCAGAATTTCATAAGGTCCAAGAATATATATACTTTGTTGGGTCTCAGATGAATATTTCTTGGTGTTACACACGGAATGACAAAGTTATATATACCCTCTATCACCACTGATGGTGGTGGGGGGTATAAAAAGTGATTTTTGAAATTTTATTGTGGTTTTTGTTAAGAGGTAATATTCCGTGCTTTAGTTTTGTCCGACACTGTATATCATTATTTGGTAATGAATATTGTACGTTTAAGTAATTTTCTGGAGGGTGCCTAGTATGAGAGCTATGACCAAGTATGGACCGATCGTAAAACAATTTTATAGTGTAATTTATGTATATAAGAGCAATATTTGTGGTAAATGTATGGATATTTTAATTTAGTAATGAGTTATGTGCATTTATGTGATTTTCGGAGGGAACCTTGCATGGGAGCTATGACCAAGGATGGACCAATAGGAAAAAAATTTTACAGTAATATTTCTGTGTATATGAGCAATACTTGTACAAAATTTTATATGAATATCTTAATTTAGTAATGAGTTATGCGCGTTTAAGTGATTTTCGGGAAGGGACCTTGTATGGGAGCTATGACCTATTATGGACCGATCGGAAAAAAATGTCACAGTAATATTTCTGTTCATTTGAGCAATACTTTTACCAAATTTTATATGGATATCTTAATTTAGAAATGAGTTATACGCGTTTAAGTGATTTTCGGGAAGGGACCTTGTATGGGAGCTATGACCTATTATGGACCGATCGGAAAAAAATTTCACAGTAATATTTCTGTTCATTTGAGCAATACTTGTACCAAATTTTATATGGATATCTTAATTAATAATGAGTTATGCGCGTTTAAGTGATTTTTTGGAAGGGACCTTGTATGGGAGCTATGACAAAGTATGGACCGATCGGAAAAAAATTCCACAGTAATATTTCTGTATATGTGAGCAATACCTGTACCAAATTTTATGTGGATATCTTAATTTAGTAATGAGTTATGTGCGTTTAAGTGATTTTCGGGAGGGGACCTTGAGTGGGAGCTATCACCAATTAAGAACCGATCGGAAAAAAATTTACAGTAATATTTTTGTGCATATGAACTATACTTGTACCAAATTTTATATAGATATCTTAATTCGTTAATGAGTTATGTGCGTTTAAGTGATTTTCGGGAGGGGACCGTGTATGGGAGCTATGACCAATTATGGACCGATCGGAAAAAATTTTCACAATAATATTTCTGTGCACATGAGTAATACTTGTACTAAATTTTATATGGATGTCTTATGTTAGTAATGAGTTATGCGCGTTTAAGTGATTTTCGGGAGGGGACCTTGTATGGGAGCTATGTCCAATTATGGACCGATCCAGAAAATTTTTTCTCTGAAGGAATTCTATTGACATAACATTGTAATTTATAAAATTTTGTAAAGATTTCGACATTGTGACGGAAGTTATTAACAAAAAACCCATTTTCCGGGAATATGTACTTTTGTATGGGAAGGTATATGAAATTGTGGACCGATTCTGGCAATTTTCAGCAGGAGTCAAGCTCTTGTGTAGAAACGAATGTATGCTGATTTTCATGGAATTATCTTTCATAGTTTTCGAGAAAATTACATCAGGATGTGTAAAAAATGCTTATTTTTTTCGAGGTTGTTTCAAATTTTGATTCATAACTTTTCCCGGTGTGAACCGATTTTGCTCGTTTTCAATACCAAACTGCCTAGGACAATAATAAATATTTTGGGTGAATTTCGTTAATTTTTGTTGCTTCGTGTTAACGTGAGAATGTTTTATACAGACAGACGGACGGACGGACAGACGGACATAGCTAAATCGACTCAGAATTTCATAAGGTCCAAGAATATATACTTTGTTGGGTCTCAGATGAATATTTCTTGGTGTTACACACGGAATGACAAAGTTATATATACCCTCTATCACCACTGATGGTGGTGGAGGGTATAAAAAATATAATTATAAATTCAGTTTCAAATAAAAACTTAAAGTTAAAAAATATTTAAATTTTATAAAGAAAATTAATATAAAAAGTTGCATTTTAGCGTCGTGTATTGACATTAATAACGATTGTGGTGGCTTCTTTTGGCTTTTTGGACGAATACACATCGGTGTTTTTTCTGTTAGAGGTCTGTATCGGCATACGTTTAACAGGCTTCCAGGTACTATGGTAGTGGAGTAGTGTGTGATGTTGATCAGCACAAATTCTGCACCTAGACAATAGATGTGAGTGTGCTAAACAGTTATAACAATATCTGTATCGTCGCACCACCCTTTTTCTTTGTTGAACGGACATACGTTGGAACTTATAGCACTTCCTTATTGGATGATTTTTTCGACACATTCTGCAATCCCAATTCGGACGAACGATAGTGCGACGATCAGGAGATGGTTCTAAGGGACGTGTAATCTGTAGGCGTCGAGGTGGTGGTGACATGTTGGCTGAAAAAATAAAAAATGATTATTCTTGTTCTGGAGTAGGCAAAGGGACTAATTTAACAATAGGCCTAACAATTAACCCATTAGAAGTACGGACTTCTGCTACTCTGACTTTCGAATCGGAACCTTGAACAACATTTTCAATTCGACCTAACCGCCAACTATTCGGGGGGAAATTATCCTGCCTTATAACTACTAGATCACCTTTAGAAAGGTCTCTTTGGGGATACTTCCATTTAACTCGGCGGTGTAATTCTTTCAAATATTCCTCCTTCCATCGTAAGGCAAGCATGTGATGAATGATTTTCAGTTTTTTCCAACGATTTTGATAGCTGATAGGTTGATCCGACAAATCGGGTTCCGGGGGAGATAATAATGCACTACCAATGAGAAAATGCCCTGGTGTAAGTGCACATAAATCTGTGGGGTTGTCACTCATGGGAGTAAGTGGCCTAGAGTTTAAACAGCCTTCAATCCTGGTCAACATGGTAGAGAACTCTTCATAGGTCCAACTTTGGGCATTGGCGATCTTTCGGAGGTGTGTCTTAAAACTTTTAACCCCCGCTTCCCACAATCCTCCCATGTGAGGTGCTGAGGGGGGTATAAAATGCCATTCAACACTTTGGAAGTCATTTCCCGCAACAATACGTTGTCTAACGTCAGATATGAAAGCCATGTGGTCTTTGGATAGTTGATTAGCTGCACCAACAAACGCAGTCCCGTTATCTGAATAAATAGCTTTGGGAGTTCCACGACGAGAAAAAAACCTTGCGAAGGCTGCCATAAACGCATTAGTCGAAATATCTGATGTGACCTCACAATGTATGGCCTTGGTGGCAAAACAAACAAATACTAAAACATACCCTTTAGTTTTCTTACAACCACGACCTACATACGACTTTATATCGAAGGGCCCTGCGAAATTCAAACCTGTGTTAGTAAATGGTCTAGAAAGTGTGACTCTTTCCCGTGGGAGTGCCGCCATAATTTGTTGACTTTGAGCATGTTTTTGCAACGCACAATTCTTACAGCTATGTACTATTGATTTTGCAAGATTCTTCAATTTCGGAACCCAGAATTCTAATCGCATTAAACGTATGAGTAAAGCATTTGAGCCGTGAATCGAACATTTGTGAAGAAATTGCATATACAGTCGCGTAAAATGGCCATTGTAAGGGAGAAGTTTGGGATAACGTTCATCATATGTAAGATTTGAAGAATTTACTAATCTACCATTTACTCTCATAATACCCTGGGGATCTAAAAATGGATTGAGTGTAAGAAGATTGCTTTTTGGGGGCAGTAAACGACCTTGAGAAAGTAAATAGTATTCGGGGAAATAATGAGATTGACATAATTTTACGAGTCTCGTCCTAACGAACAAAATTTCTGATTGACGAAGGTCATGACTAGGGTATTGTCGACCTTGACGTTGTGTAGGGTGGGATAAATGAAAAAACCGAACAAGTAAGAGTGTTATATTCGGCCATGCCGAATCTTATATACCCACCATCAAATCATCCTTATTAATAAATTTTGATATTATCGATCTAGTTTGAATCATATGTTGATATTAATATGAACATCACGGACATATTTGGAAGAGGGCCAAGGGCTTAAGCATGGACCGTGCTATTCCGAATTAAAAATATTAATTTTGTTTGACCCAATATTTATAACCAAAAACTGTTTTTTTGTAAGAGTGGTTATATGGAGGGTAGAGTCAATTATGGACCTATCCTTGTCGGTTTATTCAATAATTGTTTGTATCTAATGTCGCTGTACTCGTATTTTTAATTCAGTCATGAGGTTTAAAGTAATTTTCTGAAGAAAGCCGAAAATGGGGGTTTGATAGTTATCGACCGATCTTCATCAAATTCAGTTGAAAAATTTCAGTTCCTATAAAACTACCATAATTTGGAAGAACTTTTGAGTCACACATGAGCGTTTAAGTGATTTTCTGGAGCGAATCAATTATAGACCGATTTCAATAAGGACCGATCCTTATAAAATTTGATAGAGAGGTTTTGGCTCGCACGAAATTTGTTTATGTATAATTTTACCGCTGTACTCACATTTTTGAGTCAGTAATGAGCGTTAAAGTCATTGTATAAAGGAGACCTTATTAGGGGGTTAGGGTCAATTATGGACACATCCTCATAAAATTTAAGAAAATGATTTTAGTTCCTATAAAACTTTTTTATGTCGAATTTTATTGTTATGCATATGCTTCTTAAGGCAGATATGAGCATTAAAGTCCTTTTCTGAAGGGGACCTTATAGGAGGTAGGGTCAATTATGGACCGATCCTTATAAAATTCTACGAAGAGATTTATGTTCCCATAAAACATGTTTGTGCCGAATTTCACAGCTATTGATGCTTCTCTTAGAAAGTTATGGGCGATAAAGTCATTTTCTGAAGGGTACTTTATATGGGGGTAGGGTCAATTATGGGCCTATCCTTATAAAATTTTACAAAGAGATTTATGTTCCCATAAAACATGTTTGTGCCGAATTTCATCGCTATTGATGCTTTTCTTAGCCAGTTATGGGCGATAAAGTCATCTTCTGAAGGGGACTTTATATGGGGGGTAGGGTCAATTATGGACCGATCCTTATAAAATTATATGAAGAGATTAATGTTCCCATAAAACATGTTTGTGCTGAATTTCACCGCTATTGATGCTTCTCTTAGCCAGTTATAGGCCATAAAGTCATTTTCTGAAGGGGACTTTAAATGGGGGGTAGGGTCAAGTATGGACCGATCCTTATAAAATTTTACGAAGAAATTTACGTTCCCATAAAACATGTCTGTGCGGAATTCCACCGCTATTGATGTTTCTCTTAGCCAGTTATGGCCGATAAAGTCATTTTCTGAAGGGGACTTTATATGGGGGGTAGGGTCAATTATGGGCCTATCCTTATAAAATTTTACAAAGAGATTTATGTTCCCATAAAACATGTTTGTGCCGAATTTCATCGCTATTGATACTTTTCTTAGCCAGTTATGGGCGATAAAGTCATCTTCTGAAGGGGACTTTATATGGGGGGTAGGGTCAATTATGGACCGATCCTTATAAAATTATATGAAGAGATTAATGTTCCCATAAAACATGTTTGTGCCTAATTTCACCGCTATTAACGATTCTCTTATCCAGTTATATGCGATAAAGTCATCTTCTGAAGGGGACTTTATATGGGGGGTAGGGTCAATTATGGGCCTATCCTTATAAAATTTTACAAAGAGATTTATGTTCCCATAGAACATGTTTGTGCCGAATTTCACCGCTATTGATGCTTCTCTTAGCCAGTTATGGGAGATAAAGTCATTTTCTGAAGGGGACTTTATATGGGCGGTAGGGTCAATTATGAGCCTATCCTTATAAAATTTTAAAAAGAGATTTAGGTTCCCATAAAATATGTTTGTGCCGAATTTCACCGATATTGGTTCTTCCCCTAGCAAGTTATGAGCGATAAAGTCATTTTCTGAAGGGGATTTTATATGGGGGTAGGGTCAATTATGGACCGATCCTTATAAAATTTTACAGTGAGATTTAAGTTCCCATAGAACATGTTTGTGCCGAATTTCACCGCTATTGATGCTTCTCTTAGCCAGTTATGGGCGATAAAGTCATTTTTTGAAGGGGATTTTATATGGGGGGTAGGGTCAATTATGGACCGATCCTTATAAAATTTTACAAGGAGATTTAGGTTCCCATAAAACATGTTTGTGCCGAATTTCACTGCTATTGATGCTTCTCTTAGGCAGTTATGGGCGATAAAGTCATTTTCTGAAGGGGACTTTATATGGGGGGTAGGGTCAATTATGGACCGATCCTTATAAAATTTTACAGAGAGATTTAAGTTCCCATAGAACATGTTTGTGCCGAATTTCACCGCTATTGATGCTTCTCTTAGCCAGTTATGGGCGATAAAGTCATTTTCTGAAGGGGATTTTATATGGGGGGTAGGGTCAATTATGGACCGATCCTTATAAAATATAACAAAGACCTTTTGATTCCCATGAAACATGTTTGTGCCAAATCTCACCGCTATTGGTTCTTCCCTTAGCAAGTTATGAGCGATAAAGTCATTTTCTGAAGGGGGCCTTATATGGGGGCTAGGCGAAATTGTGGACCGATATTGCCCATTTTCAATACCAAACAAACTGCATCAACTAAAAGTATCTGTGCAAAATTTCAGCTCGCTAGCTGCTTCCATTTGGACTCTATCGTGTTTTCAACAGACAGACAGACAGACAGACAGACGGACAGACGGACAGACGGACAGACGGACAGACGGACAGACGGACGGACATGGCTAGATCGTCTTAGAATCTAATAAGGACCCAGAATATATATACTTTTGTGGGACTTAGACGAATATTTCAATGTGTTACAAACGGAATGACAAAAACAATATACCCCCCATCTTTTTTGATGGTGGGTATAAAAATATAACAAATTACACGCATGGCTCGTGGTAGATCCGAAAAGCGAAGCAAAAAATCTGTTGGTGATACTTGAGTAACATGTGATTTCGCTGGACGAATTTCCTCACTAGTCTCAAAACTAACAGAGCATGATGGCCTTGGGAAAGGGATGAGTCTTAGCCATGTTGGACCTTGCCACCACTGAGAGCTTTCTGCCAATTCCATAGCAGTGATACCACGGGACGCTAGATCGGCGGGGTTTTCCTTGGAGTTGACGTGATTCCAAATGCAATTGCCAACCTTTTCTTTTATTAAAGCCACACGATTCGCTACAAAAGTTGTCCATGAGTATGCCGGCTTTTGTAGCCATGCCAGTACTATTGTAGAGTCCGACCATAAAAAACAGGGCTGCTCGTTCATTTTTAATTGCATTCTAATTGAGTTTACCATTTTTGCTAGTAATTCGGCACCGCACAATTCTTTCCGGGGAAGTGTTATATATTTAATGGGCGCTACTTTGGTTTTCGCTATTAGAAGGTGGGTATATACTACTCCATTTGGACTCTGCGCTCTGAGGTACAAGCTTGCAGCGTAAGCCTTTTCCGATGCGTCACAGAACCCGTGAAGTTCTATCGAATAATTAGAGTCATAATTAACAAATCGGGGAATTCTTATGGCTTGAATATTGGAATAATCGTCCAGAAAGGTCTGCCATTGAGTCAGAATTTGGGGGTTTATTTTATCATCCCAATCAGTTTGGTCTTTCCAAATAAGCTGCATAATGATTTTAGCAACAATTATCTTGGGAGCAAGCCAGCCAGCTGGGTCAAACAATCTGGCTATTTCTGATAACACTGCTCTTTTGGTAATGCTATTTCTGTCGGGGTAATTCTGAGGGTTAAAATAAAAACAGTCGGTTTCAGCGTTCCATCTTAAACCGAGTGTTTTGGTACTACTCGCTTCGGAAAGTTTGAGAAAGTTTGCATCCAATAGATTCTCGGGGGGTAACGCTGACAGCAATTCTTTGTGATTGGCTGTCCATTTCAGAAGTGAGAAACCAGCTGAGTGAATAACCTTAATAAGGTGATTTCGGGATTTAATGGCGTCTGACAAATCATGTGAGCCATAGAGTACATCATCGATATACATAAAATTCGTGAGAATATCAGAAACAACGGGGGTCTGTTTTTCACACACTTTAGCAAGTTCTAGCAATGTTCGTATTGCCAAATAAGGGGCACAGTTAACTCCAAACGTAACGGTTTTTAATTCATAGTCATCTATGCTATCATTAGGAGAGGAGCGAAAAAGTATCCTTTGGAAAGGGGTATGAGCATTATTGACCAAGATTTGTCGATACATCTTTTCGATGTCAGCACTAAATACATATCTAAAAAAACGCCACCTAGTTATTAGGATAGTTAAATCGGATTGTAATACCGGTCCTGGGTAGAGCACATCATTAAGGCTGACACCGTTTGATGTGGGGTTAGACGCATTAAATACTACGCGAAGTTTAGTTGTGGTGCTGTCTGGTTTTAGCACCGCATGATGTGGTAAGTAGTAAGAGGAATTGTCAAGAACCGAAAGTTTGTCCGTAACACGTGTCATATGGCCTAAAGTCTCACATTCCTTCACAACGTTATCGTATTCGGCTTTATCTTTGGGAGATCTACTTAATCTGGCTTCGTTACGAAGATATTGCCGTAAAGCAATATTGCGAGAAGCTCCTAAAGTTGTTTCAATCCGGAAATTTCTACGAAAAGGAAGAGAAACCACAAAACGGCCAGATGGTTCACGATAGGTTGTAGCCTGATAATATTCCTCGCAATATTCATCATCTTTCGACATCCGTGAAGCTTCAGGTATTTCCTCCAGTTCCCAGAATTTTGATAATTGGCGACTAAGGTTAAGTTCGTTGTAAAACGAAGAAGCGACAGGTGATTTATTCGGAGTTGAATATTTGCCAGTAATGATCCAACCAAACACTGTACGCTGGGCCACAAGAGAGCGATCATGATTCCATTTTACACCTTCAAGTAATATTTGGGGATATATATTGCCTCCGAGTAAAAGGTCAACATGGAATTCTTGGTGCAAGTTTATATCAGCCATTTGTAAGTCCGAAAACCCGGACTGAACAAAAGAAACAAGAGAAAAGTAAGGTAACTGACCAGTAATCTTTCGTACGACGTGAGCATTAATCATAATCTTAAAATTGTTGTCCAGAGGAGACCCAATCGATATCGAACATACTTGACTAGATGTAGCTGTTAGCGAACCATTAAGCCCTACGATATCCATTTTAGTTGGTACAAAAGTCAAGCCGAGTTTGTTTTGCAAATGTTTAGAAATAAACGATGCCTCTGAGGCAGGATGTATTAAGGCCCTAACTGTGGACCTAATGTCGCCTATGCATATGTCAACTAATGCTGTTCCAAGTAATATAGAAGAGTATGGAGTGGATTGTAGGTGCGTCGTATACGCCTGGCTTATATGCGTAGGAATTTCTGAGGATGTTGAAGCGGGTGCTGAATTCGATGTTGAAAATACAGAGTTAGACGGGGTTGAACTTGAGTTGTCGTTTTCTATGCGAACATTTGTGTTAGAGGGGGCTACCGGAGTTTTATGAGTATTATCTGGGCTTCCGTGGAGAAGAGAGTGATGTTTACGCTTACATAAGGCACAAACAAATGGGCTTTTGCACTTCTTGTATTCATGGGAGGTTGCGAAACAATTGGTGCAACGTTTTTGACTCCTAACCGTAAATAATCGTTCCTCTATGGACATACGCAGAAAAACAGAACACAATCTGAGAGGATGTACGTCAGGACAAAGTGTACAGCTCACTGATTTGGATGAGTTAACGTTCGAGTGATAGGTGTTCACTTTAGTACCTTCTCGCGGTTTGTCAATTCTTTTATGGAAGCTTTTTTTATTAGAGAAAGTATTGGTCGATGGAACCCTAATATCGGTGATAGATTCCAAGGTGTGAAATCGGGACGTAAGAAAAGAGTCCATCTCTTTCCACGTCGGAAGTTCAACGTTATCTTTGAGAGACTGTTCCCATAAGTTTAGAGTGATATCTGGGAGACATGTTGAACAGATGTAAACGAAAATTACATCCCAATTTCTTGTATCAATGTCTAAACGCGATAAATTGGTAACACAATTATTAATTGTACGCTGAAGATTCTTTATAGAAGGGCCGTTTTCGTTTGAGATAAGGGTCAAATTAAAAAGAGTCTTCAATTGGGCATTAATGAGAACTCTTTTGTTCTCATATCTGTCCATCAAATTTCGCCACTCCATTTCGAATCCATCATTAGTAAAGGGACAAGACTTCACTATCTCCCGTGCTTCACCCTTGGTCTTTATAAGTAAGTGGCAGAGTTTCTCAACAGGGGATACATGTGGCTGATGCATAAAGAGACCCAAAAATTGATCCCGAAAAGAAGGCCAAGAGCTGTAGTCACCGTAAAAGTCATCTATATCACAGGGTGTCAAATGGACTTGTGTTGAGGATGCCATTGGAATAGGAATATCTAACATTTCTTTAGCCCTAGACAAACACTTAAGGTGAGCATTATATGCAGTGTAAAATTTGTTCTTGTTTCTTGTTTCTCAAGAAGTGTATCATAAGCAGATCGTAAAGTGTTCCAAAGATGAACAATTTCATCTTTTTGCACTTCTAATGAGTGAATCGTGTGATCATCTTGGGGTAAGGAAACAAAGTACGCAAAAAATTCCACAACGCGGTCTGATGCGCGGATGAAACGGTCTAATTCGGACATATTGTTGGTCAACAAGATTTTCCAATTAAATTAATAGACGGAAAAATACTAATAAATACGGAAAATATATCTAAACTTTGGGAAGAAATACGAACAAAAGTCCTATGCCAAATTATCCTCCAATAAAAGGTTAAGTGTATTTCAGATATCTAATATAATTTACACGCGATTATGAATTGAAAATATTGTATTGTATTGTCAAAGTTTATAACGATAAAGACTTGTCCAAAGACTGTTTACAGCAGGGTTGGTAAAGACTATTTTATATTGCAAATCGAAGTCCAAAATACATATAATCATACAAAAAATGAACTAACTGGTATAAATATAATATCATTTGAGAATTATAAGAAATTAACCAAAATGCAATTGCTTATTAAACTATTTCGTTTAAAATCTTATTGCAAAACTATAAAATAAAACATATGAAGATTTTATAGTATTCACTCCTATTTCTATAAAATAAAACATATGTAGATTCACTCTTATTTCCCAAATAAAGAGATACAAATTCAAAAACTTATTTTCAGCAATAAGTTGAAAGACTCTTTATATATTTGAGTGTCCGATAAGACGTAAAAATGTTTACAGTACTTTGCGATATAAATATGTTAATTTAATTATAATTCTATTTTTGCTCTTAATATGATATTATTTTCATGTATGTACTCTCTTAAATGTAACTCAGACACTGTTTATTGACATTAACGGAACCATCAAACACAAATTATATTTTGTCATAAAGTGGAACTAGAAAATGTTAAATCATTCTGTTGTAAAGAGACACACAACAATTACAGATTCATCGTGTATGAAAAAAAATCTAAACACAGAGAGAACCGAGACATGTTAAAAAATAATTATGCAAATGTAATTGATAATATTTTAACATTGAAAATCAGTTGTGGATTTCGTTTCAATAATCGATGGGAAATTTTATTTCTATCATCAATATTAACGGTATTGCAAAATATGATAAAAAAAATAAAGTTTGTTGTTTGTGTTATTCTTATATTTTTTTTTTACTCGCACTTTCTCACCGATATAATAATCTTATTAAACATGTATAAACTCACTTTTTAATTTTAAATATTAAGCAAAAGACATACCTTATTTTCTTTTTCTAAAAAACTTAGTACTTGCTTTTCCTTTGATTTTTATCCACAGAAAAATGATTTTTTTTTTAGGCAATATTTGGGGAAGTAATCTCCGTATTTCTTTATCCGGGGGTTGACGGAATCCTCTGTAATTAAAGATATTCCTCAGTGAAAAATCCTTGCAATCCGGCTCGATGGATCAAAAAATGTTTATCCGGGGGTGGTTGCAGAATTTTTCATTCGGGGGTTAAGAAAAGAAACACAAAGAATTCAATTATTAAGTATATAAAAACGGGGGGAGATTATTTTATTTACTTACTTCACTCGGGATAAAACAATGAGATACTGATCAATAACTTAAAACTACAAACGATCATAACCCTTATCCCTTTGCTACAGCTGAGAGGTCTTGTAAGCTTCTCAGTTGTAATGTAGCTTAAACTCTCTCAACTGTAGCTAGACAACAGTGTAGGAAAAAAGTTATGTATCGTTTTGGAGTAAACAGAATGAATTTAAGAAAAATTGATCTCACTTTATGTATGTATATAATTTTAATAAATTTATTTTTTTTAATCAAATTAAAATGCTAATGATATATTAATAACATGTATATATATACAATTTGTTATGTTTTTATAAACACAATGTTCCTTATAATATAGAAAGAAATGAATTTGTTAGGTTTATTTTTATACCCTCCACCACCATCAGTGGTGATAGAGGGTATATATAACTTTGTCATTCCGTGTGTAACACCAAGAAATATTCATCTGAGACCCAACAAAGTATATATATTCTTGGACATTATGAAATTCTGAGTCGATTTAGCTATGTCCGTCTGTCCGTCCGTCCGTCCGTCCGTCCGTCCGTCTGTCTGTCTGTCTGTCTGTCTGTCTGTATAAAACATTCTCACGTTAACACGAAGCAACAAAAATTAACGAAATTCACCCAAAATATTTATTATTGTCCTAAGCAGTTTGGTATTGAAAACGAGCAAAATCGGTTCACACCGGGAAATGTTATGAATCAAAATTTGAAACAACCTCGAAAAAAATAAGCATTTTTTACACATCCTGATGTAATTTTCTCGAAAACTATGAAAGATAATTCCATGAAAATCAGCATACATTCGTTTCTACACAAGAGCTTGACTCCTGCTGAAAATTGCCAGAATCGGTCCACAATTTCATATACCTCCCATACAAAAGTACATATTCCCGGAAAATGGGTTTTTTGTTAATAACTTCCGTCACAATGTCGAAATCTTTACAAAATTTTATAAATTACAATGTTATGTCAATAGAATTCATTCAGAGAAAAAATTTTCTGGATCGGTCCATAATTGGACATAGCTCCCATACAAGGTCCCCTCCCGAAAATAACTTAAACGCAAATAATTCATTTCTAAATCAAGTTATCTATATAAAATTTAGTACAAGTATTGCCCTCACATACAGAAGTATTACTGTAAATTTTTTTTTCCATCGGTCCATAATTGGTCATAGCTCCCATACAAGGTCCCCTCCCGAAAATCACTTAAACGCGCATAACTCATTACTAACATAAGACATCCATATAAAATTTAGTACAAGTATTACTCATGTGCACAGAAATATTATTGTGAAAATTTTTTCCGATCGGTCCATAATTGGTCATAGCTCCCATACACGGTCCCCTCCCGAAAATCACTTAAACGCACATAACTCATTAACGAATTAAGATATCTATATAAAATTTGGTACAAGTATAGTTCATATGCACAAAAATATTACTGTAAATTTTTTTCCGATCGGTTCTTAATTGGTGATAGCTCCCACTCAAGGTCCCCTCCCGAAAATCACTTAAACGCACATAACTCATTACTAAATTAAGATATCCACATAAAATTTGGTACAGGTATTGCTCACATATACAGAAATATTACTGTGGAATCGGTCCATACTTTGTCATAGCTCCCATACAAGGTCCCTTCCAGAAAATCACTTAAACGCGCATAACTCATTATTAATTAAGATATCCATATAAAATTTGGTACAAGTATTGCTCAAATGAACAGAAATATTACTGTGAAATTTTTATCCGATCGGTCCATAATAGGTCATAGCTCCCATACAAGGTCCCTTCCCGAAAATCACTTAAACGCGCATAACTCATTTCTAAATTAAGATATCCATATAAAATTTGGTACAAGTATTGCTCAAATGAACAGAAATATTACTGTGAAATTTTTTTCCGATCGGTCCATAATAGGTCATAGCTCCCATACAAGGTCCCTTCCCGAAAATCACTTAAACGCGCATAACTCATTACTAAATTAAGATATCCATATAAACTTTTGTACAAGTATTGCTCATATGCACAGAAATATTACTGTAAAATTTTTTTCCTATCAGTCCATCCTTGGTCATAGCTCCCATACAAGGTCCCTTCCCGAAAATCACTTAAACGCGCATAACTCATTACTAAATTAAGATATCCATATAAAATTTTGTACAAGTATTGCTCATATACACAGAAATATTACTGTAAAATTTTTTTCCTATTGGTCCATCCTTGGTCATAGCTCCCATGCAAGGTTCCCTCCCGAAAATCACATAAATGCACATAACTCATTACTAAATTAAAATATCCATACATTTACCACAAATATTGCTCTTATATACATAAATTACACTATAAAATTGTTTTACGATCGGTCCATACTTGGTCATAGCTCTCATACTAGGCACCCTCCAGAAAATTACTTAAACGTACAATATTCATTACCAAATAATGATATAAATGCAGAATTTTGAAATTTTGTTTTTATATACACAATTAGTCATAGCTCCCATCAGCGTTGCCAATTTAGCGCTTTTGGCGCTAGATTTAGCCCCTTTTAACAATCCAAAAGTCGCATTTTTTCCTCTTAGCGCTTTTTTGGAAAAAGGCGCTAAATTAACGCTTATTTCAACAAATGAAAAATCTTTTTAATAACATAAAATTATTCTAGTTTAACAATAAAGATAAAACGGAATAATTTTAGACAGTACTCTGCCGTACAAATTTATTAAAGTTCCTTTTTCTAAACTTTCCATATTATGAGTAATTCAAAGATCTTTTAGTGTGATGAGTTATTTTAAAACTTTAAAACTAAAATAAAAAATATTCACCTTTTTCGCCAAAAGAATTGAAATCTGTTTATTCTTAAATTTTCAATACCTTCGAAGGGAAAATTGATTTCGTGAAATTCCACAACAGTTGATTTTGATCGTAACAGTTTTTATTGATCAGAAAATTCTATAAAAAATTCACAACAAGGGAAGTTTTTCACGTCAAAAAAGGGAAAAGTTGTAAATTAACTTAATTTTAGTTAGGTTAACTTGAACTTGAAATTAAAATTGCATTTCGTGAAAACTATTGATATTTTAATGTGAATAATACAAAAATAATTTTGATCGCACAAAGTTTGATTCACAAAAATTTAGCATTCTTTTTTTATAACTTCACTGTCAAGGAAACAATTACTTGACGATTACTTCAGTTTTTTCACAAAGTTTTGGCTCTTAGTATTTTTGGAAATGAAGAGTTTAATTAAAATTTATTATGGGGAATTTAAAAAAATCTCTTTGACTAGTTATTGAGATCTTGATCGATGATAGCAATTAGTCATTGAATAAGAAAATCAAACATATTTGTAGTAATTTTTTTAATAAACAAATTTTAGCTAAATACTATATTTTTTAAGACTGTGTAAAAATATAATTTTAGCGCTTTTTAGTGCGTTTTGAGTGAATGGACGGCGCGTTTTAGTATAAAATAGTTGACAACTCTGGCTCCCATACAAAGTCCTCTTTCGAAAATCTCTTAAATGCACATTACTCATTACCAAATAAAGCTATTGATACAAAAATTCTATTTCAAGATTTTTGCACGATCGGTTCCTAACACACATTACTTATTACTAAATTACGATATAGATACAAAATTTTACTGAAATATAGCTTTCATGTCCAGAAGTTTTGCTCAAAGAATTTTTTACGATCGGTCTATAATTGGTCATATCTCCCATACTAGGTCCTGCCCCTAAAACCGTATTTAACTAGTTGCATTATCAATTTGTGTAGAACAAAATTATATATATGTATTTTGAAAATCCTTAAATCTTTCACACACATGCATACATGCAAATTAATAAAAATCGCCAAGCGTTGGTAATGTTCAATAAATCTTGGAATTGTAATAGATTTGAGCTGTTTGAATCTAGGGATTTTTATATTTAAGATATGATAAAACTTATTTCTACAAATATTTGATCAATTAGAAAAGTATTAATATAAAAGTAGCTGGTGGAGGGTATTTAAGATTCGGCTCAGCCGAATATAGCACTCTAACTTGTTAAATAAAAGTTTGTGTTGAAAAAAAATACCATCTTGTACAAAAAAGTGTATGAAATCAATCAAAAATAAAATTCAATAAATAAAATAATTGAAAACGAGGTTTTGGTAATTGAAATCGTTTTTCAGTTTTTCTGTGAATATAAAGAATTTTAATATTATAAATTTTGTTTAAAAACAAGAAGGAAAGTATAGTCGGACATGGCCGAATATATGATACCCTACACCATGAGTATATTTTGAAAATTATTTATTTTAAATAAAAAACTTTTACGTTAAATTTTACCTTAATTCCGTTGTATTTAAGCAATTTATTGATGAAAAACTAAATTTCTAGGAGAGGCTTATATGGGAGTTAGGGTCAAATATAGGCCGATCCTCAACAAATTGGGAAGTGGGATGTAATTTTGTATAAAGGTTAGTTATGTTGAATTTTATCGTGATACATAAGTAAATTTTTGGACGTTTAAGTTATTTGTTAAAGGGGGGGTTTGTATGGGGTCATATTAAAAATGTATGCCTATATAGAACTAAATTGTGCCAATTTTTGGTGAGATAGTAGTTTTGTGGCAAAAACCTCTTATGGTCAAAATTTTATCAAAATATCTTAAAAATTGTGGCCTGTAGCTTGCGTACAAGGTTCACATGGACAGACGGACGGACATGTCTTAATTGACTCAGAAAGTGATTCTGAGTCGATCGGTGGGTGTAGGACCAATATTTTTATGCGTTACAAACATCAGCACAAACGTATAATACCCTACCTATTATAGTGGTGTAGGGTATAAATATGTAAAAAAATAATAAAATAATCTTGTGCGCAAGGCACTGGTCGCAATTTTCAAGATAATTGGATGAAATTTGGTACACACTCAAGGACGAAGCCTATTGAAAATGGTTAAGGTTAGTTTAGTTGTGTTGCTCGCTAGCAAGCGAGTTCACTCGGAGGCATTGTGGTCCATTGTGATACCTTTAGAACAGAGAAGCTCAATATGGCCGTGTCATAGCACGCGTGATAGGGTAAGAAAATTCTGCTGACGCTAAGTTGATACACATACACTACAGGTTTAATTCTTCTTCTTTTTATAATGAGCAATATCAGTTGGTTTGCTCTCAACTTGAAAAACAAAATCAAATCAGTTGCTGATCAGCACTTGTCAAAGCAAGGTCTGTGCGCGACGTTTTTAAAATACACACAGAAATACAACAACAAAATGTTGAGAAAGCCGAATGAATGTAGGAGAACATGAGAGAACAGTTGATAGTTTTTTATATATAGACGTTGCTATACGCTGGCTGTCAAAATCCATAATAAATATTTGACAGTTAGCATATACTTTATAGTTTGTAGTCATTTTATTAGTATATTTTATTTTGAATTGAATTCTGTTCTCTGCTGCTTTACCAACACAAATAAAACTATGGTAGTCTATGGTAGTATGTGTTTGAGCACCACTGCTTTAGAATTACCATTCCCTAGCGATGAGAGAATGGTTACCCTCCCTAATTTCGTTGACTACTTGGTTCGTTCGGTCTCCATGTAAACCAGCCGGTGCTTTTAATAACCCCGATCATGTTTATGAGTGACGCATCTCTGAGACAGTCTAGATCATGGAAAAGAGCTCTACCCAGATAGAGTAGTCTGTGCTCTTGTAGAAGCCTAATCGAGTTCTTATCAAGAGATAAGAGAGTCCTAGTCCTATCCGTTGTCAGAGTGGAACAGAGCAGTCTCGATATTCTGCAAGTGGTGATATTTGACCACCTGAGTTCCGTCTCACTCAGAGCCCATTCAGCTATCAGTTTTGATAGGGTCGTCAGGGGAGCGTAAATATTCTTTTGCGCAAGGGTTAAGTCCAGGGACGACCCTTTGGTTGCGCATTCATCAGATATTTCATTTCCCCGGATGCCCTCATGCCCTGGAACCCATATCAACTCAACGTGATGTTGTGTCAGTTGTGCCAACGATTGAATGCAATTGAGAAGACATTCCGACTTAATGACATTGGAGTTAAGAGCCTTGATTGATGCAAGGCTGTCCAAGTATATATGTATAGTCGAATTTTCGAGATTTAGTTCCCGGATTATACTCGCGGCAGTATAGATGGCATATATCTCTGCCTGAAGGACCGTACAGGTGTCAGGTAGTCGAAGAGACAGTAGAAGATTTAGATCATCGGAGAAGATTCCCGATCCCGTACCCCTTTCTGTCTTTGAGCCATCTGTGTAGACTGAGATCACGTCGTCCCTTAGGACAGTATTCGCGGCCCAATCATCCCTTGTCGGCATTTTGGTCTTGAATGACCTATTAAAATTCAGTGTAGATAGAATGTAATCTGTTTCATGCCCCATGATAGGCCAGCCTATCTTTTGTAGGATGGTGCCATGACTAATGCGGTCGTGCTTCAACCCGTTCGACTGTTTAAGTCGTAGAGCAGATTTAGCAGAAATGCATTTGATGTATATATCAAGGGGAGTAATGTTTAGCATCGTCTCTAGACTAGCCTGAGGGGAGGAGCTCAGACATCCAGTGATTGCAAGACATGCTAATCTTTGTACCTTGTTTAGAATAGAGAGATGAGTCTTGGTATCCACCGCTCTCCACCAAACAAGAGCTCTGTAGGTCAAAATAGGTCTTATGACCGCGGTGTACATCCAGTGCACAATGTATGGTTTGAGACCCCATCTTTTCCCAAAAGTTTTCTTACATATATAGAGCGCACATAATGCCTTCTTCATTCGACTCTCAGCATTACGTTTCCACGTGAGTTTAGAGTCTAGGATTACGCCAAGATATTTGGCATCGCTTGAGCTGTTCGAAATGGTACCATCCAAACGCGGAGGTCTGAATTCTGGAATTTTGTACCTCTTGGTGAAAAGAACCAGTTCAGTTTTGACCGGGTTGACATCCAGACAGTTTTCCTTGACCCATGATAGTAGAACGCTGAGGGCTGATTCCATGAGTTCACTTATTGTGGGAAGAAACTTCCCTTGAATAAGAAGCACGACGTCGTCAGCATATGCGACTATTTTGAAGCCCATCCTACTAAGTCTGAAAAGGATTTTATTTACGACAATATTCCACAGCAGTGGAGAGATAACACCACCTTGTGGTGTGCCCCTCGTCACAACTTTCCTTGTCTTGCCAATACCCATATTAGAGTTGATGACCCTACTCTTAAGCATGTTTTCTGTCCAGATTTTTATCCAGTTCCTTATCTTATTGAAAATGGTTAAAACCGGTCCATTATTTCACCTAGCCCCATACCTTTGTATTGACAAAAAGCGGCACAACTAGGCTTTATACAAGCCTTGATGACCTTGCCAAATTTCATAGAGATCGGGACTCATTTGTCCCTAGCTCCCATTTAGAAAATTCAGAAAATTACTTAAATGTCCAAAGTGAACTTATAAACACAAATATCGCGATGAAATTCATCACAAAAAAAATATTATGTAAATATAAATATATGTATTCACAAAATTTTATCGGGCTTGGTCCATATTTGCCCCTAGCCCCCATATAAATCCTCTTTCAGAAAATTAGTTTTTCATCCATAAATTGCTTAAATGTGTCGGAACAAGGTAATCGAAGATAAATGCTTTACTATGAAAAATAAATCACATTTAATATTCATAACTGGTGTTGGGTATTATATGGTCGTTCACGCCCGACTATACTTTCTTACTTGTTTTTAAAAAAAACAAGTTAGAGTGCTATATTCGGCTGAGCCGAATCTTAAATACCATCCACCAGCTACTTTTATATTAATACTTTTCTAATTGATCAAATATTTGTAGAAATAAGTTTTATCATATCTTAAATAGAAAAATCCCTAGATTCAAACAGCTCAAATCTATTACAATTCCAAGATTTATTGAACATTACCAACGCTTGGCGATTTTTATTAAATTGCATGTATGCATGTGTGTGAAAGATTTAAGGATTTTCAAAATACATATATATAATTTTGTTCTACACAAATTGATAATGCAACTAGTTAAATACGGTTTTAGGGGCAGGACCTAGTATGGGAGATATGACCAATTATAGACCGATCGTAAAAAATTCTTTAAGCAAAACTTCTGGACATGAAAGCTATATTTCAGTAAAATTTTGTATCTATATCGTAATTTAGTAATAAGTAATGTGTGTTATGAACCGATCGTGCAAAAATCTTGAAATATAATTTTTGTATCAATAGCTTTATTTGGTAATGAGTAATGTGCATTTAAGAGATTTTCGAAAGAGGACTTTGTATGGGAGCCAGAGTTGTCAACTATTTTATACTAAAACGCGCCGTCCATTCACTCAAAACGCACTAAAAAGCGCTAAAATTATATTTTTACACAGTCTTAAAAAATATAGTATTTAGCTAAAATTTGTTTATTAAAAAAATTACTACAAATATGTTTGATTTTCTTATTCAATGACTAATTGCTATCATCGATCAAGATCTCAATAACTAGTCAAAGAGATTTTATTAAATTCCCCATAATAAATTTTAATTAAACTCTTCATTTCCAAAAATACTAAGAACCAAAACTTTGTGAAAAAACTGAAGTAATCGTCAAGTAATTGTTTCCTTGACAGTGAAGTTATAAATAAAGAATGCTAAATTTTTGTGAATCAAACTTTGTGCGATCAAAATTATTTTTGTATTATTCACATTAAAATATCAATAGTTTTCACGAAATGCAATTTTAATTTCAAGTTCAAGTTAACCTAACTAAAATTAAGTTAATTTACAACTTTTCCCTTTTTTGACGTGAAAAACTTCCCTTGTTGTGAATTTTTTATAGAATTTTCTGATCAATAAAAACTGTTACGATCAAAATCAACTGTTGTGGAATTTCACGAAATCAATTTTCCCTTCGAAGGTATTGAAAATTTAAGAATAAACAGATTTCAATTCTTTTGGCGAAAAAGGTGAATATTTTTTATTTTAGTTTTAAAATAACTCATCACACTAAAAGATCTTTGAATTACTCATAATATGGAAAGTTTAGAAAAAGGAACTTTAATAAATTTGTACGGCAGAGTACTGTCTAAAATTATTCCGTTTTATCTTTATTGTTAAACTAGAATAATTTTATGTTATTAAAAAGATTTTTCATTTGTTGAAATAAGCGTTAATTTAGCGCCTTTTTCCAAAAAAGCGCTAAGAGGAAAAAATGCGACTTTTGGATTGTTAAAAGGGGCTAAATCTAGCGCCAAAAGCGCTAAATTGGCAACGCTGATGGGAGCTATGACTAATTGTGTATAAAAACAAAATTTCAAAATTCTGCATTTATATCATTATTTGGTAATGAATATTGTACGTTTAAGTAATTTTCTGGAGGGTGCCTAGTATGAGAGCTATGACCAAGTATGGACCGATCGTAAAACAATTTTATAGTGTAATTTATGTATATAAGAGCAATATTTGTGGTAAATGTATGGATATTTTAATTTAGTAATGAGTTATGTGCATTTATGTGATTTTCGGAGGGAACCTTGCATGGGAGCTATGACCAAGGATGGACCAATAGGAAAAAAATTTTACAGTAATATTTCTGTGTATATGAGCAATACTTGTACAAAATTTTATATGAATATCTTAATTTAGTAATGAGTTATGCGCGTTTAAGTGATTTTCGGGAAGGGACCTTGTATGGGAGCTATGACCTATTATGGACCGATCGGAAAAAAATTTCACAGTAATATTTCTGTTCATTTGAGCAATACTTGTACCAAATTTTATATGGATATCTTAATTTAGAAATGAGTTATGCGCGTTTAAGTGATTTTCGGGAAGGGACCTTGTATGGGAGCTATGACCTATTATGGACCGATCGGAAAAAAATTTCACAGTAATATTTCTGTTCATTTGAGCAATACTTGTACCAAATTTTATATGGATATCTTAATTAATAATGAGTTATGCGCGTTTAAGTGATTTTCTGGAAGGGACCTTGTATGGAAGCTATGACAAAGTATGGACCGATCGGAAAAAAATTCCACAGTAACATTTCTGTATATGTGAGCAATACCTGTACCAAATTTTATGTGGATATCTTAATTTAGTAATGAGTTATGTGCGTTTAAGTGATTTTCGGAAGGGGACCTTGAGTGGGAGCTATCACCAATTAAGAACCGATCGGAAAAAAATTTACAGTAATATTTTTGTGCATATGAACTATACTTGTACCAAATTTTATATAGATATCTTAATTCGTTAATGAGTTATGTGCGTTTAAGTGATTTTCGGGAGGGGACCGTGTATGGGAGCTATGGCCAATTATGGACCGATCGGAAAAAATTTTCACAATAATATTTCTGTGCACATGAGTAATACTTGTACTAAATTTTATATGGATGTCTTATGTTAGTAATGAGTTATGCGCGTTTAAGTGATTTTCGGGAGGGGACCTTGTATGGGAGCTATGACCAATTATGGACCGATGGAAAAAAAAAATTGCAGTAATACTTCTGTATGTGAGGGCAATACTTGTACTAAATTTTATATAGATAACTTGATTTAGAAATGAATTATTTGCGTTTAAGTTATTTTCGGGAGGGGACCTTGTATGGGAGCTATGTCCAATTATGGACCGATCCAGAAAATTTTTTCTCTGAATGAATTCTATTGACATAACATTGTAATTTATAAAATTTTGTAAAGATTTCGACATTGTGACGGAAGTTATTAACAAAAAACCCATTTTCCGGGAATATGTACTTTTGTATGGGAGGTATATGAAATTGTGGACCGATTCTGGCAATTTTCAGCAGGAGTCAAGCTCTTGTGTAGAAACGAATGTATGCTGATTTTCATTGAATTATCTTTCATAGTTTTCGAGAAAATTACATCAGGATGTGTAAAAAATGCTTATTTTTTTCGAGGTTGTTTCAAATTTTGATTCATAACTTTTCCCGGTGTGAACCGATTTTGCTCGTTTTCAATACCAAACTGCCTAGGACAATAATAAATATTTTGGGTGAATTTCGTTAATTTTTGTTGCTTCGTGTTAACGTGAGAATGTTTTATACAGACAGACAGACGGACGGACGGATGGACGGACGGACAGACGGACATAGCTAAATCGACTCAGAATTTCATAAGGTCCAAGAATATATATACTTTGTTGGGTCTCAGATGAATATTTCTTGGTGTTACACACGGAATGACAAAGTTATATATACCCTCTATCACCACTGATGGTGGTGGAGGGTATAAAAATATATAAAACAAGTAGGAAAGTATAGTCGGGCATGGCCGACCATATAATAACCTACACCAGGCAGGGAAAATTCAGTACTTTAGTACTTTTTTCAGTACTTTTAAATACCCAAAAATACCGTTGTACCCCCGTTGATTTTTAGTACTTTTTACTAATTTTTCAAATAGTACTGATCGACAAAATTTAAGTTTTTCGTGTCATATGAACGTTTTTCATATTTTATATAAATCAAAACATGCAGTTCTTTGTGTAATTCTCTATAACACCCCGGGCAACAGTCATTTTCAAACATGAAAAAATCTACGTGTACAGGTAACTGTGGACCATTAGTATTAACTCTGTGTTTTCATAATCAGCTCTTATGCCCCTGTAAAAGGACCATAAAGTTTAAAGGACATAAGATTTCAAAAGAACAAATTTGGAATTCCATCTTTTGATATCTTATGTCCTTTAAACTTTATGGTCCTTTTATATAAAAAATTTGTTATAATATATTAATATTAATATCAAATGAAGCTGAGAACCTCTGCTTCAAAATAATATTATTTATTTCAATTCATCAGGATTAAAAAAGAACCGGAAGCTTAAAGAAAATTTGTCACAAAAAAGTAGTTAAAAATGTCGTTTCGAAAATGAAACCTTTTTTATACCCTCCACCACCATCAGTGGTGATAGAGGGTATATATAACTTTGTCATTCCGTGTGTAACACCAAGAAATATTCATCTGAGACCCAACAAAGTATATATATTCTTGGACCTTATGAAATTCTGAGTCGATTTAGCTATGTCCGTCTGTCCGTCCGTCCGTCTGTCTGTCTGTCTGTATAAAACATTCTCACGTTAACACGAAGCAACAAAAATTAACGAAATTCACCCAAAATATTTACTATTGTCCTAGGCAGTTTGGTATTGAAAACGAGCAAAATCGGTTCACACCGGGAAAAGTTATGAATCAAAATTTGAAACAACCTCGAAAAAAATAAGCATTTTTTACACATCCTGATGTAATTTTCTCGCAAACTATGAAAGATAATTCCATGAAAATCAGCATACATTCGTCTCTACACAAGAGCTTGACTCCTGCTGAAAATTGCCAGAATCGGTCCACAATTTCATATACCTCCCATACAAAAGTACATATTCCCGGAAAATGGGTTTTTTGTTAATAACTTCCGTCACAATGTCGAAATCTTTACAAAATTTTATAAATTACAATGTTATGTCAATAGAATTCATTCAGAGAAAAAATTTTCTGGATCGGTCCATAATTGGACATAGCTCCCATACAAGGTCCCCTCCCGAAAATCACTTAAACGCGCATAACTCATTACTAACATAGGACATCCATATAAAATTTAGTACAAGTATTACTCATCTGCACAGAAATATTATTGTGACAATTTTTTCCGATCGGTCCATAATTGGTCATAGCTCCCATACACGGTCCCCTCCCGAAAATCACTTAAACGCACATAACTCATTAACGAATTAAGATATCTATATAAAATTTGGTACAAGTGTAGTTCATATGCACAAAAATATTACTGTAAATTTTTTTCCGATCGGTTCTTAATTGGTGATAGCTCCCACTCAAGGTCCCCTCCCGAAAATCACTTAAACGCACATAACTCATTACTAAATTAAGATATCCACATAAAATTTGGTACAGGTATTGCTCACATATACAGAAATATTACTGTGGAATTTTTTTCCGATCGGTTCATACTTTGTCATAGCTCCCATACAAGGTCCCTTCCAGAAAATCACTTAAACGCGCATAACTCATTATTAATTAAGATATCCATATAAAATTTGGTAAAACTATTGCTCAAATGAACAGAAATATTACTGTGAAATTTTTTTCCGATCGGTCCATAATAGGTCATAGCTCCCATACAAGGTCCCTTCCCGAAAATCACTTAAACGCGCATAACTCATTACTAAATTAAGATATTCATATAAAATTTTGTACAAGTATTGCTCATATACACAGAAATATTACTGTAAAATTTTTTTCTTATTGGTCCATCCTTGGTCATAGCTCCCATGCAAGGTTCCCTCCGAAAATCACATAAATGCACATAACTCATTACTAAATTAAAATATCCATACATTTACCACAAATATTGCTCTTATATACATAAATTACACTATAAAATTGTTTTACGATCGGTCCATACTTGGTCATAGCTCTCATACTAGGCACCCTCCAGAAAATTACTTAAACGTACAATATTCATTACCAAATAATGATATACAGTGTCGGACAAAACTAAAGCACGGAATATTACCTCTTAACAAAAACCACAATAAAATTTCAAAAATCACTTTTTATACCCTCCACCACCATCAGTGGTGATAGAGGGTATATATAACTTTGTCATTCCGTGTGTAACACCAAGAAATATTCATCTGAGACCCAACAAAGTATATATATTCTTGGACCTTATGAAATTCTGAGTCGATTTAGCTATGTCCGTCTGTCCGTCCGTCCGTCCGTCCGTCTGTCTGTCTGTCTGTCTGTATAAAACATTCTCACGTTAACACGAAGCAACAAAAATTAACGAAATTCACCCAAAATATTTATTATTGTCCTAGGCAGTTTGGTATTGAAAACGAGCAAAATCGGTTCACACCGGGAAAAGTTATGAATCAAAATTTGAAACAACCTCGAAAAAAATAAGCATTTTTTACACATCCTGATGTAATTTTCTCGCAAACTATGAAAGATAATTCCATGAAAATCAGCATACATTCGTTTCTACACAAGAGCTTGACTCCTGCTGAAAATTGCCAGAATCGGTCCACAATTTCATATACCTCCCATACAAAAGTACATATTCCCGGAAAATGGGTTTTTTGTTAATAACTTCCGTCACAATGTCGAAATCTTTACAAAATTTTACAAATTACAATGTTATGTCAATAGAATTCATTCAGAGAAAAAATTTTCTGGATCGGTCCATAATTGGACATAGCTCCCATACAAGGTCCCCTCCCGAAAATAACTTAAACGCAAATAATTCATTTCTAAATCAAGTTATCTATATAAAATTTAGTACAAGTATTGCCCTCACATACAGAAGTATTACTGCAAATTTTTTTTCCATCGGTCCATAATTGGTCATAGCTCCCACTCAAGGTCCCCTCCCGAAAATCACTTAAACGCACATAACTCATTACTAAATTAAGATATCCACATAAAATTTGGTACAGTTATTGCTCACATATACAGAAATATTACTGTGGAATTTTTTTCCGATCGGTCCATAATAGGTCATAGCTCCCATACAAGGTCCCTTCCAAAAAATCACTTAAACGCGCATAACTCATTATTAATTAAGATATCCATATAAAATTTGGTACAAGTATTGCTCAAATGAACAGAAATATTACTGTGAAATTTTTTTCCGATCGGTCCATAATAGGTCATAGCTCCCATACAAGGTCCCTTCCCGAAAATCACTTAAACGCGCATAACTCATTTCTAAATTAAGATATCCATATAAAATTTGGTACAAGTATTGCTCAAATGAACAGAAATATTACTGTGAAATTTTTTTCCGATCGGTCCATAATAGGTCATAGCTCCCATACAAGGTCCCCTCCCGAAAATCACTTAAACGCGCATAACTCATTACTAAATTAAGATATTCATATAAAATTTTGTACAAGTATTGCTCATATACACAGAAATATTACTGTAAAATTTTTTTCCATTGGTCCATCCTTGGTCATAGCTCCCATGCAAGGTTCCCTCCGAAAATCACATAAATGCACATAACTCATTACTAAATTAAAATATCCATACATTTACCACAAATATTGCTCTTATATACATAAATTACACTATAAAATTGTTTTACGATCGGTCCATACTTGGTCATAGCTCTCATACTAGGCACCCTCCAGAAAATTACTTAAACGTACAATATTCATTACCAAATAATGATATAAATGCAGAATTTTGAAATTTTGTTTTTATATACACAATTAGTCATAGCTCCCATCAGCGTTGCCAATTTAGCGCTTTTGGCGCTAGATTTAGCCCCTTTTAACAATCCAAAAGTCGCATTTTTTCCTTTTAGCGCTTTTTTGGAAAAAGGCGCTAAATTAACGCTTATTTCAACAAATGAAAAATCTTTTTAATAACATAAAATTATTCTAGTTTAACAATAAAGATAAAACGGAATAATTTTAGACAGTACTCTGCCGTACAAATTTATTAAAGTTCCTTTTTCTAAACTTTGATGAGTTATTTTAAAACTTTAAAACTAAAATAAAAAATATTCACCTTTTTCGCCAAAAGAATTGAAATCTGTTTATTCTTAAATTTTCAATACCTTCGAAGGGAAAATTGATTTCGTGAAATTCCACAACAGTTGATTTTGATCGTAACAGTTTTTATTGATCGGAAAATTCTATAAAAAATTCACAACAAGGGAAGTTTTTCACGCCAAAAAAGGGAAAAGTTGTAAATTAACTTAATTTTAGTTAGGTTAACTTGAACTTGAAATTAAAATTGCATTTCGTGAAAACTATTGATATTTTAATGTTAATAATACAAAAATAATTTTGATCGCACAAAGTTTGATTCACAAAAATTTAGCATTCTTTATTTATAACTTCACTGTCAAGGAAACAATTACTTGACGATTACTTCAGTTTTTTCACAAAGTTTTGGCTCTTAGTATTTTTGGAAATGAAGAGTTTAATTAAAATTTATTATGGGGAATTTAAAAAAATCTCTTTGACTAGTTATTGAGATCTTGATCGATGATAGCAATTAGTCATTGAATAAGAAAATCAAACATATTTGTAGTAATTTTTTTAATAAACAAATTTTAGCTAAATACTATATTTTTTAAGACTGTGTAAAAATATAATTTTAGCGCTTTTTAGTGCGTTTTGAGTGAATGGACGGCGCGTTTTAGTATAAAATAGTTGACAACTCTGGCTCCCATACAAAGTCCTCTTTCGAAAATCTCTTAAATGCACATTACTCATTACCAAATAAAGCTATTGATACAAAAATTCTATTTCAAGATTTTTGCACGATCGGTTCATAACACACATTACTTATTACTAAATTACGATATAGATACAAAATTTTACTGAAATATAGCTTTCATGTCCAGAAGTTTTGCTTAAAGAATTTTTTACGATCGGTCTATAATTGGTCATATCTCCCATACTAGGTCCTGCCCCTAAAACCGTATTTAACTAGTTGCATTATCAATTTGTGTAGAACAAAATTATATATACATATGTATTTTGAAAATCCTTAAATCTTTCACACACATGCATACATGCAATTTAATAAAAATCGCCAAGCGTTGGTAATGTTCAATAAATCTTGGAATTGTAATAGATTTGAGCTGTTTGAATCTAGGGATTTTTCTATTTAAGATATGATAAAACTTATTTCTACAAATATTTGATCAATTAGAAAAGTATTAATATAAAAGTAGCTGGTGGATGGTATTTAAGATTCTGCTCAGCCGAATATACCACTCTAACTTGTTTAAAATTAATTTCTTTTTCGTGTGAGTCAAATATATAATACTAGCTATACCCAGTGTGCTTCGCTACCCTCATCATAATGAAATAAAATAAATATTATTGTAAGTGTATATATTTCTGCAATATCATAAAGTCCCCTATTTAAATTTATGTTTATATATTCAATATTTTAGAAAACCCAAAAAGTACCAATGAAGTACGAAAAAGTAACAAAAGACCTCTTTTATTTAATTTCATGTTCCTAAGTTCAATATTATAGAAAATTAAAAAAGTACCAGTTGAAGAACGAAAAATTACCAAAGGGTACCCTTTTATAGATTCTCATTAACTCCGGGCTCCACATGGTTAATTTCATGTTATAAAAAACACAAAAAGTACCTTTTGAAGAACGAAAAATTACCAAAAAGTCCTCTTTTATATGTTCTCACTTACTCCGGGCTCTACGTACTTAATTTCATGTTTCTAGGTTCAATATTATAGAAAATTCAAAAAGTACCTTTTGAAGAACGAACAAGTTAGAGTGCTATATTCGGCTGAGCCGAATCTTAAATACCCTCCACCAGCTACTTTTATATTAATACTTTTCTAATTGATCAAATATTTGTAGAAATAAGTTTTATCATATCTTAAATATAAAAATCCCTAGATTCAAACAGCTCAAATCTATTACAATTCCAAGATTTATTGAACATTACCAACGCTTGGCGATTTTTATTAATTTGCATGTATGCATGTGTGTGAAAGATTTAAGGATTTTCAAAATACATATATATAATTTTGTTCTACACAAATTGATAATGCAACTAGTTAAATACGGTTTTAGGGGCAGGACCTAGTATGGGAGATATGACCAATTATAGACCGATCGTAAAAAATTCTTTGAGCAAAACTTCTGGACATGAAAGCTATATTTCAGTAAAATTTTGTATCTATATCGTAATTTAGTAATAAGTAATGTGTGTTATGAACCGATCGTGCAAAAATCTTGAAATAGAATTTTTGTATCAATAGCTTTATTTGGTAATGAGTAATGTGCATTTAAGAGATTTTCGAAAGAGGACTTTGTATGGGAGCCAGAGTTGTCAACTATTTTATACTAAAACGCGCCGTCCATTCACTCAAAACGCACTAAAAAGCGCTAAAATTATATTTTTACACAGTCTTAAAAAATATAGTATTTAGCTAAAATTTGTTTATTAAAAAAATTACTACAAATATGTTTGATTTTCTTATTCAATGACTAATTGCTATCATCGATCAAGATCTCAATAACTAGTCAAAGAGATTTTTTTAAATTCCCCATAATAAATTTTAATTAAACTCTTCATTTCCAAAAATACTAAGAGCCAAAACTTTGTGAAAAAACTGAAGTAATCGTCAAGTAATTGTTTCCTTGACAGTGAAGTTATAAAAAAAGAATGCTAAATTTTTGTGAATCAAACTTTGTGCGATCAAAATTATTTTTGTATTATTCACATTAAAATATCAATAGTTTTCACGAAATGCAATTTTAATTTCAAGTTCAAGTTAACCTAACTAAAATTAAGTTAATTTACAACTTTTCCCTTTTTTGACGTGAAAAACTTCCCTTGTTGTGAATTTTTTATAGAATTTTCTGATCAATAAAAACTGTTACGATCAAAATCAACTGTTGTGGAATTTCACGAAATCAATTTTCCCTTCGAAGGTATTGAAAATTTAAGAATAAACAGATTTCAATTCTTTTGGCGAAAAAGGTGAATATTTTTTATTTTAGTTTTAAAGTTTTAAAATAACTCATCACACTAAAAGATCTTTGAATTACTCATAATATGGAAAGTTTAGAAAAAGGAACTTTAATAAATTTGTACGGCAGAGTACTGTCTAAAATTATTCCGTTTTATCTTTATTGTTAAACTAGAATAATTTTATGTTATTAAAAAGATTTTTCATTTGTTGAAATAAGCGTTAATTTAGCGCCTTTTTCCAAAAAAGCGCTAAGAGGAAAAAATGCGACTTTTGGATTGTTAAAAGGGGCTAAATCTAGCGCCAAAAGCGCTAAATTGGCAACGCTGATGGGAGCTATGACTAATTGTGTATATAAAAACAAAATTTCAAAATTCTGCATTTATATCATTATTTGGTAATGAATATTGTACGTTTAAGTAATTTTTGGGAGGGTGCCTAGTATGAGAGCTATGACCAAGTATGGACCGATCGTAAAACAATTTTATAGTGTAATTTATGTATATAAGAGCAATATTTGTGGTAAATGTATGGATATTTTAATTTAGTAATGAGTTATGTGCATTTATGTGATTTTCGGGAGGGAACCTTGCATGGGAGCTATGACCAAGGATGGACCAATAGGAAAAAAATTTTACAGTAATATTTCTGTGTATATGAGCAATACTTGTACAAAATTTTATATGGATATCTTAATTTAGTAATGAGTTATGCGCGTTTAAGTGATTTTCGGGAAGGGACCTTGTATGGGAGCTATGACCAAGGATGGACTGATAGGAAAAAAATTTTACAGTAATATTTCTGTGCATATGAGCAATACTTGTACAAAAGTTTATATGGATATCTTAATTTAGTAATGAGTTATGCGCGTTTAAGTGATTTTCGGGAAGGGACCTTGTATGGGAGCTATGACCTATTATGGACCGATCGGATAAAAATTTCACAGTAATATTTCTGTTCATTTGAGCAATACTTGTACCAAATTTTATATGGATATCTTAATTAATAATGAGTTATGCGCGTTTAAGTGATTTTCTGGAAGGGACCTTGTATGGGAGCTATGACAAAGTATGGACCGATTCCACAGTAATATTTCTGTATATGTGAGCAATACCTGTACCAAATTTTATGTGGATATCTTAATTTAGTAATGAGTTATGTGCGTTTAAGTGATTTTCGGGAGGGGACCTTGAGTGGGAGCTATCACCAATTAAGAACCGATCGGAAAAAAATTTACAGTAATATTTTTGTGCATATGAACTATACTTGTACCAAATTTTATATAGATATCTTAATTCGTTAATGAGTTATGTGCGTTTAAGTGATTTTCGGGAGGGGACCTTGTATGGGAGCTATGACCAATTATGGACCGATCGGAAAAAATTTTCACAATAATATTTCTGTGCACATGAGTAATACTTGTACTAAATTTTATATGGATGTCTTATGTTAGTAATGAGTTATGCGCGTTTAAGTGATTTTCGGGAGGGGACCTTGTATGGGAGCTATGACCAATTATGGACCGATGGAAAAAAAAATTTACAGTAATACTTCTGTATGTGAGGGCAATACTTGTACTAAATTTTATATAGATAACTTGATTTAGAAATGAATTATTTGCGTTTAAGTTATTTTCGGGAGGGGACCTTGTATGGGAGCTATGTCCAATTATGGACCGATCCAGAAAATTTTTTCTCTGAATGAATTCTATTAACATAACATTGTAATTTATAAAATTTTGTAAAGATTTCGACATTGTGACGGAAGTTATTAACAAAAAACCCATTTTCCGGGAATATGTACTTTTGTATGGGAGGTATATGAAATTGTGGACCTATTCTGGCAATTTTCAGCAGGAGTCAAGCTCTTGTGTAGAAACGAATGTATGCTGATTTTCATGGAATTATCTTTCATAGTTTTCGAGAAAATTACATCAGGATGTGTAAAAAATGCTTATTTTTTTCGAGGTTGTTTCAAATTTTGATTCATAACATTTCCCGGTGTGAACCGATTTTGCTCGTTTTCAATACCAAACTGCTTAGGACAATAATAAATATTTTGGGTGAATTTCGTTAATTTTTGTTGCTTCGTGTTAACGTGAGAATGTTTTATACAGACAGACAGACAGACGGACGGACGGACGGACAGACGGACATAGCTAAATCGACTCAGAATTTCATAAGGTCCAAGAATATATATACTTTGTTGGGTCTCAGATGAATATTTCTTGGTGTTACACACGGAATGACAAAGTTATATATACCCTCTATCACCACTGATGGTGGTGGAGGGTATAAAAAGTGCCGAAAAGTCCCCTTTTATAGGTTATCACTTAATCTTGGCTGTACTTGCTTAATTTCACGTTTCTAGGTTCAATATTATAGAAAATTCAAAAAGTACCTTTTGAAGAACGAAAAAGTACCAAAAAGTCCCCTCTTATAGATTCTCATTTACTCCAGGCTCTATATGCTTAATTTCATGCTTCTAGGATCAATATTATAGAAAATTCAAAAAGTACCTTTTGAAGAACGAAAAAGTACCAAAAAGTCCCCTTTTATAGATTCTCATTTACTCCAGGCTCTACATGCTTAATTTCATGCTTCTAGGATCAATATTATAGAAAATTCAAAAAGTACCTTTTGAAGAACGAAAAAGTACCAAAAAGTCCCCTTTTATAGGTCCTCACTTAATTCGGGCTCTACATGTTTAATTTCATGTTTCTAGGTTCAATATTATAGAAAATTCAAAAAGTACTTTTTGAAGAACAAAAAAGTACCAAAAAGTCCCCTTTTCTCACTTAATCCAGGCTCTACATGCATACTTTCATGTTTCTATTTTCAATATTATAGAAAATTCATAAAGTACCTTTTGAAGAACGAAAAAGTACCAAAAAGTCCCCTTTTATAGATTCTCATTTACTACGGGCTCTAAATGCTTATCTTCATGTTTCTAGGTTCAATTTAATAGAAAACTCAAAAAGTACCAGTCGAAGGACGAAAAAGTACCAAAAAGTCCCCTTTTATAGATTCTCATTTACTTCAGGCTCTACATGCTTAATTTCATGCTTCTAGGATCAATATTATAGAAAATTCAAAAAGTACCAGTCGAAAGACGAAAAAGTACCAAAAAGTCCCCTTTTATAGATTCTCATTTACTAAGGGCTCTACATGCTTAATTTCATGTTTCTAGGTTAAATTTTATAGAAAACTCAAAAAGTACCAGTCGAAAGACGAAAAAGTACCAAATAGTCCCCTTTTATAGATTCTCATTTAATAAGGGCTCTACATGCTTAATTTTATGTTTCTAGGTTAAATTTTATAGAAAACTCAAAAAGTACCAGTCGAAGGACGAAAAAGTACCAAAAAGTCCCCTTTTATAGATTCTCATTAACTAAGGCCTCCGCATGCTTAATTTCATGTTTCTAGGTTAAATTTTATAGAAAACTCAAAAAGTACCAGTCGAAAGACGAAAAAGTACCAAAAAGTCCCCTTTTATAGATTCTCATTTACTAAGGGCTCTACATGCTTAATTTCATGTTTCTAGGTTAAATTTTATAGAAAACTCAAAAAGTACCAGTCGAAGGACGAAAAAGTACCAAAAAGTCCCCTTTTATAGATTCTCATTTACCAAGGGCTCTACTTGCTTAATTTCATGTTTCTAGGTTAAATTTTATAGAAAACTCAAAAAGTACCAGTCGAAGGACGAAAAAGTACCAAAAAGTCCCCTATTATAGATTCTCATTTACTCTGGGCTCTACATGCTTAATTTCATGTTTCTAGGTTAAATTTTATAGAAAACTCAAAAAGTACCAGTCGAAGGACGAAAAAGTACCAAAAAGTCCCCTATTATAGATTCTCATTTACTCTGGGCTCTACATGCTTAAATTCATGTTTCTAGGTTAAATTTTATAGAAAACTCAAAAAGTACCAGTCGAAAGACGAAAAAGTTTCAAAAAGTCCCCTTTCATAGATTCTCATTTACTCCGGGCTCTACATGCTTAATTTCATGTTTCTAGGTTAAATTTTATAGAAAACTCAAAAAGTACCAGTCGAAGGACGAAAAAGTACCAAAAAGTCCCCTTTTATAGATTCTCATTTACTAAGGGCTCTACATGCTTAATTTCATGTTTCTAGGTTAATTTTATAGAAAACTCAAAAAGTACCAGTCGAAAGACGAAAAAGTACCAAATAGTCCCCTTTTATAGATTCTCATTTACTAAGGGCTCTACATGCTTAATTTTATGTTTCTAGGTTAAATTTTATAGAAAACTCAAAAAGTACCAGTCGAAGGACGAAAAAGTACCAAAAAGTCCGCTTTTATAGATTCTCATTAACTAAGGCCTCCGCATGCTTAATTTCATGTTTCTAGGTTAAATTTTATAGAAAACTCAAAAAGTACCAGTCGAAGGACGAAAAAGTACCAAAAAGTCCCCTTATATAGATTCTCATTTACTCCGGGCTCTACATGCTTAATTTCATGTTTCTAGGTTAAATTTTATAGAAAACTCAAAAAGTACCAGTCGAAGGACGAAAAAGTACCAAAAAGTCCCCTTTTATAGATTCTCATTTACTCCGGTCTCTACATGTTTAATTTCATGTTTCTAGGTTCAATATTATAGAAAATTCAAAAAGTACCTTTTGAAGAACGAAAAAGTACCAAAAAGTCCCATTTTATAGATTCTCCGAGCTCTACATGCTTAATTTCATGTTTCTAGCTTTAATTTTAAAGAAAACTCAAAAAAGTACCTGTGTAGAACGAAAAAGTAGCGAAAAGTCCCTTTATTATTAATTTCATGTTTTTATTTCAATATCATAGAAAACTCAAAAAGGACCAGTTGGAGAATGAAAAGTACCAAAAAATATCACTTGATACCGGGGTTCCAAATAACACCCCATTAGGATATTTAGTGTTTCTAAATTTAAAAATTTTATCTAAATTGGATCATTGTGGTTGAATAAAATCAAATTTCCCGTTTTTACCCCTTTTGGTACTTTTTTCCTCCCCATTAACGAAATAAAAATTCTATTCCAAAAAGTTGCAACATCGTAGTGGGAGCCTGTTATTATGTATTCATATGTATAAGTTAATAAACCTAAAACAATGTTTTATGAAAAAAGTACCAAAAATAGGTACAATTTTAACCCCTTAAACGTCCGAATATCCAAAAAGTACTAAATTCATATTTTTATTTTTTCGTTAAGTTATGAAGGAGTCAAAAATATTTTTTGAATGTGCACTGGTTTAAAAGATACATGGGGTGCGAAAAAAGTACCAAAATACAGTTTTTACCCGTTTATTCCCTAAAGAAGCCGAATTTTAAAAAAGTACCAGACACCTGTCCGTTTATTTTTTAAATGAACGGCGATAAGCTTTAAGCTGTTTTTGTATCTTTTCTAGTTTAGGAGATATAAGGTTACCGAATTTACCCGTTTTTACCCTTTTTTACCCCCTAAACATTCGAATTTCCAAAAATCCCGTCTTAGTGGATCTATTTGACGGGAGACCAACCTCCTATCCAAATTTCAGCTCTTTAGCTTCAACCGTTTAGGCTGTGCGATGATGAATCAGTCAGTGAATCAGTCAGTCAGTCAGTCAGTAACGTTAGAATTTTATATATATAGATAGATAGATACGTTTCCCCAGCTTTAATTTGATACTAACATTATCAATTAACACATATAAATATTTTAAATATTCGTTTGAAATTGTAAGTCCTTTGAACTTTGAAGTCCTTTTATATTCATATCGCATTATATATTCCTATCGCATGTAGCTTAAAAATTCTTCCGAAAATGTTAAATTTTTAATAAATCTGGTCCACATATTAAGGGCAAAGAATAAACAAGTTCACTATATTTCGTTTAGTTTTAGTGATATTATGTCTCAAATTTTAGTCGTTCAAAGAAGAACTTAAAATTTCAGATGTGGGACCTGGTAAGTGGTTTGACTATGTTAAGAAATATGTACTTGGTCTTATTTAAAATTGGAAGTATACGCGTATTCAGTTGGTGTATAATGGGGAATTTAGAAAAGAGTATTTTTTTATTTAACCATTTTATTGGAAAGACAGGACGTTATCATTGAAATTTAATAAATATGAATTTAGTTCAGTACATATCACTGAAATATAAACGGCACGTGAGGTAAAACTTTATTCTAATTGATTAATTTTATTTAAAGATGTAACTCTTGCATTACATCTATATAGGTTGTGTACAAGTTTTGTTTTGATATGCAATAAAAAAAAAGAAACAAAATCCTTAAGGCCATCAAAAGTTATACATTTAACGAAAGTCAATTTAGACTAAATATAGGAAAAATCATTAGGATTTGTCACTTCACTTTCGTGACGTTCCCATAAAACTTAAAATAAATAAGAAATTAATTTGTTTATGTTTTCAATAAAAATGTTTTTCGAAAAAGTACCTTTATGTCTAAAAAAATACTTTTTTGGTTTGAGTTCAGTACCATTTCAAAATTTCCATTTTCCGTGACCGTCCTAAACCATGAGTATACATATTTTAAAAATTTTTATTTTTCAGAAAGAAACTTTTAAATGAGGCTCTATATAGGAGTATAGGTCAAACATGGGCCGATCCTCATTATATTTGGGAAAATGATATATTTTTAAATAATAGTTAGTTATGTTGAGTTTCATTGCGATACAAATGGTTACAAGTCAATTTTAGACGTTTAAGACATTTTTTGATGGGGGGTTTGTATGGGGGCTAGGGTCAAATAAGGGCCGATCATTACGAAAATCTACAGTGTCATTTACACTTATATAAAACTTATTTGTGCCAATTTTTAGAGAGATAATAGTATGTATATTTGACGTAAATATGGCATAAAAAGCCCAAATCGGGAGGTACGATTGTATGGGGGCTAGGTGAAATAATGGACCGATTTCAACCATTTTAATAGGCTTCGTCCTTGTGCCAAAATTATCTTGAAAATTACGGCCTGTAGCTTGCGCACAAGGTTTACATGGACAGCCAGCCGGACAGACGGACGGACAGACATGTCTTAATCGACTTAAAAAGTGAATCGATCGGTATACTTTAAGGTGGGTGTACAAAACATCAGCACAAACGTATAATATAATACCACTATAGTGGTGTAGGGTATAAATTTATTATTCATTTATCACATATTTTTCTTTTGTTTTGAAATAATTCTTATCTAATATAAATAAACATACTGCATCAAAATAGATTCTTTGTTTTACTATAAGTAACAACAAATAGTCAAAAATATTTGTAGTACAACAGTTATTTGAGAGCCAGAAACAATTTCAATACAGTATTCAACTCAAAACTATAAGCAACTGGTATTGTTTTTGTGGATAGAGTGGATGAGCACAAGTAAAAGCATACAATATCAGTTACACTCTTTCCCAGCAAAAAATATTGCTTGCCTGGATGCAATTTTGTAAGGGAGACTATAATCCGAAATCACTTTTAATATTGCTTTTTATACCGTCCACCACCATCAGTGGTGATAGACGGTATATATAACTTTGTTATTCCGTGTATAACACCAAGAAATATTCATTTGAGACCCAACAAAGTATATATATATATTCTGGCTCCTTATCAACCTTTAACCAAATTCACCCAAAATGTTCTTCATTTTCCTAAGTTGTTTGGTATTGAAAATGAGTAAAATCGGTTCACACCGGGAAAAGTTATGAATCAAAATTTAAAACAACCCCAAAAAAATTAGCATTTTTTACACATTCTGATGTAATTTTCTCGAAAACTATGCAAGATAATTCCATGAAAATCACCATACATTCGCTTCTACACAAGAGCTTGATCCCTGCTGAAAATTGCCAGAATCGGTCCACAAAGTTGATATCCTCACAAAATTTTACAAATTAAAATCTTATGTCAATAGAATTCATTCAGAGAAAAAATTTTCTGGGTCGGTCCATAATTCGACATAGCTCCCATACAAGGTCCCCTCCCGAAAATCACTTAAACGCACATAATTCATTACTTAATTAAGATATCTATATAAAATTTTGTACACGTATTGCTCTCACATACAAAAATATTACTATGAAATTTTTTTTCCGATCGGTCCATAATTGGTCATAGCTCCCATACAAGGTCTCCTCCTGAAAATCACTTAAACGCGCATAACTAATTACTAAATTAAGATATCCATATAAAATTTGGTATAAGTATTGCTTATGTGCATAGAAATATTACTGTGAAAGTTTTTTCCGATCGGTCCATAATTGGTCATAGCTCCCATACAAGGTTCCCTCCCGAAAATATTATATATATTTCCGTTCTTCTCAGTCGTCTATGACCCTTAAATGACAGCAACTACCTGGTAAGGGTAAGGCTTCGACAAGTAGGTTAAACAAGAGAATTTGATCTCCTCGCGTATTATGGGGACATTGAGATCCCTATGAATATTGCTATTGCGAATGTACCACGGGGCACCTGTTAGATGTGTGAGGCAGTGCGCTCGTTGGCATATCTTCAGTATATAAAATATATAGAAACGGACCTTGAATACTCCCCTGGGGTACTCCAGCAGATATTTTTCGACCTGAAGAGATCACATCTTTAGATCTGATTTGAAAAGATCTTTCATATATGTAATTTTTAAGCAGTTTATGAACATTCGCAGGTAGTAATGTGATAATTTTGTGTATTAGTCCATCGTGCCAGACTTTATCGAAAGCTTGAGAAATATCTATGAATAATGCTGAACAATATTACTTGCTCTCGAAGTCCTTCCGAATAAGAGTCGTTATTCAATGTACCTGTTCGATAGTGCTGTGCTTTCTTCTGAAACCAAACTGATGGTCAGGAATAATGCAATTATCGTTTAGGTGTACTATAAGGCTTTCAAGCAATAACTTTTCAAAAAGTTTTGAGAATATAGACAACCGGTTTTGGTATCATAACAATCTCGGATACTTTCCATTAGGTAGGGAAATATGCAATACGTAGCATCGAGTTAAAGATGAACAAAATAATTCTCAGTGCTGAATTGGGCAGGTTACTTATGATCGTGGTAGTAATATTATCTATAACAGGTGATTTTCCTGCCTTCATACCTTTGATTATCGTCTTCACGGTAGAGAACCGGAATTTTATTGGGCGTGGAACCACATTATTTATAATGTTAGCACTAATAGAAGAATCTGTATCATTTTCAGTAAACACATTCTCCAAGTGATTGGCGAATGCTTCAAGTTTTTCTGACGTATTTCTTGCCCATTGACCATTCTGGAGGCGTATGGGTGACTCATATTCAATAGGGCATTGCATATGTTTAACAGCTTTTTTTAGTAGGGTCTAAGTTTTTGAGATAATTTCTCAGATTAGATTCCTTATTATTTTTTAAGGCGATGTGAAGTCTTCTTTGGCACTGATTAAGTTTAACCTTTATGTTTGGAGATCGCGATTGTTGCCATTGACGTCTGAGTGTTCTCTTTTCTTTAATTAGAGACTCAATGTTCCTAGGACATTTCGACTTTGACAGCATCTTGTAAGATATCCGTAAATATGTCGACAGCGGATTGTGGCAAGTGTGAGCTAACATACATTTTATACTTTAACCAGTTCGTCTTCTTGTTAGGGAAACAAGAACAATTGTTTTCCAATTTATTTGGGGTTTCTAATAACGATAAAACTGTAGGCGAGAGGTTCAGTGAAGGGATCACTGAAATAAATTCTCGTTTTATATTTTTGATTACAGCAAAGTCAATTAGATCGGGAATCTTATTGAGGTCTGTAGGCCAATAGGTACGTTGGCCATTAGATATGGCATCTAGTCTGTTATGCGATATTGCTTCTAGCAATTGTCTGCCTTTGGGAGTAATGAGGCGAGAGCCCCAAAATGTTTGTTTTGCATTATAATTACCAGCTGCTATGAATCTTGGGCCAAGAGTTTTAAAGTAATCCAGAAACTGCTCTCGATTAACATTATACCTAGGAGGACAATATATTGAAGATATTGTATCTCTGCTATCAGGTATATTTATAGAGGTGGCCTGGATATGGTCCTTTTTGTATTCTGGCATTGGGAAATGTCTAATATTTTTTCTCACTAAAATGGCTGTTCCACCACAGGCTCTGCCACTTGGATGTTTTGTATTGTAAATGTAGTATCCGTTAATTTTGAAACAATTCTTTAGGGTAAAGTGTGTTTCAAAGACGAGTAGTACGTCAATTTCCTGAAATAGCAGGAATTGTTCACTTCATTCTTGTATTGGCTAAGGCCGTTAGCATTCCAAAAACAAATTCTTAGGGTATTCATTTTTTATTTAGCATGATCTATATGAGCATGCTTTGATTCTGCATTAATTGTTGAAACATATTTTGCATATTTGCCATGAAACTGTTCATTGTTTGAAATAGATTCTCAATAGAGCTTTGAGAAATTGTTTCGAGTGCGGGCACGCTCTCTTTTAATGCATGTGCATGTGAAAATAACGTGGTATTATTTTCATTATTTGTTTGCAAATTTTCATTATTTTTATTTGTAAGACTTCTATATTGGGCTCTAGAAGTTTGTTTTGCGTTCATTTGGGTAATGGAACCCTCTTTTGTCGTATGGGCATACGATTTATTCTGATTGCTTTTATTTGTGATACTTCCATATTGAGCACTAGAAGTATTAGGAAGGCTTGGGAAGTTAGAAGCTTTATATTGAGCATATAAAGGTTTTCTGGACTTATTTGATTGTTGCATGTGTATATATACTGGACATCCGCGATAGTTAGCAGTGTGATTTTGACCACAGTTACTGCATTTTCTTTTATTGTTTATTTATGGATGTCTCCGCATCTCACACAAACAGATGGTAATTTGCAGAAAGTTCTGGTGTGACCGAACTCTTGGCAATTTAGGCATTGAGGAGGACCTCTGCGTTTAATGGGTTTCTCTACGGTTATTTTACCATTAACAAGATATCTTAAACTATATATTGGATGAGTATCACCCTTTTTCTTCAATTGTGAAGAGTTAAAAGTAATTTCAACTCTAAACATTGGTTGAGGAATTTTGTCCTTTGCCAACCCCTTTGCACTTTTAGAATCAAAACTATCAACTATTGTTCTAAAAGAATTTTTCTGAATAAGTCTGTATTTTTGTTTCCTGAATGTTTCATTTGCGTAGAGAGACTACGTGGAAATTTTCTTTGCCTACAAGTTGGGACAACTTATTAACCAATAGATTTGTGGTAGGTTCGCGCAAATAGAGGGGAGGTGGCTTGTGGTCTTTTAAAGGCATGGATGGTACTTTTTCACTTTCTTGGTTGTCAAGGAGTGCAAAACTTACTGAATTTGTTTTCGCCTGTTTTGGATTTGGTTCCAATTTTGAAGTCCTAGGGCTGGACGTACGTTTTGTATAAGTGACATAACGGTCCATTCCCGTTTGTATCTTTTCCGTTTTATGCGAGCTCAATGTATTTGGATTGTTTTTTTGTATGGCACCAGTATTCTTTGGCATTGGGCTTGAGTGACCTTCCTTATCATTAATGGTTTTTATAGTGTTAATATTGTTATTGATACTAATTGTGATATTGTTCACATTAGCATTACTATTTTCATCAACCATTGTATCAGTTGTTTGTTTTTCTATTTTTTCTTTTGCGTTGTCTTCCACACAATTTTCTTGTTTTGGCGCACTTGAGAGAGGAGATCTCTCGTTTGTTGTTGTTTTTGAATCTGTTGTTTGTTTATTTATTTCTTCTTTTGCGCTATTATCTACAAAATTGTTTTGTTTTGGCACACTTGAGAGAGGATATCTCTTTTGTTGTTGTTCTTGCACTTAAATAGTTTTTATGATTTTTTGGATGATAATTATTGTTGTTGTTGTTGTATGGAGAGCTCATAACAAAGTATGCATTTTTCCATTGCTACTGAGCCTCCTTTCACTTGTTGGAGAGTTAGAGAAACTCATGCACAATAACACAAACACTACACTTTATTTAAGTTTTTGTTGTTATTATTTTTTTAGTTTTTTATACTTTCTGTTTTGCTACAATTTGTTATTGTTAATAATTGCATTAACAAAAACGATAATTTATTTAATTTAAATGTATTTTTAATATTAAAAATATATATAAGTATGTGTATAGCGTCCATTCGATGTTACTTATCTTTTTTTATATTTTAGTTAAGAATTTATGTTCACAATGTTATTTTCTCATGAGAGCGATTTTAAACACGTCTATCCACTATCCAAGTATAAATAATTACTGTGAAATTGTTTTCCTATCGGTCCATAATTGATCATAGCTCCCATACAAGAAAAACACTTAAAGGCACATAACTCATTACCAAATAGTGATACCCATAAAATATTTGGCGTAAATAATATTTTTGTAAACATAAATGTTATTTCAATTTTTTTTTCACGATCGGTACATCCTTGGGAGGTTCCCTCCCGAAAATCACTTAAACGCACATATCCCATTACCATATATTGATATCTATACATTTAGCAAAAATATTGCTCTTATACCTAAATTACACTATAAAATTGTTTTACGATCGGTCCATATTTGGTCATAGCTCTCATACTAGGACCCCTCTAGAAAATCACTTAAATTCACAATATTCATTACCAAATAATGACATAGATACAGAATTTTGAAATTTTGTCTTTTTTTCGCAACTACATATACATATATTTAGCTGCTTATTTTATTTGAACGAAATTCATTTGTACTAATTTCAATTTGGCCTCAGCGCCAAAAAGGCATTATTGAGGCAAGTTGGCAAAATAATTCATAAGATAAATGTACAAATAAAATATAAGTAAGAAAAAAAAAAAAAAATAGTAGCTTAAAGTATATATTAAAAATTTTATATAAATTTTATAACAATTACATTAAAAGAGTTTCAATTGTATTAAGTAAGTATTCCTTACAAGAGGACTTAAAAATGGAAATTCGATCAATTGTTTTTAGAGCCAGTGGCAAATTATTAAATTTAATTCCACCAATATAATCAATTCGCTGTTTGGTTGTTTCTAACCTGCATCTAGGAATTCTAAAATTTGTACAGTTTCGTGTATTGAAATTTATTTGATTTTGCGTAAACGGTATAGTATGGTAACCAATATCATTAATGCTTTTAAAAACAAACATGCAACCCATAAATTGGTAATATTGTTTTGCTTACTTCTTTATATAAAGAAATAGTTGAATACAATAACGGTAAATTGAATACAATTTTTAATGCTTTGTTTTGCATACATTGAAGAGATTTAAGTAGAGTGTTAATTTTATTGTGAGCATATACAATGGCCAAGTAATTTAAGTGAGATTGAATCAAGGATTGATATATCATCACTTTAAATTTTTTTCCTAGTTTGTTCTTTAATTTATATAAAATTCCTATAGCTGGAGCTATCTTCCTTTTCACATCATTGATATGCAGATCCCAAGATAAGTTTCTTTGAAGCGTAATTCCTAAATACTTTACCGAATGGGTTTCATGTACAATTTGTCCGTCTACATATACATTAAAATTGTTGTTTATACTCAAAGAATGTGGTCTAAAGCGAATTAGATTGGTTTTATTAGGATTGAGCAATAATCGATTCAACCTCGCAAATTCAAAAATCAGTGAAGCATCTCTTTCAATTTGAGTTTTGGGTACCAAATCATACTTGTATGGATACAATACACACACATCATCTGCAAACATACAAAGCTGACCACTTAAATCAAGGTTTTTTATATCATTTAAATAAATTGAGAATAAAAGCGGCCCTAGCCCACTTCCCTGCGGCACACCATATTCAACAGAACCAACAAAACTCTTTGCATTATTTATATTTACATATTGTTTTCTGTTTGTAAAATAACTTTCAAACAACAAAAGTTCACGATCTTTAACGCCATAATAGTTTAACTTTTGTGGTAATATTTGATGATCTACTAGGTCAAAAGCCTTAGTGAAATCAAAACATATTCCAGCAACTCCAGAAAAACCATCATCAAGACCTTTACAAACATTTTTAACAACATTAAGCACATCATCTTCGGTACCACATCCTTGTCTAAATCCATATTGAAAATCATACAAAAAATGATTCTCTTTCAGGTAAAATAGCAATTCATCACACAATATTTTTTCAAAAATTTTATCAATTGAAGATAGAACCTCTTAAACGCACATTACTCATTACCAAATAAAGCTATTGATACAAAATTTAGTACAAATATTAGTTTTGTATACAAAAATTATATTTCAAGATTTTTTCACATGGGTTTATAAAATGGATGCGGTCGGTCCCATTCAAGGTTCCCTTCGGAAAATCACTTAAACACACATTACTTATTACTAAATTACTATATAGATACAAAATTTGACTCAAATATAGCTTTTATGTACAGAAATTTAGCTTAAAGAATTTTTTACGATTGGTCTACAATTGGTTATATCTCCCATACTAGGTCCTGCCTCTAAAAACGCTTTAACCGTATTTAACTAGTTGCATTATCAATTTGTGTAGAACTAAATTATATGAGCAATTATCTAAATTAAGTTTTATAATTCCTTTGAAATAGAACTATATTGTTAATAATTTTGGTAAGAGAAAATGTCAAACAAATTTTTTACAGGATTATATACACAAGACTTCCAGCGTAAAAATTGTAAAATTGTAAAACTCTAGGTCTTCACTTCTAAACGTAATTCAAAACAAGTTAGAGTGCTATATTCGGCTGAGCCGAATCTTAAATACCCTCCACCAGCTACTTTTATATTAATACTTTTCTAATTGATCAAATATTTGTAGAAATAAGTTTTATCATATCTTAAATATAAAAATCCCTAGATTCAAACAGCTCAAATCTATTACAATTCCAAGATTTATTGAACATTACCAACGCTTGGCGATTTTTATTAATTTGCATGTATGCATGTGTGTGAAAGATTTAAGGATTTTCAAAATACATATATATAATTTTGTTCTACACAAATTGATAATGCAACTAGTTAAATACGGTTTTAGGGGCAGGACCTAGTATGGGAGATATGACCAATTATAGACCGATCGTAAAAAATTCTTTGAGCAAAACTTCTGGACATGAAAGCTATATTTCAGTAAAATTTTGTATCTATATCGTAATTTAGTAATAAGTAATGTGTGTTATGAACCGATCGTGCAAAAATCTTGAAATAGAATTTTTGTATCAATAGCTTTATTTGGTAATGAGTAATGTGCATTTAAGAGATTTTCGAAAGAGGACTTTGTATGGGAGCCAGAGTTGTCAACTATTTTATACTAAAACGCGCCGTCCATTCACTCAAAACGCACTAAAAAGCGCTAAAATTATATTTTTACACAGTCTTAAAAAATATAGTATTTAGCTAAAATTTGTTTATTAAAAAAATTACTACAAATATGTTTGATTTTCTTATTCAATGACTAATTGCTATCATCGATCAAGATCTCAATAACTAGTCAAAGAGATTTTTTTAAATTCCCCATAATAAATTTTAATTAAACTCTTCATTTCCAAAAATACTAAGAGCCAAAACTTTGTGAAAAAACTGAAGTAATCGTCAAGTAATTGTTTCCTTGACAGTGAAGTTATAAAAAAAGAATGCTAAATTTTTGTGAATCAAACTTTGTGCGATCAAAATTATTTTTGTATTATTCACATTAAAATATCAATAGTTTTCACGAAATGCAATTTTAATTTCAAGTTCAAGTTAACCTAACTAAAATTAAGTTAATTTACAACTTTTCCCTTTTTTGACGTGAAAAACTTCCCTTGTTGTGAATTTTTTATAGAATTTTCTGATCAATAAAAACTGTTACGATCAAAATCAACTGTTGTGGAATTTCACGAAATCAATTTTCCCTTCGAAGGTATTGAAAATTTAAGAATAAACAGATTTCAATTCTTTTGGCGAAAAAGGTGAATATTTTTTATTTTAGTTTTAAAGTTTTAAAATAACTCATCACACTAAAAGATCTTTGAATTACTCATAATATGGAAAGTTTAGAAAAAGGAACTTTAATAAATTTGTACGGCAGAGTACTGTCTAAAATTATTCCGTTTTATCTTTATTGTTAAACTAGAATAATTTTATGTTATTAAAAAGATTTTTCATTTGTTGAAATAAGCGTTAATTTAGCGCCTTTTTCCAAAAAAGCGCTAAGAGGAAAAAATGCGACTTTTGGATTGTTAAAAGGGGCTAAATCTAGCGCCAAAAGCGCTAAATTGGCAACGCTGATGGGAGCTATGACTAATTGTGTATATAAAAACAAAATTTCAAAATTCTGCATTTATATCATTATTTGGTAATGAATATTGTACGTTTAAGTAATTTTCTGGAGGGTGCCTAGTATGAGAGCTATGACCAAGTATGGACCGATCGTAAAACAATTTTATAGTGTAATTTATGTATATAAGAGCAATATTTGTGGTAAATGTATGGATATTTTAATTTAGTAATGAGTTATGTGCATTTATGTGATTTTCGGGAGGGAACCTTGCATGGGAGCTATGACCAAGGATGGACCAATAGGAAAAAAATTTTACAGTAATATTTCTGTGTATATGAGCAATACTTGTACAAAATTTTATATGGATATCTTAATTTAGTAATGAGTTATGCGCGTTTAAGTGATTTTCGGGAAGGGACCTTGTATGGGAGCTATGACCAAGGATGGACTGATAGGAAAAAAATTTTACAGTAATATTTCTGTGCATATGAGCAATACTTGTACAAAAGTTTATATGGATATCTTAATTTAGTAATGAGTTATGCGCGTTTAAGTGATTTTCGGGAAGGGACCTTGTATGGGAGCTATGACCTATTATGGACCGATCGGAAAAAAATTTCACAGTAATATTTCTGTTCATTTGAGCAATACTTGTACCAAATTTTATATGGATATCTTAATTTAGAAATGAGTTATGCGCGTTTAAGTGATTTTCGGGAAGGGACCTTGTATGGGAGCTATGACCTATTATGGACCGATCGGATAAAAATTTCACAGTAATATTTCTGTTCATTTGAGCAATACTTGTACCAAATTTTATATGGATATCTTAATTAATAATGAGTTATGCGCGTTTAAGTGATTTTCTGGAAGGGACCTTGTATGGGAGCTATGACAAAGTATGGACCGATTCCACAGTAATATTTCTGTATATGTGAGCAATACCTGTACCAAATTTTATGTGGATATCTTAATTTAGTAATGAGTTATGTGCGTTTAAGTGATTTTCGGGAGGGGACCTTGAGTGGGAGCTATCACCAATTAAGAACCGATCGGAAAAAAATTTACAGTAATATTTTTGTGCATATGAACTATACTTGTACCAAATTTTATATAGATATCTTAATTCGTTAATGAGTTATGTGCGTTTAAGTGATTTTCGGGAGGGGACCGTGTATGGGAGCTATGACCAATTATGGACCGATCGGAAAAAATTTTCACAATAATATTTCTGTGCACATGAGTAATACTTGTACTAAATTTTATATGGATGTCTTATGTTAGTAATGAGTTATGCGCGTTTAAGTGATTTTCGGGAGGGGACCTTGTATGGGAGCTATGACCAATTATGGACCGATGGAAAAAAAAATTTACAGTAATACTTCTGTATGTGAGGGCAATACTTGTACTAAATTTTATATAGATAACTTGATTTAGAAATGAATTATTTGCGTTTAAGTTATTTTCGGGAGGGGACCTTGTATGGGAGCTATGTCCAATTATGGACCGATCCAGAAAATTTTTTCTCTGAATGAATTCTATTGACATAACATTGTAATTTATAAAATTTTGTAAAGATTTCGACATTGTGACGGAAGTTATTAACAAAAAACCCATTTTCCGGGAATATGTACTTTTGTATGGGAGGTATATGAAATTGTGGACCGATTCTGGCAATTTTCAGCAGGAGTCAAGCTCTTGTGTAGAAACGAATGTATGCTGATTTTCATGGAATTATCTTTCATAGTTTTCGAGAAAATTACATCAGGATGTGTAAAAAATGCTTATTTTTTTCGAGGTTGTTTCAAATTTTGATTCATAACATTTCCCGGTGTGAACCGATTTTGCTCGTTTTCAATACCAAACTGCTTAGGACAATAATAAATATTTTGGGTGAATTTCGTTAATTTTTGTTGCTTCGTGTTAACGTGAGAATGTTTTATACAGACAGACAGACGGACGGACGGACGGACGGACAGACGGACATAGCTAAATCGACTCAGAATTTCATAAGGTCCAAGAATATATATACTTTGTTGGGTCTCAGATGAATATTTCTTGGTGTTACACACGGAATGACAAAGTTATATATACCCTCTATCACCACTGATGGTGGTGGAGGGTATAAAAAAAAAAAAAAAAAAAAAAACGTGTGTCACTAACAAGTTTTTTAGAATTCAGATATTTTTTTCCTAAATTTTACTAATTCGCGATTTTTCAAAAACTATAAACAACACACGTAATCGGTTTTGAAAGTTTACAAAATTAAAAAAACGTGTGTCACTAAATAGATTTTTCACCTTCTTTTTATTTTTTGATCCATAGCTTTAAACTTTTGGACACTATTCGTTATAGTGCTAGCTAAAGACACTTAGGAGATAAATTCTTTACAAGCTTATCCGTGTGATATCACTTTACGTATTAGAATTTGAATGTTGAAATTTGTCACCAGGTTTTTTCCAATTTTGAATTTGTTACAGTTTTTTTGACCGGGCGTCAGCCCCTTAATAAAATACAAAAATTGGGTCAACAGTGGTTAGCTGATGTAATTATACTTAGTATGGTATATATCTCGTTAATGTGCCCTGAATGGGAGATGGGTACAACAGCTACAACTGTTGGTAAACTTGAACGTAAATTTTTTAAAATATCAGTTTTTAGCGCGGCACATTCGCACTTATATAGGAAATAAGTTGAATTATTGCGTAAATCGAGTATTTTGTTATTTTGAAATATAAAATCAGAGGAGCATGCAAAAATATTCGAATGCAAACATTTTATGAACTTTCTAAAAATTTTATTTTTTATACCCTACGCCACTATAGTGGAGGGGGTATTATGCGTTTGTGCTGATGTTTGTAACAACCAAAAATATTGGTCCTACACCTTAAAATATACCAATCGACTCAGAATCACTTCCTGAGTCGATTAAGCTAATTGATGATATTTGAAACATGCACTTCTCTTGGTCAAAGGACGAACGCTATTGAAAATGGTTGAAATGGGACCATTATTTCACCTAGCACCCATACAACCGGACCTCCCGAATAGGGCTTTTGACCTCATAATTATGTTAAATGATCTACTATCTGTACAAAAATTGGAAAAATTTTGTTTTATATACACTATCGGACAAAATAAAGTGCAAAAGTGCTCATGCTACATTATTTCATCGAAAAATCTGTTAAATGATTATTGAATATGAATTTTTTTTTAAATTCATTTAGTTTATATACAATGCTACAAAAATAACAATAAAACAAATTTATTCCACCTCAAATTTTTCTGTATAACATTTAAAATTAAAGTAAATTCACTTTTTTGTCGGACAAAATAAAGTGTAAATTTTCTATATATCATTATTTTAATTTTATGTATATCAAAATTTTTTATCTATTTTAGTTCTGACTTGAATATCTGGATCTACTCAAGCCATTTTTGTATTTTTTACCATTATTATTCGCAATCGCTTTCACTTTCCCTTGCTTTGCCCCATACTATTATTTTCAAAAGAAATCCGTTTTTGTTCGCTATTTCAGCGGAATTTTTTGATCAATTGTGGTCAAATATTGATCTATTAGATTAAGGGCGATGCTCTGAGTAGGTCATTCAAAATTTTCAGTGTTTTTTTTTTCTTACAATATTGTTTTTAACTTTAGTAGTGTGTCTGAAGTCATGAATCGTTTGAGGCATTAAGTCTCCAAAACCCATTTTTACGGCATTTATTTCAAAATTTTTATTAAATACGCTCGTGAATTGCTCATTTGTTATTGCTTACTCCATTTTCACTAAGATTCCCGCTTTTAAAGTTGAATAATGTAACGATACCGATAATCCTCCACCATAATGTTTAAAACTTGGGGTATTGTTTTTAAAATTTTGTATATTGAAGGGCTTAAATCACACTCATTGTCGACATTTTAAAATTTTCGGTAGAAATTGGGACTCATCTGACCAACTACGCAAATTTGAGCTAAAAAATACGAAATTAAATATTAAAATCGAAAAAAATTTTCATGCTTTTAAATATGTTGGTGAAAGATTGAAGGTATGGGTCAGTTGACTCTTCGTATGTGTCCAATTTTTAACGTTAGGTGTCGGGAACCTAGGTGAAATTTATTCAAAAAGCTCCAATGAACACTATGTGAGCATATTACAGTCAAATCTTAAGATCAGTGCCTTCGAAATGGACTTGGGCAACTTTATATTTCGGCAAGATAATAAGCTTAAGCACTTGATAAAGTTAAAAAATAACATTACTGTAGGAAAAATCACTGAAAAATTTAAATAAGTTGCTCAGAGCACCGTCCTAAATCCAATAGATTAATTTTGGACCACAATTGATCAAAAAATTCCGATGAAATAGTGACCAAAAACGGATTTCTTTTGAAAATTATCATATGGGGAAAGCAAGGGGAAGGGAAGGCGATTGCGAATAATAATGGAGAACAAAATTACCAAAATGGCTTAAGTAGATACATATATTAAAATCAGAACTAAAATAGATAAAAAATTTTGATATACAAGAAATTTAAATAATGATATATAAAATTTACACTTTATTTTGTCCGACAAAAAAGTGAATTTATTTTAATTTTAGATGTTATACAGAAAAATTTTAAGTACAATAATTTAGTTTTATTGTTATTTTTGTAGCATTGTATATAAACTAAATGATTTTGAAAAAAAATTCCATATTCAATAATCATTTAACCGATTTTTCGCTCAAGAATATAGCATGAGTACTTTTGCACTTTATTTTGTCTGATAGTGTATGTCTTAATAATTCTAGTGATTTTCGTAAAGATCGGGCATTATTTGACCCTAACCCCCATACAACGTCCCCCTCAGAAAATGACTTGAATGTCCACAATTCACTTATAAACACTAGTATCACGATGAAATATGACACAAATGAGTTTTATATAAACATAATTCCCAACAATAAATTTTATAGGGATCGGCCCAAGTTTTGCCCTAGCCCCCATATAACCGGACCTTCCGATTTGGGCCTTTTAGCTCATAACTTTGTCAAATATACTACTATCTCTCCAAAAATCGGCACAACTAAGTTTGATATAATTATAAATAACACTGTCGATTTTTATAATGATCGGGCATTATTTGACCCTATCCCACATACAAAATCCCCTTCAGAAAATGACATAAATGTCCACAATTCACTTACAAACACTAGTATCACGATGAAATTTGCCACAAATAGATTTTATATAAACATAAATGTCGACCAATTTTTGCCCGACCTACAGATTTGGGTCTTTTAGCTCATAACTACGACAAATATACTACAATCTTCCCAAAAATTGGCACAACTAAGTTTGATATAATTATAAATAACACTGTCAATGATCGGAAAAAAAGTAGCCTATTGCCAGACATACAGGAATACGCTGTGAAAATTTGAAGAAAATCGGTTTAGCCATTTAGTAGTCTATAATGTTCAAACATACAAACATATAAACATAGAAACAAACGTACATTAATTTTTATATATGTATATAGATAATTCCAAATAATACATTTTATAAGGATCGGCTCAATTTCTGCCCCAGCCCCCATACATCCGGACCTTCCGATTTCGGCAGTTTATCTTTTAACTACGTCTAATATACTACTATCTATCCCAGGGGTCGGCAAACTACGGCTCGCGAGCCAAATGCGGCTCTTTGGATGTGGAGCTATGGCTCTTTAGTTTCATACGTAATTTTTTTATTTTATAAAAAAAATATATACATATATTAAAATCTTTCTGAATAGATTAACGAGCAGTGTTTGTTAAAACTCATAAAAAACAATTCGCATACGTTTCTACAATATACACAACATTTCAACTTTGTTTAATCCTTCTGCATGTGAGACAACTAACAAATGAAAGTTTGGAGTCGTTTGTGAAACTTTAAACAACAAGTTATGATCCAAACTTTCTAAAGCTATACAAACCTATCTCTCCTATTGAATTTGTTCCATGTACAAGTTAGTATTGTAAGAAAATGTTTAATTCTTTAAATTTTTAGTTGAAAAGTTCCCTATAAACGATGGGGTATCATGAGCGCTCCTACGAAGTGCCATTAGATAAAATGTAAAACATGATCATACATTCCGAAATTTTCGTGTTTTTCGAATTAAAAAATATTTTTTGGAAATTGAAAATATAGTAATTAAATAATTACTTAATAATGTAGAGAGTTTGGACACAGTTACCCAGGAAAAACTTACATTGAAAAGTAGTGAGTTAAAAAGCTAATAAAACCTATTTTCACTACTTCTTCATTAGCATTTTAAGTCATTATTTTAACATGGTGATGTCATTGGAGGCAAGTACTTCTACGCACGCTTACTAATAGGAAGTTAAAGAAGTAATAGCAATTTCTCTTACAAAACAGTTGTTGAGTAAGTTGTTTTGTTTTTTAATAATAAAAAGAGCCAGCTAGGATACGAACCAGGGACTTCGATTTTTTAGTCAAATGTTCTACACTGCATAGCTATTTTATTGCGCATCAAATAATGGTTTTCACATCAAAATTAATTTTGTTTTATTTTTTGTAAAACACAATACTTAAAACGACAAAAAAATGGCAATGCCGAAAATAAAGTACTTCTATATCAGATTATAAGAAAGTTATTACTAGAATACTTCTAAGTAATGCAGACGGTAAGTAGTAGTCATTGAAAAGTAAGTGGTTATGGAAGTACAACCCATTACCGAATTTTTGGCTGGGTAAATACTAAAAACTTGTTCTATTTAAAAACTTCAATATTTAAATATTGCGCGTTTTAGAAACGTTTTACAGTGTATTATGGACCGACACATCCTTACAAAATTTGGTAATGAGATTTTGGACCCTACTTGTTTGTGTTGATTTTCATCACTATACTTGTATTTTTCGTCGTTTTCGTGAACACTATATGGGTGGGTAGGGTCAATTCTGAATCCATCCTTATTAAATTTGGTATAGATATATTTGTTCCTATAAACTTGTTTATGACGAATTTCACCACTATGCTGGTATTATTAAGCATGTTATGAGCGTCATTTCCTGAAGAGGAATTTATATGGGGGTATGGTCAACAATGAACTGATCCTTACAAAATTTTGGAGAGAGATTTTCGTTCCTATAATACTTGTTTGTGTCGAATTGCGTCGCTATACTAATATGTATTATTAAATCAGTTATGAACGTTAAAGTTATTTTCCGAAGTAGACCTTTTAAAAGGGGATTTGTCAATTATGTTTTGTTTGTGTTGAATTTTGTCATAATATTGCTATTATTAAGACAGTTATGAACGTTAAAATCAAATTTGGAAGATAGATATTTGTTCTTATAAAACTTGTATATTTTGAATTTCGCCGCTATATTGCTACTGTTAAGTCAATTATGATCGTTAGTCATTTTCTGAAAATGACCTAATATTGGGGTTGGTAAAATATTTATCTCGATTGCCGCCAAAATAATATATTACTTTATACTGTATTAGCTGCGTCATCAATTTTCGTGATTTTTACATTTCCTGATATGTTTCCAAATGCCTTTTAAATGATAACACTGTCGCCCTACTCTAATAAACTTCTATATTTTTATATAACGAGTGCTTAAAAAATGCATTCGAATGACTCATATAAATTCAAAAAGTATTTGTAGTCAAAAATCTATATGTAAGATTCCTTGCAGAATGTCCTGTAGATAATTAAACCAAGTTTATGTTTTTGAAGTGAATTCATAAAGTATTTGTAAAGTTTTAATAAACAACAATTTTGTGGCTCTTTTAAAACATATGTTTTGTAAACTGTAATTTTTGGCTCTTCCGACTCAAAAGTTTGCCGACCCCTGACCTATTCGATAGTGCTGTGCTTTCTTCTGAAACCAAACTGATGGTCAGGAATAATGCAATTATCGTTTAGGTGTACTATAAGGCTTTCAAGCAATAACTTTTCAAAAAGTTTTGAGAATATAGACAACAGGCTAATGGGACGGTATGATGTCACTTGAGTGACATCTTTTCCCGGTTTTGGTATCATAACAATTTCGGATACTTTCCATGAGGTAGGGAAATATCCAATACGTAGCATCGAGTTAAATATGAGCAAAATAATTCTCAGTGCTGAATTTATATAATATGAATAGAAATCATACTACCAACGTAGATCTCAGTCGGTCCACAATTGGTCATAGCTCCCATATAAGTTCCACCTCCAAAAATCACCTAAACGCACGTATTTCATATATAAAGCTTTTGTGATAAAATTCGAGCTGAATATGTTTTGTGTACATACAAATCATTCTACCAAACTTCTTTTCGGATTGGTCCATTATTAGTCGTAGCTCTCATATAAGGCCCACTTTCGAAAATCACTTAAACGCACATATTTCATTGTCAACTAAAGGTATCTTGTTAAAATTCGACACAAATATGTTTCGTCTATATATGAATTACTATACGAAATTTTTTTTTCGGATAGGACCATAATTGGTCATAGCTCCCATATAAGGTCCACTTCCGAAAATCAAACGCATATGTTTCATTGATAAATAAAGCTATCGGTATAAAGTTCAACTTGAATAGGTTTTGTGTACATATAAATAATAATACCAATTTTTCCCTGGATCGGTCCGATATTGGTCATAGCTCCCATATAAGGCCCTCTTCCGAAAATCATTTAAACTCACATATTTCATTGTCAAATAACGCTATCTTTATAAAATTGGACACAAATATATTTTGTATACATACATATGAATCACTCTACGAAATTTTTCTGGAGAGGCCCGTAATTGATCATAGCTCCTATATAAAGTCCACTTTCGAAAATCACTTAACCCACATATTTTATTAATTAATAAGTCTATTGGAGTAATATTCGTCTTGAATTTCACATAAATCATTATACGAATTTTTTTCTTGATCGGTCTATAATTGGTCACTACTCCCATATAAGGATCATTTCCAAAAATTACTTAAACGCACATTGATATCAAAATCATCGGTATAAAATTCGACATAAATGTGTATTTTGTATATATAAAAACGTTTAACGGAATTTTACTTCTGAAAATCACTCAATACCACTTAATTCATTATTAAATGATTATATCCAGATAAAATTCGACATGAGTATGTTTGTGTAGATAAATCATTATATTAAAAATCGAAATTAGTTCCAGATATGCATAAATGTTAGTACCCTCACTACGGAAACAAAAATGTTGTCAAGTTATCTAAAAATTAGATAGTTAAATGAGTTTTAATAAAAAGTAGCTTGCTGTTGGAGGGTATTTAAGATTCGGCATAGCCGAATATAGCACTCTAACTTGTTTGTATTTAATTCATATGGGAGGTGCCACGCCCCCTATTGCTAGTCCGCTAATTTTTTGTCCTAAATATTCATGTTGATACTAAAGTGGCTCCGAAAAATTGGATGACTCTAGCAGTTATATTTTCTCAGATATACTAATTTAAGGTTTTCTTTATATGGGATTGGCCACGCCCACTATAGCTAGTCCGCCCATTTTGCATATGTTCATGTGGATGTCAAAGTTGTCCATACAAAATTTTAGAACTCTTGCTGTTGCAGTTTCTGAGATATGTGATTTTAAATACTTATTATGTATGTGGGCGTGGCACTTTGCCCACATGAAATTTTAAAATAAAAAGTAGCCTATAGTTCCTTCTACACAAACAGGAAGACACTGTGAAAATTTCAGGAAAATCGGTCCAGCCGTTTAGCAGTCCAAACATATATACATACATACATACATACATACATACATACATACATACATACATACATACATACATACATACATACATACATACATACATACATACATACATACATACATACATACATACATACATACATACATACATACATACATACATACATACATACATACATACATACATACATACATACATACATACATACATACATACATACATACATACATACATACATACATACATACATACATACATACATACATACATACAAACACACAATCATTTTTATATATATAGTTTAGTTAGTTAGTTAGTTTGAAAGGAGGATGAATATACATCAAATCCGAAGAAATACACTTAGGCCTCTATCGGGCCTGTTGTGCGCTCCTTAACCAGTGCCTCAGGTGGGAATCGAACCCACCACCTCCGGTCTACCAGACTAGAACACTAACCACTAACCTACCGGAGGCCACATATATATATAGATACATATGTATTTTGAAAATCCTTATATCTTTCACACACACGAAAATTACAAAATATTGCTAAGCGCTATAAAAATATAAAGAAAATAGAGTTTGTAATGTTCAATAAATCTTGGAATTGTAATAGATTTAAGCTGATTAAATCTTGGGATTTTTCTACTTAAAACATGAAAAAAATTTATTTCTACAAATATTTGATCAATTAGAAAGTATTAATATAAAAGTACACAGTGGGGCAGAATGGAAATTTTTTGGAAATAAATCTGGCATTTCTAAACGGCTGATCCGATCGGGATAAAATTTGGCGTGAGCGTAGCCAAGGAGTATTCGAGTTTAAGTTTTGAAGATGAACCCTGCAGATGCCCCAGGGACGGCGCTGTGGCGGCTCAAAGTAGGGTACCTACGACATGTAAAATTTTTAAACTCGTGCCATTTTTTTGTTTTTCACCCAAATACAAAGATTTTTATATTTTGTGAAAGCGCTCGACGAGATCTTGAAAAAACATGCTTGGACATACTACTTATCTCTTATAATATCCGAGTTATAGGCATTTAAAAATTTAGTGATACAAAATTTACCATACCTTGGTCCGCCTTTTTTTGAATACCGGGCGTAATTTTGGACCAAATGGACTCAATTTTTACAAATATACAAAAAATTTCAGATCAATATTGTTTACAGATCCAAAAATATACGTTTTTTAATCTAAAAATTCAAAAAATTTTAGATTTTTGGCGTTTTTTTGCCAAAAATGTGTCTTAACTCTTTTATTAATAAAATAAAATTTTTATTAAGAACATATAACAATTTTATAGTTTTCTAAAAGGTATCTTTACGCAGAACGCTTTGGCGTAAAAAACTTGTCCTATTTTTTGAAAATGTTGCCACTGCGTCCTTCCGAATATGACCTATTTTTTATCAAAACTTCAATTTTGGGCGACATGTTCTAAAATCCCAAAGCTGGGATCAGAAAACTGAAAGCAGTTTTGGAAACCTCAATATGTTTTCTATTTACTCCAAAAGTATTTTCCCAGCCCTGAAAGAAATGTGGACCCTATGGGCAAAAAAGTAAAAAATCCCATTTTTGGGATTTTCATTCCTATTTTTGGGAATTGCGGGATGCCCTTTGACCTTTTCATTTTTTTTTTGCATATTCTTATTTGAAATGACAAATTTAACAAGCGTTGAAAATTTCATTGAGTTTTGTTCATAAATAAAGATTTTGTCATATATTACATATTTGTTTAATTTCTAAAACTATGATTTATATCAAAATTTTAATAGGATCGCAGATAGCTACAACAATTTAGTCCATATTTATCCCTTAATATCATTTTTTAGTTAGATATGGAAATTCTCGACCCTTTACAAAAAATTTCAAGCCAATATCTCAATTACATTCAAAAATATGTTCATTTAAACCTGTGTCCTTTAATTTCATCTTTTTCATATTTTAGTATTAAGTATGGCAGAACATACATTTGGTGTTGAATAAAATATTTGGACAATTTTTAAAAATTATTTAGTTAATTATTTTATTATAATATTGTATATAAAATAAAAAAATTATAATTTTATTATGAGCCACGCACAACAACACCTAAATCACCCCACACAAATTACCTTTCCCGCCCACCGAAATATAAAACACAATTTAATACAATATCATCAGTTAGTATAATAGCTTTTTTTATTTGAACTGTTTATCTTAAACATAATACAATTAATTCTTACAACCTACTTATATAGTTAATTCCTAACACTACTTATTTTCTATAAAATAATCTGTCATATCGGTATACATATCCAGAAGGTAATATAAGTCCTTTAAATCTTCCTTGTTTTGAGATGATAGAGTTTCATAACAAATCCATCTTTTTCGCATAGTTGAAAGAACAGGATCAGAAGATAGAAGTAAACTATTAAAAATATCTTCATTCTGTGATTGCCTGGAGCATTTTCTTGAGCTGAATAGTTGAACATGCTTAAAATCTCGATTCCTCGCTTCCTGGGCTTCTTCTGTTAACTCTCCAAGTGGAAGAATATTCGATTCAATTATTATTTGACCATGACACAATACTTTGTGTACTGTTGGTGTTAGTTCCCTCCATGGATACAGAGATACAAGTAATTTAGAAATTTCAGATGTGTATTCCCCAAATCGATTTTCATTAATTTTATGTTTACCATTCAGTGCCATTAAAATAGTTTTAACTCTTCGAAGCAACTCCTTGTCGATTCCAGTTATTTTTGAAGTAATTTCAAAATCACGAAAAAACCTTCTCGACGTATTACCGTCATTTGTACTACCGCAACTTGAAAGTGGTTTGTCGATGTTTAATCCCATCTGAACTTTAAATTCTTCTTGGATTCTGCTTTTTTCCGCAGCTCTCAGTTCTTTCAATTCTTCATTATTTTTTGTTGATTTAGTAGGATAGTTTGTTTTTTTTTTTCCTGGATCGCCTTGTATGATGGTAATATATTGTGTCCTTTTTCATGCAGAGCTTTCCTTAATATTTGGTACTTATTTCGACTGAGACCCAGTTCCAACATAAGCGCTATTGCTTCCTCTTCAGTAAAATTTGATTATGATGTTGGAGTTGGTATACTTTCCACAATTCGCTTAAGTCGTTTTGGTGATGCATTAGGAAGAATAGTTGCAATATGTACGACATCCATATGTTGGTTTTCCTTTTTCAGCATTTCGTTAAATGTATCAGCAATTTCCTCATTTGAGATTGAAAAAAGTTTTTGTGTGACCCTCTTTTTTTTACCTTGAACATAAGTCTTCGTATGACTTGCAAGGCGCTCCTATTGATGTGTTGTAAGTTGAGATTTCCGTAGTAGTTTCCATCCAACTACAAAATTTTAATCGAAATTTCTTTTGATTTCCATCCACAGACTTACTTTTTACACCAAAAAGTTTTCAATTTTTGATATGCCTGTTTTGTCTACTTTTCTACTATATGTAGTTTTTATATAATTTGAAATGTCTTCAATTCTTTCTGGCCCTTTTGAAGATATACTCCATAAAACGGAACACAACTCTTCGTACTTTAATGTAATCTTCATTGTAGATTTATTAAATATGGTACTTAAAATCTGAGAAGTTTACTTATATACCAATTCTTGTCATTTCCGATACAGGTATTCCAAAGTAAAAAATTACGAATTGTCTACCTATTAACATTTAGGACTATATTACTATAACCTGTAATTCAGTCATTGATATTTCTTATTAGTGAATGAATCGAAATTATCATTACCTGTATATTTTTACCTACATGATCATAAACGAAACAGAACGAAATGATCTGTTGAAAAAATTTAGGTAAAAAATAGTTATAAATTTTTGAAAATTTAAGCATAATAGGACCTTTCAATTATAAGGATAAGCAAACAAATAGAAAATAGGTAAATATAAGATTTAAATATGTGCTGTCATACTTAATACTAAAATATGAAAAAGATGAAATTAAAGGACACAGGTTTAAATGAACATATTTTTGAATGTAATTGAGATATTGGCTTGAAATTTTTTGTAAAGGGTCGAGAATTTCCATATCTAACTAAAAAATGATATTAAGGGATAAATATGGACTAAATTGTTGTAGCTATCTGCGATCCTATTAAAATTTTGATATAAATCATAGTTTTAGAAATTAAACAAATATGTAATATATGACAAAATCTTTATTTATGAACAAAACTCAATGAAATTTTCAACGCTTGTTAAATTTGTCATTTCAAATAAGAATATGCAAAAAAAAATTGAAAAGGTCAAAGGGCATCCCGCAATTCCCAAAAATAGGAATGAAAATCCCAAAAATGGGATTTTTGACTTTTTTGCCCATAGGGTCCACATTTCTTTCAGGGCTGGGAAAATACTTTTGGAGTAAATAGAAAACATATTGAGGTTTCCAAAACTGCTTTCAGTTTTCTGATCCCAGCTTTGGGATTTTAGAACATGTCGCCCAAAGTTGAAGTTTTGATAAAAAATAGGTCATATTCGGAAGGACGCAGTGGCAACATTTTCAAAAAATAGGACAAGTTTTTTACGCCAAAGTGTTCTGCGTAATGATGCCTTTTAGAAAACTATAAAATTGTTATATGTTCTTAATAAAAATTTTATTTTATTAATAAAAGAGTTAAGACACATTTTTGGCAAAAAAACGCCAAAAATCTAAAATTTTTTGAATTTTTAAATTAAAAAACGTATATTTTTGGATCTGTAAACGATATTGATCTGAAATTTTTTGTATATTATTGGAAATTTTGTTGTCTAACTAACAAGAAAAAATTGATTCCATTTGGTCCAAAATTACGCCCGGTATTCAAAAAAAGGCGGACCAAGGTATGGTAAATTTTGTATCACTAAATTTTTAAATGCCTATAACTCGGATATTATAAGAGATAAGTAGTATGTCCAAGCATGTTTTTTCAAGATCTCGTCGAGCGCTTTCACAAAATATAAAAATCTTTGTATTTGGGTGAAAAACAAAAAAATGGCACGAGTTTAAAAATTTTACATGTCGTAGGTACCCTACTTTGAGCCGCCACAGCGCCGTCCCTGGGGCATCTGCAGGGTTCATCTTCAAAACTTAAACTCGAATACTCCTTGGCTACGCTCACGCCAAATTTTATCCCGATCGGATCAGCCGTTTAGAAATGCCAGATTTATTTCCAAAAAATTTCCATTCTGCCCCACTGTGAAGTAGCTGGTGGAGGGTATTTAAGATTTTGCTCAGCCGAATATGGCACTCTAACTTATTTAATGTAATAAAACGCATGCTTTTATATTCTTTAATAATTTTGTTTTTTATTTTAATATAAAATATAAAAACAAAATTTAAAAAATATAAATAAATAAAGAAAACACAGAACCTTAAATTAAGATAATATGTAGCATCCCGCGTCTCCTCTGTTATTTCTTCCTCCATATCACTCAGCTCTGCTGAAAAATAAGAAAATATTTTGTGATTTTGTGTCCATATAAATATAGTAAGTGGGTAGGTATGTATATCAAATAGCTGTGTTAAATTCGGCTATGCGGATTATTGTATACCCCTCACCCTAATATATTTTTAAAATTTATTACAAAACACCAGAGACGTAACGGTTATAAGAAATATGACGAAAAGGTCTCATTTAACAATTAATAGTAACGGATTTAAAATAAGTGTTATAATTAACCATTATTATAAGATATATTTGATTTTGGTCGTCGTAACCAATACCAGAGAGAAATATATGTTTTTGGTTACGAATAACAATTATCGTAACCAAAAAATTTTTATTGGTTATATTTTTATACCCTCCACCACCATCAGTGGTGATAGAGGGTATATATAACTTTGTCATTCCGTGTGTAACACCAAGAAATATTCATCTGAGACCCAACAAAGTATATATATTCTTGGACCTTATGAAATTCTGAGTCGATTTAGCTATGTCCGTCTGTCCGTCCGTCCGTCTGTATGTCTGTCTGTATAAAACATTCTCACGTTAACACGAAGCAACAAAAATTAACGAAATTCACCCAAAATATTTATTATTGTCCTAGGCAGTTTGGTATTGAAAACGAGCAAAATCGGTTCACACCGGGAAAAGTTATGAATCAAAATTTGAAACAACCTCGAAAAAAAAAGCATTTTTTACACATCCTGATGTAATTTTCTCGAAAACTATGAAAGATAATTCCATGAAAATCAGCATACATTCGTTTCTACACAAGAGCTTGACTCCTGCTGAAAATTGCCAGAATCGGTCCACAATTTCATATACCTCCCATACAAAAGTACATATTCCCGGAAAATGGGTTTTTTGTTAATAACTTCCGTCACAATGGCGAAATCTTTACAAAATTTTATAAATTACAATGTTATGTCAATAGAATTCATTCAGAGAAAAAATTTTCTGGATCGGTCCATAATTGGACATAGCTCCCATACAAGGTCCCCTCCCGAAAATAACTTAAACGCAAATAATTCATTTCTAAATCAAGTTATCTATATAAAATTTAGTACAAGTATTGCCCTCACATACAGAAGTATTACTGTAAATTTTTTTTTCCATCGGTCCATAATTGGTCATAGCTCCCATACAAGGTCCCCTCCCGAAAATCACTTAAACGCGCATAACTCATTACTAACATAAGACATCCATATAAAATTTAGTACAAGTATTACTCATGTGCACAGAAATATTATTGTGAAAATTTTTTCCGATCGGTCCATAATTGGTCATAGCTCCCATACACGGTCCCCTCCCGAAAATCACTTAAACGCACATAACTCATTAACGAATTAAGATATCTATATAAAATTTGGTACAAGTATAGTTCATATGCACAAAAATATTACTGTAAATTTTTTTCCGATCGGTTCTTAATTGGTGATAGCTCCCACTCAAGGTCCCCTCCCGAAGATCACTTAAACGCACATAACTCATTACTTAATTAAGATATCCACATAAAATTTGGTACAGGTATTGCTCACATATACAGAAATATTACTGTGGAATCGGTCCATACTTTGTCATAGCTCCCATACAAGGTCCCTTCCAGAAAATCACTTAAACGCGCATAACTCATTATTAATTAAGATATCCATATAAAATTTGGTACAAGTATTGCTCAAATGAACAAAAATATTACTGTGAAATTTTTTTCCGATCGGTCCATAATAGGTCATAGCTCCCATACAAGGTCCCTTCCCGAAAATCACTTAAACGCGCATAACTCATTTCTAAATTAAGATATCCATATAAAATTTGGTACAAGTATTGCTCAAATGAACAGAAATATTACTGTGAAATTTTTTTCCGATCGGTCCATAATAGGTCATAGCTCCCATACAAGGTCCCTTCCCGAAAATCACTTAAACGCGCATAACTCATTACTAAATTAAGATATCCATATAAAATTTTGTACAAGTATTGCTCATATGCACAGAAATATTACTGTAAAATTTTTTTCCTATCAGTCCATCCTTGGTCATAGCTCCCATACAAGGTCCCTTCCCGAAAATCACTTAAACGCGCATAACTCATTACTAAATTAAGATATCCATATAAAATTTTGTACAAGTATTGCTCATATACACAGAAATATTACTGTAAAATTTTTTTCCTATTGGTCCATCCTTGGTCATAGCTCCCATGCAAGGTTCCCTCCCGAAAATCACATAAATGCACATGACTCATTACTAAATTAAAATATCCATACATTTACCACAAATATTGCTCTTATATACATAAATTACACTATAAAATTGTTTTACGATCGGTCCATACTTGGTCATAGCTCTCATACTAGGCACCCTCCAGAAAATTACTTAAACGTACAATATTCATTACCAAATAATTATATAAATGCAGAATTTTGAAATTTTGTTTTTATATACACAATTAGTCATAGCTCCCATCAGCGTTGCCAATTTAGCGCTTTTAGCGCTAGATTTAGCCCCTTTTAACAATCCAAAAGTCGCATTTTTTCCTCTTAGCGCTTTTTGGGAAAAAGGCGCTAAATTAACGCTTATTTCAACAAATGAAAAATCTTTTTAATAACATAAAATTATTCTAGTTTAACAATAAAGATAAAACGGAATAATTTTAGACAGTACTCTGCCGTACAAATTTATTAAAGTTCCTTTTTCTAAACTTTCCATATTATGAGTAATTCAAAGATCTTTTAGTGTGATGAGTTATTTTAAAACTTTAAAACTAAAATAAAAAATATTCACCTTTTTCGCCAAAAGAATTGAAATCTGTTTATTCTTAAATTTTCAATACCTTCGAAGGGAAAATTGATTTCGTGAAATTCCACAACAGTTGATTTTGATCGTAACAGTTTTTATTGATCAGAAAATTCTATAAAAAATTCACAACAAGGGAAGTTTTTCACGTCAAAAAAGGGAAAAGTTGTAAATTAACTTAATTTTAGTTAGGTTAACTTGAACTTGAAATTAAAATTGCATTTCGTGAAAACTATTGATATTTTAATGTGAATAATACAAAAATAATTTTGATCGCACAAAGTTTGATTCACAAAAATTTAGCATTCTTTTTTTATAACTTCACTGTCAAGGAAACAATTACTTGACGATTACTTCAGTTTTTTCACAAAGTTTTGGCTCTTAGTATTTTTGGAAATGAAGAGTTTAATTAAAATTTATTATGGGGAATTTAAAAAAATCTCTTTGACTAGTTATTGAGATCTTGATCGATGATAGCAATTAGTCATTGAATAAGAAAATCAAACATATTTGTAGTAATTTTTTTAATAAACAAATTTTAGCTAAATACTATATTTTTTAAGACTGTGTAAAAATATAATTTTAGCGCTTTTTAGTGCGTTTTGAGTGAATGGACGGCGCGTTTTAGTATAAAATAGTTGACAACTCTGGCTCCCATACAAAGTCCTCTTTCGAAAATCTCTTAAATGCACATTACTCATTACCAAATAAAGCTATTGATACAAAAATTCTATTTCAAGATTTTTGCACGATCGGTTCATAACACACATTACTTATTACTAAATTACGATATAGATACAAAATTTTACTGAAATATAGCTTTCATGTCCAGAAGTTTTGCTTAAAGAATTTTTTACGATCGGTCTATAATTGGTCATATCTCCCATACTAGGTCCTGCCCCTAAAACCGTATTTAACTAGTTGCATTATCAATTTGTGTAGAACAAAATTATATATATGTATTTTGAAAATCCTTAAATCTTTCACACACATGCATACATGCAAATTAATAAAAATCGCCAAGCGTTGGTAATGTTCAATAAATCTTGGAATTGTAATAGATTTGAGCTGTTTGAATCTACGGATTTTTCTATTTAAGATATGAGAAAACTTTTTTCTACAAATATTTGATCAATTAGAAAAGTATTAATATAAAAGCAGCTGGTGGAGGGTATTGAAGATTCGGCTCAGCCGAATATAGCACTCTAACTTGTTTCTTTTCTGGAAATGGAAATGAAAGCTATATTTCAGTAAAATTTTGTATCTATATCGTAATTTAGTAATAAGTAATGTGTGTTATGAACCGATCGTGCAAAAATCTTGAAATAGAATTTTTGTATCAATAGCTTTATTTGGTAATGAGTAATGTGCATTTAAGAGATTTTCGAAAGAGGACCTTGTGTATATAAAAACAAAATTCTGTATCTGTATCATTATTATACCCTCCACCACCATTAGTGGTGATAGAGGGTATATATAACTTTGTCATTCCGTGTGTAACACCAAGAAATATTCATCTGAGACCCAACAAAGTATATATATTCTTGGACCTTATGAAATTCTGAGTCGATTTAGCTATGTCCGTCCGTCCGTCCGTCCGTCCGTCCGTCCCTCCGTCCGTCTGTCTGTCTGTATAAAACATTCTCACGTTAACACGAAGCAACAAAAATTAACGAAATTCACCCAAAATATTTATTATTGTCCTAGGCAGTTTGGTATTGAAAATGAGCAAAATCGGTTCACACCGGGAAAAGTTATGAATCAAAATTTGAAACAACCTCGAAAAAAATAAGCATTTTTTACACATTCTGATGTAATTTTCTCGAAAACTGTGAATGATAATTCCATGAAAATCAGCATACATTCGTTTCTATACAAGAGCTTGATTCCCGCTGAAAATTGCCTGAATCGGTCCACAATTTCATATACCTCCCATACAAAAGTACATATTCCCGGAAAATGGGTTTTTATTAATAACTTCCGTCACAATAGAAATCATTCAGAGAAAAATTTTCTGGATCGGTCCATAATTGGACATAGCTCCCATACAAGGTCCCCTCCCGAAAATAACTTAAACGCACATAATTCATTTCTAAATCAAGTTATCTATATAAAATTTGGTACAAGTATTGCCCTCACATACAGAAGTATTACTTTGACATTTTTTTTCCATCGGTCCATAATTGGTCATAGCTCCCATACAAGGTCCCCTCCCGAAAATCACTTAAACGCGCATAACTCATTACTAACATAAGACATCCATATACAATTTGGTACAAGTATTACTCATGTGCACAGAAATATTATTGTGAATTTTTTTCCCGATCGGTCCATTATTGGTCATAGCTCCCATACAAGGTCCTATCCCTAAAATCACTTAAACGCACATAACTCATTAACAAATTAAGATATCTATATAAAATTTGGTACAGGTATTGCTCATATGCACAAAAATATTACTGTGAATTTTTTTTCCGATCGGTTCATAACTGGTCATAGCTCCCACTCAAGGTCCCCTCCCGAAAATCACTTAAACGTACATAACTCATTACTAAATTAAGATATCCACATAAAATTTGGTACAGGTATTGCTCACATATACAGAAATATTACTGTGACATTTTTTTCCTAGGGGTTTATAATTGGTCATAGCTCCCATACAAGGTCCCTTCCAGAAAATCACTAAAACGCGCATAACTATAACTAAATTAAGATATCCATATAAAATTTGGTACAAGTATTGCTCAAATGCACAGAAATATTACTGTGGAATTTTTTTCCTATCGGTCCATCCTTGGTCATAGCTCCCATGCAAGGTTCCCTCCCGAAAATCACATAAACGCACATAACTCATTACAAAATATTGATATCCATACATTTAGCACAAATATTGCTCTTATATACATAAATTACACTATAAAATTGTTTTACGATCGGTCCATACTTGGTCATAGCTCTCATACTAGGCCCCCTCCAGAAAATTACTTAAATGTACAATATTAATTACCAAATAATGATATAGATACAGAATTTTGAAATTTTGTTTTTATATACACAAGGTCCTCTTTCGAAAATCTCTTAAATGCACATTACTCATTACCAAATAAAGCTATTGATACAAAAATTCTATTTCAAGATTTTTGCACGATCGGTTCATAACACACATTACTTATTACTAAATTACGATATAGATACAAAATTTTACTGAAATATAGCTTTCATTTCCAGAAGTTTTGCTTAAAGAATTTTTTACGATCGGTCTATAATTGGTCATATCTCCCATACTAGGTCCTGCCCCCAAAAACCGTATTTAACTAGTTGCATTATCAATTTGTGTAGAACAAAATTATATATATGTATTTTGATAATCCTTAAATCTTTCACACACATGCATACATGCAAATTAATAAAAATCGCCAAGCGTTGGTAATGTTCAATAAATCTTGGAATTGTAATAGATTTGAGCTGTTTGAATCTACGGATTTTTCTATTTAAGATATGAGAAAACTTTTTTCTACAAATATTTGATCAATTAGAAAAGTATTAATATAAAAGCAGCTGGTGGAGGGTATTGAAGATTCGGCTCAGCCGAATATAGCACTCTAACTTGTTTTTACTTATTTTTATAGCAATTTTTAATAAATTTTTGCAAATACTGATAAATTTCTTTGATAAAAGACTACATTTTATTGCCGGAGAAGATATTTTGCATTGATAAAACACTAATCAATATAATTTACACTCTTAATTACTTCATGGCTTTATATTTAGCGAATAAACTATGAAAAAGACATATAAAATGATTGTGGCCATGATTTGATTGACAGGCGGGCATTTCCAAATTGCCAAAAATAGTATTGACCAACTGGAATACTGTCAAATATTCGTCTATTAATCCAATAAGGCCTAGATTTTAGTTTTTTCATCAAAATAGAAATTTTCAAAATTTATCTGGAATTTTATTTACAAATTTGTAAACGTTAAAATTACAATTTTTAGATTTCATTTCAGAATAAAACATGATTAGTTTTCGTCTTCAACCTAAAATTAATGAAAAAAGCTTAATCAGAGACAAAATTTGTAAGAATTCAACTTATTGTTGGCTTAAAGTAGGGTCGAGCGTACAATAAATTTTTTCTATTTGTCATTGGTTTATTGAAGGTATTTTAAGCTATTTGACGTTTATGAATACCATTTTCGTGGATTTTGCTTAATAATGTTTAATAAACCTAAATTAACTTTTTATGAATACAACCGATAGTCGGGAAAATAAATTTTTAAATACATTATGGTGAAGGGTATATAAGATTCGGCACAGCCGAATATGGCACTCTTACTTGTTTTAATTAAGTAAGCATTGTATTGCTTCTACCCCATTTTATCGCTTACATTTTCTGATAATTTTTTGCTGGGTTCTCTCATTTATACTTATAGTATCACCATGGTGTATTTGTTTTACAAATACTTTGTGGTGTACTACTGCACGTCTTTAGTTGGTACGCCCATATGAAAGTGTTTGTATGTTTGATTGGATTTTATAGACTGCTAAACGGCTGGAGCGATTTTCCTGAAATATTCACAGTATCTTCTTTTATGCGCCGAAGGAACTATAGGCTACCTTTTGTTTGGCACCTCTTATATGAATTAAATACAAAAATTATTTTATCTTGGAAACTATTAGAGCTAGAATCTTAAAACTTTGCACGAAGTATTTTAACATACATGTAAATATTTTGGGTAATAAATTGGCGGACTGCCAATGGGCGGAGGGGCACCTCGCATATGAATTAAATACAAAAAATCTTTTATCAGAAAATTAATGGAACAAGATTCTTAAAATTTTTCATGAAGAACTTTAATATTCATCTAAACATTTTGGAGAATAAAGGACCGACTTTAATCAAGAGGAGCTTGGCACCCCAATACGAATTAAATATCTGAGAAACTATTAGAGTTAGAATATTCAAATTTTACATTAAGAACTTTGACATTCATGTGAACATTTAGAGAAAAATGGGCGGACTTTCAATGGGGGATTGGCACCTCACATATGAATTAAATACAAAATTTCGTATATCTGGGAAACTATTACATTATTCACATTTATCATGGGTTACATTTAAATCTTAATTAACGTTTGGAAAAATTGGCGAACTTGCAATTATTTGAATGGCATCTCATTATACATATATCTATATAAAAAAACTATTATAGTTAGAATCTTCAAAATCGTTCAGTTCGGTTTTTTATTTATATTGCTTTTAGGGTAGAAAGCACACTGGGTATAGCTAGTATTTAATAAATTTGATGTTGATTAATTATGAAATTTTAAATAATTTTGCATACTAATTACGAAGGGTGAAGTCTAAGCATGGAAATATACTAGGTGATATAGTATTTTGGGCTGACTTTATTATGAAATTCAGCATGGTGGGTAATGTGTATAAAAAACCGACTTTTGGAAAACCCGAAAATTGATCATTTCTAGAAACCCGGTTTATCGGTTAACCGAGTATAAAACAAGTTAGAGTGCTATATTCGGCTGAGCCGAATCTTAAATACCCTCCACCAGCTACTTTTATATTAATACTTTTCTAATTGATCAAATATTTGTAGAAAAAAGTTTTCTCATATCTTAAATAGAAAAATCCCTAGATTCAAACAGCTCAAATCTATTACAATTCCAAGATTTATTGAACATTACCAACGCTTGGCGATTTTTATTAATTTGCATGTATGCATGTGTGTGAAAGATTTAAGGATTTTCAAAATACATATATATAATTTTGTTCTACACAAATTGATAATGCAACTAGTTAAATACGGTTTTAGGGGCAGGACCTAGTATGGGAGATATGACCAATTATAGACCGATCGTAAAAAATTCTTTAAGCAAAACTTCTGGACATGAAAGCTATATTTCAGTAAAATTTTGTATCTATATCGTAATTTAGTAATAAGTAATGTGTGTTATGAACCGATCGTGCAAAAATCTTGAAATAGAATTTTTGTATCAATAGCTTTATTTGGTAATGAGTAATGTGCATTTAAGAGATTTTCGAAAGAGGACTTTGTATGGGAGCCAGAGTTGTCAACTATTTTATACTAAAACGCGCCGTCCATTCACTCAAAACGCACTAAAAAGCGCTAAAATTATATTTTTACACAGTCTTAAAAAATATAGTATTTAGCTAAAATTTGTTTATTAAAAAAATTACTACAAATATGTTTGATTTTCTTATTCAATGACTAATTGCTATCATCGATCAAGATCTCAATAACTAGTCAAAGAGATTTTTTTAAATTCCCCATAATAAATTTTAATTAAACTCTTCATTTCCAAAAATACTAAGAGCCAAAACTTTGTGAAAAAACTGAAGTAATCGTCAAGTAATTGTTTCCTTGACAGTGAAGTTATAAAAAAAGAATGCTAAATTTTTGTGAATCAAACTTTGTGCGATCAAAATTATTTTTGTATTATTCACATTAAAATATCAATAGTTTTCACGAAATGCAATTTTAATTTCAAGTTCAAGTTAACCTAACTAAAATTAAGTTAATTTACAACTTTTCCCTTTTTTGACGTGAAAAACTTCCCTTGTTGTGAATTTTTTATAGAATTTTCTGATCAATAAAAACTGTTACGATCAAAATCAACTGTTGTGGAATTTCACGAAATCAATTTTCCCTTCGAAGGTATTGAAAATTTAAGAATAAACAGATTTCAATTCTTTTGGCGAAAAAGGTGAATATTTTTTATTTTAGTTTTAAAGTTTTAAAATAACTCATCACACTAAAAGATCTTTGAATTACTCATAATATGGAAAGTTTAGAAAAAGGAACTTTAATAAATTTGTACGGCAGAGTACTGTCTAAAATTATTCCGTTTTATCTTTATTGTTAAACTAGAATAATTTTATGTTATTAAAAAGATTTTTCATTTGTTGAAATAAGCGTTAATTTAGCGCCTTTTTCCAAAAAAGCGCTAAGAGGAAAAAATGCGACTTTTGGATTGTTAAAAGGGGCTAAATCTAGCGCCAAAAGCGCTAAATTGGCAACGCTGATGGGAGCTATGACTAATTGTGTATATATAAACAAAATTTCAAAATTCTGCATTTATATCATTATTTGGTAATGAATATTGTACGTTTAAGTAATTTTCTGGAGGGTGCCTAGTATGAGAGCTATGACCAAGTATGGACCGATCGTAAAACAATTTTATAGTGTAATTTATGTATATAAGAGCAATATTTGTGGTAAATGTATGGATATTTTAATTTAGTAATGAGTTATGTGCATTTATGTGATTTTCGGGAGGGAACCTTGCATGGGAGCTATGACCAAGGATGGACCAATAGGAAAAAAATTTTACAGTAATAATTCTGTGTATATGAGCAATACTTGTACAAAATTTTATATGGATATCTTAATTTAGTAATGAGTTATGCGCGTTTAAGTGATTTTCGGGAAGGGACCTTGTATGGGAGCTATGACCAAGGATGGGCAGATAGGAAACAAATTTTACAGTAATATTTCTGTGCATATGAGCAATACTTGTACAAAATTTTATATGGATATCTTAATTTAGTAATGAGTTATGCGCGTTTAAGTGATTTTCGGGAAGGGACCTTGTATGGGAGCTATGACAAAGTATGGACCGATCGGAAAAAAATTTCACAGTAATATTTCTGTTCATTTGAGCAATACTTGTACCAAATTTTATATGGATATCTTAATTTAGAAATGAGTTATGCGCGTTTAAGTGATTTTCGGGAAAGGACCTTGTATGGGAGCTATGACCTATTATGGACCGATCGGAAAAAAATTTCACAGTAATATTTCTGTTCATTTGAGCAATACTTGTACCAAATTTTATATGGATATCTGAATTAATAATGAGTTATGCGCGTTTAAGTGATTTTTTGGAAGGGACCTTGTATGGGAGCTATGACAAAGTATGGACCGGTCGGAAAAAATTCCACAGTAATATTTCTGTATATGTGAGCAATACCTGTACCAAATTTTATGTGGATATCTTAATTTAGTAATGAGTTATGTGCGTTTAAGTGATTTTCGGGAGGGGACCTTAAGTGGGAGCTATCACCAATTAAGAACCGATCGGAAAAAAATTTACAGTAATATTTTTGTGCATATGAACTGTACTTGTACCAAATTTTATATAGATATCTTAATTCGTTAATGAGTTATGTGCGTTTAAGTGATTTTCGGGAGGGGACCGTGTATGGGAGCTATGACCAATTATGGACCGATCGGAAAAAATTTTCACAATAATATTTCTGTGCACATGAGTAATACTTGTACTAAATTTTATATGGATGTCTTATGTTAGTAATGAGTTATGCGCGTTTAAGTGATTTTCGGGAGGGGACCTTGTATGGGAGCTATGTCCAATTATGGACCGATCCAGAAAATTTTTTCTCTGAATGAATTCTATTGACATAACATTGTAATTTATAAAATTTTGTAAAGATTTCGACATTGTGACGGAAGTTATTAACAAAAAACCCATTTTCCGGGAATATGTACTTTTGTATGGGAGGTATATGAAATTGTGGACCGATTCTGGCAATTTTCAGCAGGAGTCAAGCTTGTGTAGAAACGAATGTATGCTGATTTTCGTGGAATTATCTTTCATAGTTTTCGAGAAAATTACATCAGGATGTGTAAAAAATGCTTATTTTTTTCAAGGTTGTTTCAAATTTTGATTCATAACTTTTCCCGGTGTGAACCGATTTTGCTCGTTTTCAATACCAAACTGCCTAGGACAATAATAAATATTTTGGGTGAATTTCGTTAATTTTTGTTGCTTCGTGTTAACGTGAGAATGTTTTATACAGACAGACAGACGGACGGACGGACATAGCTAAATCGACTCAGAATTTCATAAGGTCCAAGAATATATATACTTTGTTGGGTCTCAGATGAATATTTCTTGGTGTTACACACGGAATGACAAAGTTATATATACCCTCTATCACCACTGATGGTGGTGGAGGGTATAAAAACCGGTTAACCGAAATGTTTGCAAATCTTTAAAATATTATAATATTTAGTTGAAAATGTCATTTTGCGAAATATTATGAATTACTTAATAATATATTTGCTCTTTATAGATATGTACATTAATCTACATATATTTTTATACCCTACACCACTATAGTGGGGAGGGTATTATGCGTTTGTGCTGATGTTTGTAACACCCAAAAATATTGGTCCTACACCCACCTTAAAGTATACCAATCGACTCAGAATCACTTCCTGAGTCGATTAAGCTATGTCCGTCTGTCCGTCCGTCCGTCCGTCCGTCCGTCTGTCTGTCTGTCTGTGTGTCCATGTAAACCTTGTGCGCACTCTACAGGTCGCAATTTTTGAGGTAATTTGATGAAATTTGGAACATACACTTCTCTTGGTCCAAGGACGAACGCTATTGAAAATGGTTGAAATCGGTCCATTATTTCACCTAGCCCCCATACAACCGGACCCCCCGAATAGGGCTTTTGACCTCATAATTATGTTAAATGATCTGCTATCTCTACAAAAATTGGAAAAGTTTAGTTTTATATATGTCTTAATAATTCTAGTGATTTTCGTAAAGATCGGGCATTATTTGACCCTAGCCCCCATACAAAGTCCCCCTCAGAAAATGACTTGAATGTCCAAAATTCACTTATAAACAGTAGTATCACGATGAAATTTGGCACAAATGAGTTTTATATAAACATAATTCCCAACAATAAATTTTATAGGGATCGGACCAAGTTTTACTCCAGCCCCCATATAAGCGGACCTTCCGATTTGGGCCTTTTAGCTCATAACTTTGTCAAATATATGATATATATATGACCCTAGCCCCCATACAAAGTCCCCCTCAGAAAATGACTTGAATGTCCACAATTCACTTATAAACACTAGTATCAATATGAAATTTACCACAAATAGATTTTATATAAACATTTTATATAAAATGTCGACATTAAATTTTATAAGGATCGGACCAATTTTTGCCATAGCCCCCATACAACCGGACCTACCGATTAGGGCCTCTTAGCTCATAACTACGATAAATATACTACTATCTTCTCAAAAATTGGCACAACTAAGTTTGATATGTAATTATAAATAACACTGTCATTTTTCGCCATGATCGAAAATAAAAAAAAAATAAAAAAAAATTTGAAGAAAATCGGTTTAGCCGTTTAGTAGTCTATAACGTTCAAACATACAAACATATAAACACACAAACATACAAAGATATAAACATACAAACAAACACACATTCATTTTTATATATGTATATAGATAATTCCCAATAATACATTTTATAAGGATCGGCTCAATTTCTGCCTTAGCCTCCATACATCCGGACCTTCCGATTTCGGTCGTTTATCTTTTAACTACGTCTAATATACTACTATCTATCCAAAAGTCGGCACAATGTGGTGATGTTTGTAACACTCAAAAATATTTGTCCTTATTAAGCTATGTCCGTCTTTGTGACCGTGTAAACCTTGTGTGCACGCAACAGATCGCAATTTTGAATATAATTTGTTAAAATGTGTCACATACTATTCTCTGGATCCACTACCTGGATCAGCATACAACCGAACATGAACAGACATTATTTGGAACCTATATGAGATTAACAGAAATGCTTCATTATTGAAATTAATCACATTTAATATTCGCAATTGGTGTAGGGTATCATATGGTCGGCCACGCCCGACTATAATTTCTTACTTGTTAATATAAAAATTATATTGGAATGGAAGAGCTCATCCATAGTAATAGATTGGGGTATAATTCAAAAAAAATCTGATATAAACTCTCAAAGATATAAACCTTCAAAGTTTTATACCTTTTTGTTTTTTGTAGTTTTCGAACAAATTTAAATCGAAATTGAAAATTTTCAATATAAACAACGGAGTTGTTTTATTTTCTACATAATGGTATACGCACAATTGGGACGAACAACGAATTTCGTATAGCACGACGAACTAGTCGACAAAAATTCGTTGCGTAAATTCGTCGAATGGAACACAATCAAATTATTCGTACTGCGAATTCGTTTCAAAATTTGTTTGTTCGGAATTGGAAAAAGTAAGCAAATGGAAAATTGAGATAATTTTAACAGCTTTTAAATTTATTCGAACATTATTTCGAAATTAGAAAATGTAAGAAATTGGCCTCGAAAAGAAGTAAAATTATATTTTTGTGAATATCCCCAATTTTGAGATTATTTTAACAGCTTCAAAATTTTTTCGAACATTATTTCGAATTTTCGAACTTTATTTTAAATATTCCAACATAGCATTGTAGTGCCATCAAGTGTACTCCATACTGCCAAATTTCAGACAATTCGGGCCACGAGAACTGGTTTTAATGGCTTTGAAAATTTTTCGAACTTAAGTTCGAATTTTCGAAAATTTTATTTTTAGTTTTTATGACCCAGAGATTATTTTAAGAGCATAAAAATTTTTTCGAACCTAACTTCGAATTTTCGAATATAATTTCGGATATTCCAACATTATATTGTATTGTCATTCGGTGTACTCACAACCGCCAAATTTCAGCAAATTCGGGCTACCGGAATTGGTTTTAAAACAATTTTCCCCAATTAATTCGTCGTAGTTCGTTACGTACGACGAATTTCGTCATACGTAATGATTGTGTACATTTTCATATACCCAAGTGTGTTCTATTTCTGACGACGAATATTCGTTCCGAAAAATTCGTCGTTCGTCCCAATTGTACGTATACTATAAAGAACATATATTGATAATATAAAGGAAATTGGAAGACATGAGGTCAAAAATTGTCAGTTTTTCTGTGTTCTTTCCTGCAATTCATGATATATAAAAAAGTAACGTTACTGATTGACTGATTCATCATCGCACAGCCCAAACGGCTAATGAAATTTTAACAGTAGATGTCTTTTTGGAGATCCACTAAGGAGGGATTTTTGGATATTTTTATATTTTGGGGGTAAAAAAGGGCAAAAACGGGTAAAACAAGTTTTCTTGATTATCTTACACAATATTAGTGATACAAGAAAAATTTTAAATGCATCTACTTCTACTCTTAAAAAGAGCAGATGGGCACTTTTTCGAAATTCGTACTTTTAAGGGGTGGAAATGTGTAACAAAGTTGATTTTGGTACCTTTTTTGGTGCTTTGTAACGTTTTAACTAATAAACATAATTGTTCAATTCACAATCAAGTTGTATATTGTACCTACTAAAGTGTAGTAACAGTGATTGTGAACAGATCTTTGCAGCAAGTCATAAGTTTATGTTCTCAATGAAAAAAAAAAAAAACAATCAAAACAAATATACATAACAATGTCAAAAGATAAAAAAAAAATCAAAAAATATTAAACTAATTAAACATGCGAAATGAACCAAATTAATTTCTTTGTTTTCAATTCTTTTATTTTCTTTATTCCGCATTTTAAACGAATAAATAAACAGTTATTAATTAAATTTTAGCTCTTTTGTTTTGGTAAACAGCTGTTTGTTTTTGATTTCAGTGTTACCACTTTATCGTTTTTTATGCTAAAATCGTTTGAATTTTTTGTTTATATGTTGAAATAAACATTTGGCAACACTAAACTTTCTTACAACATTCGAAAAACATATGAAATGCATAGAAAATACCAACAACATTGTTATGACTATTGTAGCAGCTGCTGACATACAACGCATACAACGCTACAACATCGATTGTGAATTGAACAAATAAAATTTTTGTAAATATTGGACACATCATTTAAAATTATGAGACACCTGTTTCGTTCTTTTGTAAAATTTAGTCCTGTTTGGGTGTAAAAGGAAGAAAACTGTATTTTTGGTACTCTTTTGTAGCACACAGAAAAGTTTTTCGATTTATTGACGTATTCTTATTAGATATATGTACATATTATACGGACTACTCTGTAATATTTATTTAAACAAAATATTTGCTATTTCTTTGGGAAAAAATAAGCTATTGGTATATTATTTTGAAAATCGGGTACTAAGGCCACTATAGGATCAAATTCGTGTAAATTGTTTAGTACTTTTTGAAAGCATAATTTGTCCGGGAACAAATGAATGTATATGTTTGAGTTATATCTGTGATATATAGATTTAAACACGGAATATTTTATGAACTTAATTTTCGAAAAAGTGCATTTCTGGTCGAAATGGGGAAAATGGTACTTTTTTATTAGAACTTTCCACAAAGGCAGAATTTATTCCACTATTTCATCATCTAAATAATTGCATTTTTTGAATTTTAACAATATTTATGTAGAAACAACTATATTTAATCTGCAATTGAATAATTAATCTATAAGAGGGAAATGTTTGGTACTTTTTGCTCATCAAATGGTACCTTTTGTATTTTCTTTAATATTAAACATAGAAACATAAAATTTAACATGATTGATCAGAATCCATAAGACTCTTTGCAACTTTTTCGTTCTTCAAATGGTACTTTTTGTATGTTGTCTAATATGAAGACAAAACACAAAATTGAATCTAGAAACATTCATTTTAACCTACAGGTTCCTGACTGATTAAAAATTATTAAATGTGGTACTTTTACATTCTTCAATGTTACTCTTTGAATTTCCGAAACACATAAATCACGGTTCTTATTAAATGAAAATTTATAAAAGGGACATATTTAGAACTTTTTTGTTCTTCAAATGGTACTTTTATAATATTGAACATAGAAATATGGAATTTAACTGAATAACCTGAATAAAAGAGAATCTACAAGAAGCATCTTTTTGGTATTTTTATACCCTCCACCACCATCAGTGGTGATAGAGGGTATATATAACTTTGTCATTCCGTGTGTAACACCAAGAAATATTCATCTGAGACCCAACAAAGTATATATATTCTTGGACCTTATGAAATTCTGAGTCGATTTAGCTATGTCCGTCTGTCCGTCCGTCCGTCCGTCCGTCCGTCCGTCTGTCTGTCTGTCTGTATAAAACATTCTCACGTTAACACGAAGCAACAAAAATTAACGAAATTCACCCAAAATATTTATTATTGTCCTAGGCAGTTTGGTATTGAAAACGAGCAAAATCGGTTCACACCGGGAAAAGTTATGAATCAAAATTTGAAACAACCTCGAAAAAAATAAGCATTTTTTACACATCCTGATGTAATTTTCTCGAAAACTATGAAAGATAATTCCATGAAAATCAGCATACATTCGTTTCTACACAAGAGCTTGACTCCTGCTGAAAATTGCCAGAATCGGTCCACAATTTCATATACCTCCCATACAAAAGTACATATTCCCGGAAAATGGGTTTTTTGTTAATAACTTCCGTCACAATGTCGAAATCTTTACAAAATTTTATAAATTACAATGTTATGTCAATAGAATTCATTCAGAGAAAAAATTTTCTGGATCGGTCCATAATTGGACATAGCTCCCATACAAGGTCCCCTCCCGAAAATAACTTAAACGCATATAATTCATTTCTAAATCAAGTTATCTATATAAAATTTAGTACAAGTATTGCCCTCACATACAGAAGTATTACTGCAAATTTTTTTTCCATCGGTCCATAATTGGTCATAGCTCCCATACAAGGTCCCCTCCCGAAAATCACTTAAACGCGCATAACTCATTACTAACATAAGACATCCATATAAAATTTAGTACAAGTATTACTCATGTGCACAGAAATATTATTGTGAAAATTTTTTCCGATCGGTCCATAATTGGTCATAGCTCCCATACACGGTCCCCTCCCGAAAATCACTTAAACGCACATAACTCATTAACGAATTAAGATATCTATATCAAATTTGGTACAAGTATAGTTCATATGCACAAAAATATTACTGTAAATTTTTTTCCGATCGGTTCTTAATTGGTGATAGCTCCCACTCAAGGTCCCCTCCCGAAAATCACTTAAACGCACATAACTCATTACTAAATTAAGATATCCACATAAAATTTGGTACAGGTATTGCTCACATATACAGAAATATTACTGTGGAATTTTTTTCCGATCGGTCCATACTTTGTCATAGCTCCATACAAGGTCCCTTCCAAAAAATCACTTAAACGCGCATAACTCATTATTAATTAAGATATCCATATAAAATTTGGTACAAGTATTGCTCAAATGAACAGAAATATTACTGTGAAATTTTTTTCCGATCGGTCCATAATAGGTCATAGCTCCCATACAAGGTCCCTTCCCGAAAATCACTTAAACGCGCATAACTCATTTCTAAATTAAGATATCCATATAAAATTTGGTAAAAGTATTGCTTAAATGAACAGAAATATTACTGTGAAATTTTTTTCCGATCGGTCCATAATAGGTCATAGCTCCCATACAAGGTCCCTTCCCGAAAATCACTTAAACGCGCATAACTCATTACTAAATTAAGATATTCATATAAAATTTTGTACAAGTATTGCTCATATACACAGAAATATTACTGTAAAATTTTTTTCCTATTGGTCCATCCTTGGTCATAGCTCCCATGCAAGGTTCCCTCCGAAAATCACATAAATGCACATAACTCATTACTAAATTAAAATATCCATACATTTACCACAAATATTGCTCTTATATACATAAATTACACTATAAAATTGTTTTACGATCGGTCCATACTTGGTCATAGCTCTCATACTAGGCACCCTCCAGAAAATTACTTAAACGTACAATATTCATTACCAAATAATGATATACAGTGTCGGACAAAACTAAAGCACGGAATATTACCTCTTAACAAAAACCACAATAAAATTTCAAAAATCACTTTTTATACCCTCCACCACCATCAGTGGTGATAGAGGGTATATATAACTTTGTCATTCCGTGTGTAACACCAAGAAATATTCATCTGAGACCCAACAAAGTATATATATTCTTGGACCTTATGAAATTCTGAGTCGATTTAGCTATGTCCGTCTGTCCGTCCGTCCGTCCGTCTGTCTGTCTGTCTGTATAAAACATTCTCACGTTAACACGAAGCAACAAAAATTAACGAAATTCACCCAAAATATTTATTATTGTCCTAGGCAGTTTGGTATTGAAAACGAGCAAAATCGGTTCACACCGGGAAAAGTTATGAATCAAAATTTGAAACAACCTCGAAAAAAATAAGCATTTTTTACACATCCTGATGTAATTTTCTCGAAAACTATGAAAGATAATTCCATGAAAATCAGCATACATTCGTTTCTACACAAGAGCTTGACTCCTGCTGAAAATTGCCAGAATCGGTCCACAATTTCATATACCTCCCATACAAAAGTACATATTCCCGGAAAATGGGTTTTTTGTTAATAACTTCCGTCACAATGTCGAAATCTTTACAAAATTTTATAAATTACAATGTTATGTCAATAGAATTCATTCAGAGAAAAAATTTTCTGGATCGGTCCATAATTGGACATAGCTCCCATACAAGGTCCCCTCCCGAAAATAACTTAAACGCAAATAATTCATTTCTAAATCAAGTTATCTATATAAAATTTAGTACAAGTATTGCCCTCACATACAGAAGTATTACTGCAAATTTTTTTTTCCATCGGTCCATAATTGGTCATAGCTCCCATACAAGGTCCCCTCCCGAAAATCACTTAAACGCGCATAACTCATTACTAACATAAGACTTCCATATAAAATTTAGTACAAGTATTACTCATGTGCACAGAAATATTATTGTGAAAATTTTTTCCGATCGGTCCATAATTGGTCATAGCTCCCATACACGGTCCCCTCCCGAAAATCACTTAAACGCACATAACTCATTAACGAATTAAGATATCTATATAAAATTTGGTACAAGTATAGTTCATATGCACAAAAATATTACTGTAAATTTTTTTCCGATCGGTTCTTAATTGGTGATAGCTCCCACTCAAGGTCCCCTCCCGAAAATCACTTAAACGCACATAACTCATTACTAAATTAAGATATCCACATAAAATTTGGTACAGGTATTGCTCACATATACAGAAATATTACTGTGGAATTTTTTTCCGATCGGTCCATACTTTGTCATAGCTCCATACAAGGTCCCTTCCAAAAAATCACTTAAACGCGCATAACTCATTATTAATTAAGATATCCATATAAAATTTGGTACAAGTATTGCTCAAATGAACAGAAATATTACTGTGAAATTTTTTTCCGATCGGTCCATAATAGGTCATAGCTCCCATACAAGGTCCCTTCCCGAAAATCACTTAAACGCGCATAACTCATTACTAAATTAAGATATTCATATAAAATTTTGTACAAGTATTGCTCATATACACAGAAATATTACTGTAAAATTTTTTTCCTATTGGTCCATCCTTGGTCATAGCTCCCATGCAAGGTTCCCTCCGAAAATCACATAAATGCACATAACTCATTACTAAATTAAAATATCCATACATTTACCACAAATATTGCTCTTATATACATAAATTACACTATAAAATTGTTTTACGATCGGTCCATACTTGGTCATAGCTCTCATACTAGGCACCCTCCAGAAAATTACTTAAACGTACAATATTCATTACCAAATAATGATATAAATGCAGAATTTTGAAATTTTGTTTTTATATACACAATTAGTCATAGCTCCCATCAGCGTTGCCAATTTAGCGCTTTTGGCGCTAGATTTAGCCCCTTTTAACAATCCAAAAGTCGCATTTTTTCCTCTTAGCGCTTTTTTGGAAAAAGGCGCTAAATTAACGCTTATTTCAACAAATGAAAAATCTTTTTAATAACATAAAATTATTCTAGTTTAACAATAAAGATAAAACGGAATAATTTTAGACAGTACTCTGCCGTACAAATTTATTAAAGTTCCTTTTTCTAAACTTTCCATATTATGAGTAATTCAAAGATCTTTTAGTGTGATGAGTTATTTTAAAACTTTAAAACTAAAATAAAAAATATTCACCTTTTTCGCCAAAAGAATTGAAATCTGTTTATTCTTAAATTTTCAATACCTTCGAAGGGAAAATTGATTTCGTGAAATTCCACAACAGTTGATTTTGATCGTAACAGTTTTTATTGATCAGAAAATTCTATAAAAAATTCACAACAAGGGAAGTTTTTCACGCCAAAAAAGGGAAAAGTTGTAAATTAACTTAATTTTAGTTAGGTTAACTTGAACTTGAAATTAAAATTGCATTTCGTGAAAACTATTGATATTTTAATGTGAATAATACAAAAATAATTTTGATCGCACAAAGTTTGATTCACAAAAATTTAGCATTCTTTATTTATAACTTCACTGTCAAGGAAACAATTACTTGACGATTACTTCAGTTTTTTCACAATGTTTTGGCTCTTAGTATTTTTGGAAATGAAGAGTTTAATTAAAATTTATTATGGGGAATTTAAAAAAATCTCTATGACTAGTTATTGAGATCTTGATCGATGATAGCAATTAGTCATTGAATAAGAAAATCAAACATATTTGTAGTAATTTTTTTAATAAACAAATTTTAGCTAAATACTATATTTTTTAAGACTGTGTAAAAATATAATTTTAGCGCTTTTTAGTGCGTTTTGAGTGAATGGACGGCGCGTTTTAGTATAAAATAGTTGACAACTCTGGCTCCCATACAAAGTCCTCTTTCGAAAATCTCTTAAATGCACATTACTCATTACCAAATAAAGCTATTGATACAAAAATTCTATTTCAAGATTTTTGCACGATCGGTTCATAACACACATTACTTATTACTAAATTACGATATAGATACAAAATTTTACTGAAATATAGCTTTCATGTCCAGAAGTTTTGCTTAAAGAATTTTTTACGATCGGTCTATAATTGGTCATATCTCCCATACTAGGTCCTGCCCCTAAAACCGTATTTAACTAGTTGCATTATCAATTTGTGTAGAACAAAATTATATATATGTATTTTGAAAATCCTTAAATCTTTCACACACATGCATACATGCAATTTAATAAAAATCGCCAAGCGTTGGTAATGTTCAATAAATCTTGGAATTGTAATAGATTTGAGCTGTTTGAATCTAGGGATTTTTCTATTTAAGATATGATAAAACTTATTTCTACAAATATTTGATCAATTAGAAAAGTATTAATATAAAAGTAGCTGGTGGAGGGTATTTAAGATTCGGCTCAGCCGAATATAGCACTCTAACTTGTTTGTTAATAACTTCCGTCACAATGTCGAAATCTTTACAAAATTTTATAAATTACAATGTTATGTCAATAGAATTCATTCAGAGAAAAAATTTTCTGGATCGGTCCATAATTGGACATAGCTCCCATACAAGGTCCCCTCCCGAAAATAACTTAAACGCATATAATTCATTTCTAAATCAAGTTATCTATATAAAATTTAGTACAAGTATTGCCCTCACATACAGAAGTATTACTGCAAATTTTTTTTCCATCGGTCCATAATTGGTCATAGCTCCCATACAAGGTCCCCTCCCGAAAATCACTTAAACGCGCATAACTCATTACTAACATAAGACATCCATATAAAATTTAGTACAAGTATTACTCATGTGCACAGAAATATTATTGTGAAAATTTTTTCCGATCGGTCCATAATTGGTCATAGCTCCCATACACGGTCCCCTCCCGAAAATCACTTAAACGCACATAACTCATTAACGAATTAAGATATCTATATCAAATTTGGTACAAGTATAGTTCATATGCACAAAAATATTACTGTAAATTTTTTTCCGATCGGTTCTTAATTGGTGATAGCTCCCACTCAAGGTCCCCTCCCGAAAATCACTTAAACGCACATAACTCATTACTAAATTAAGATATCCACATAAAATTTGGTACAGGTATTGCTCACATATACAGAAATATTACTGTGGAATTTTTTTCCGATCGGTCCATACTTTGTCATAGCTCCATACAAGGTCCCTTCCAAAAAATCACTTAAACGCGCATAACTCATTATTAATTAAGATATCCATATAAAATTTGGTACAAGTATTGCTCAAATGAACAGAAATATTACTGTGAAATTTTTTTCCGATCGGTCCATAATAGGTCATAGCTCCCATACAAGGTCCCTTCCCGAAAATCACTTAAACGCGCATAACTCATTTCTAAATTAAGATATCCATATAAAATTTGGTAAAAGTATTGCTTAAATGAACAGAAATATTACTGTGAAATTTTTTTCCGATCGGTCCATAATAGGTCATAGCTCCCATACAAGGTCCCTTCCCGAAAATCACTTAAACGCGCATAACTCATTACTAAATTAAGATATTCATATAAAATTTTGTACAAGTATTGCTCATATACACAGAAATATTACTGTAAAATTTTTTTCCTATTGGTCCATCCTTGGTCATAGCTCCCATGCAAGGTTCCCTCCGAAAATCACATAAATGCACATAACTCATTACTAAATTAAAATATCCATACATTTACCACAAATATTGCTCTTATATACATAAATTACACTATAAAATTGTTTTACGATCGGTCCATACTTGGTCATAGCTCTCATACTAGGCACCCTCCAGAAAATTACTTAAACGTACAATATTCATTACCAAATAATGATATACAGTGTCGGACAAAACTAAAGCACGGAATATTACCTCTTAACAAAAACCACAATAAAATTTCAAAAATCACTTTTTATACCCTCCACCACCATCAGTGGTGATAGAGGGTATATATAACTTTGTCATTCCGTGTGTAACACCAAGAAATATTCATCTGAGACCCAACAAAGTATATATATTCTTGGACCTTATGAAATTCTGAGTCGATTTAGCTATGTCCGTCTGTCCGTCCGTCCGTCCGTCTGTCTGTCTGTCTGTATAAAACATTCTCACGTTAACACGAAGCAACAAAAATTAACGAAATTCACCCAAAATATTTATTATTGTCCTAGGCAGTTTGGTATTGAAAACGAGCAAAATCGGTTCACACCGGGAAAAGTTATGAATCAAAATTTGAAACAACCTCGAAAAAATAAGCATTTTTTACACATCCTGATGTAATTTTCTCGAAAACTATGAAAGATAATTCCATGAAAATCAGCATACATTCGTTTCTACACAAGAGCTTGACTCCTGCTGAAAATTGCCAGAATCGGTCCACAATTTCATATACCTCCCATACAAAAGTACATATTCCCGGAAAATGGGTTTTTTGTTAATAACTTCCGTCACAATGTCGAAATCTTTACAAAATTTTATAAATTACAATGTTATGTCAATAGAATTCATTCAGAGAAAAAATTTTCTGGATCGGTCCATAATTGGACATAGCTCCCATACAAGGTCCCCTCCCGAAAATAACTTAAACGCAAATAATTCATTTCTAAATCAAGTTATCTATATAAAATTTAGTACAAGTATTGCCCTCACATACAGAAGTATTACTGCAAATTTTTTTTTCCATCGGTCCATAATTGGTCATAGCTCCCATACAAGGTCCCCTCCCGAAAATCACTTAAACGCGCATAACTCATTACTAACATAAGACTTCCATATAAAATTTAGTACAAGTATTACTCATGTGCACAGAAATATTATTGTGAAAATTTTTTCCGATCGGTCCATAATTGGTCATAGCTCCCATACACGGTCCCCTCCCGAAAATCACTTAAACGCACATAACTCATTAACGAATTAAGATATCTATATAAAATTTGGTACAAGTATAGTTCATATGCACAAAAATATTACTGTAAATTTTTTTCCGATCGGTTCTTAATTGGTGATAGCTCCCACTCAAGGTCCCCTCCCGAAAATCACTTAAACGCACATAACTCATTACTAAATTAAGATATCCACATAAAATTTGGTACAGGTATTGCTCACATATACAGAAATATTACTGTGGAATTTTTTTCCGATCGGTCCATACTTTGTCATAGCTCCATACAAGGTCCCTTCCAAAAAATCACTTAAACGCGCATAACTCATTATTAATTAAGATATCCATATAAAATTTGGTACAAGTATTGCTCAAATGAACAGAAATATTACTGTGAAATTTTTTTCCGATCGGTCCATAATAGGTCATAGCTCCCATACAAGGTCCCTTCCCGAAAATCACTTAAACGCGCATAACTCATTACTAAATTAAGATATTCATATAAAATTTTGTACAAGTATTGCTCATATACACAGAAATATTACTGTAAAATTTTTTTCCTATTGGTCCATCCTTGGTCATAGCTCCCATGCAAGGTTCCCTCCGAAAATCACATAAATGCACATAACTCATTACTAAATTAAAATATCCATACATTTACCACAAATATTGCTCTTATATACATAAATTACACTATAAAATTGTTTTACGATCGGTCCATACTTGGTCATAGCTCTCATACTAGGCACCCTCCAGAAAATTACTTAAACGTACAATATTCATTACCAAATAATGATATAAATGCAGAATTTTGAAATTTTGTTTTTATATACACAATTAGTCATAGCTCCCATCAGCGTTGCCAATTTAGCGCTTTTGGCGCTAGATTTAGCCCCTTTTAACAATCCAAAAGTCGCATTTTTTCCTCTTAGCGCTTTTTTGGAAAAAGGCGCTAAATTAACGCTTATTTCAACAAATGAAAAATCTTTTTAATAACATAAAATTATTCTAGTTTAACAATAAAGATAAAACGGAATAATTTTAGACAGTACTCTGCCGTACAAATTTATTAAAGTTCCTTTTTCTAAACTTTCCATATTATGAGTAATTCAAAGATCTTTTAGTGTGATGAGTTATTTTAAAACTTTAAAACTAAAATAAAAAATATTCACCTTTTTCGCCAAAAGAATTGAAATCTGTTTATTCTTAAATTTTCAATACCTTCGAAGGGAAAATTGATTTCGTGAAATTCCACAACAGTTGATTTTGATCGTAACAGTTTTTATTGATCAGAAAATTCTATAAAAAATTCACAACAAGGGAAGTTTTTCACGCCAAAAAAGGGAAAAGTTGTAAATTAACTTAATTTTAGTTAGGTTAACTTGAACTTGAAATTAAAATTGCATTTCGTGAAAACTATTGATATTTTAATGTGAATAATACAAAAATAATTTTGATCGCACAAAGTTTGATTCACAAAAATTTAGCATTCTTTATTTATAACTTCACTGTCAAGGAAACAATTACTTGACGATTACTTCAGTTTTTTCACAATGTTTTGGCTCTTAGTATTTTTGGAAATGAAGAGTTTAATTAAAATTTATTATGGGGAATTTAAAAAAATCTCTATGACTAGTTATTGAGATCTTGATCGATGATAGCAATTAGTCATTGAATAAGAAAATCAAACATATTTGTAGTAATTTTTTTAATAAACAAATTTTAGCTAAATACTATATTTTTTAAGACTGTGTAAAAATATAATTTTAGCGCTTTTTAGTGCGTTTTGAGTGAATGGACGGCGCGTTTTAGTATAAAATAGTTGACAACTCTGGCTCCCATACAAAGTCCTCTTTCGAAAATCTCTTAAATGCACATTACTCATTACCAAATAAAGCTATTGATACAAAAATTCTATTTCAAGATTTTTGCACGATCGGTTCATAACACACATTACTTATTACTAAATTACGATATAGATACAAAATTTTACTGAAATATAGCTTTCATGTCCAGAAGTTTTGCTTAAAGAATTTTTTACGATCGGTCTATAATTGGTCATATCTCCCATACTAGGTCCTGCCCCTAAAACCGTATTTAACTAGTTGCATTATCAATTTGTGTAGAACAAAATTATATATATGTATTTTGAAAATCCTTAAATCTTTCACACACATGCATACATGCAATTTAATAAAAATCGCCAAGCGTTGGTAATGTTCAATAAATCTTGGAATTGTAATAGATTTGAGCTGTTTGAATCTAGGGATTTTTCTATTTAAGATATGATAAAACTTATTTCTACAAATATTTGATCAATTAGAAAAGTATTAATATAAAAGTAGCTGGTGGAGGGTATTTAAGATTCGGCTCAGCCGAATATAGCACTCTAACTTGTTTGTTGTTCAAATGGAATTATTTGAATATTCAAAAAGTAAACTAAAGAAACTAAACATACACATTGCTTAATGAATAATATTATATATGGGAAACATTTTGGTAATATTATATTATATATGGGAAACATTTTGGTAAATTTTTATTTGTATTTTGATTGGGTAGCGAAGCACCCAGGGTAAGCTAGTGTATCATAAGAAAACAAACTTATACAGATCTGAAGATATTATTGATTCGTTAGGTATATGGAAGTTGCCATAGGAGCACAGTAGTACCAATGACAGATTAAGCACGAAAAAAGTTCTTGATTAAAAGCACTTAGAAAGATAAAAATTTTTATGAATATGTGACTTGGTAAGGTGCGATTTTATGCCAAAAATGGGCGGATTTTATTGGGTGGGTGTGGCACTTTTCCTATTAATCAAAGTTATAAAATCAAGTAAGAATGTATAGTCGGTCATGGTCGACCATATGATACCCTACACCAGTGAGTATGTTGATTATTTTTTTATAATAAAAGGTTGTGTTTACAGTTGTATGTGGGGGTTACAGTTATATAGGGGCTAGGTGAAATAATGGACCAATTTCGTCCTTGAGTCAATAGAAGAGTATGTGCCACATTTCATCAAATTATCTTGCGAAATGTAGCGTGCGCACAAAACTTAAAGACACACAGACGGACGGACAGACTGAGGAAATTGGTATACTTTAAGGTGGGTGTTGGACCAATATTTTAGGAAGGTCGTCCGTACATCGACGTTGACGATCCGTTAACATTTTTGTCATTCGAATTTTTTTGCTAGAAAGAACAAAATATTCATCTAACCAACTTTTAAAGAAATTCTGGAATACTCCCTTTGTTCCATATACCAGGGACCATTTTTTCGATAATTAGGTGATGAAATTCAGTTTTTCATCCTTTTTTCTGCCAATGTTCATAAAAAATTTAAAATATATATTTGCTTTTCCTGGGTCTCTTCTAAGTAACAAACATTAAACAATTCAATTTTGGTGATAGACTTCGCAACTAAATGTTATGAAAGCTTTCAGGCAGAAATCGGCAGGTAATTTTTTACCATTTAACTGAGCACATATCATAGATGATAACGACATACAACATTTAGCTAAATCGGATTTAATTCACAATTAAAACTTTAACACAAGTTATAATACTATTAAAATGGCACAATTAACGAAAATATCTTAGTTTTCACCTATTTTTTCCTGAACGGAATGCAAAATGTATAAAAATTTTATACATTTATGTAGGCTTGAGACCAGGGTTTCAAAAAACTGCTAATTGCAGTCGCAAATTACTAAATATTTGACTAAATTTAGTACCATGCTTAAATAGTAACTCGTTAAAATTTCCCCTTACAAGCTAACTGAAGTCAGTCAACTGTGTCAACACATTGCTGCAATAACTTGCAAGTGGTTTTGTTTTTCTTCAGCAGCCACACACACAAGCAGCGGCCATGTTAAGTTTTTCAGCCGAACTGAACACAACGACTGAACAGTAAACAGTTTTGCGTGTGCTGCTTACGTATTGCTTAGTTTTTGGTTTCGTTTTCTTACTAAGGGACGTAAAAAAAACTGATAGTTTGACTGGTTAGTACAAATCAAGCCGACTGAACAATAAAACTTGATGGGTTGTTTGTTCAGTAAGACTTTGTTATTGTATGCAATTTGTTTTAGTATATTGTATGTTTTTGTGTTTAATGTTGGCAAAAGTAAATAAAGTAATTGATAATTATTGCTAATAGAAATTGTTAATTAATTTAAAATTTATAAAATTATAAATTACTATACTTATAAATTTAGATATTTTCTTTAAATAAAAATTGATTTAAATTTAAGCATTTTGATGATTTTTTAGTGAGATTTTGTTATTGTATGTATGTATGTATATTAGGGTGGGTCGAAAATAGGCTTTTCGCTCGGATCAAAATCTAATAGTGAAATTATGTTGTATTTTAACGTCAATTTTTTGAGGGTAAGAGCCCGCGCATCGCCGCCAAAGTTTGTAAATGCGTTTATATGGGAAAAATGGCACTTTTTGGAGTTTTTTCACAAAATGATGCTTTAAGTATTAATTATTGCACCATTTTATAGCAAAATCGTAATGTCTACAAAATTGTCTTTCCAAAATTTTGGGATTCTGAAGACATATAAAAGTAAATATAAGAAAATTTTTGTTAGTTTTGAAAAATTTTACAAAAAAATATTATGTTTATCTTTATAAGGTTCATAAATGTGCTAGTACGAATTTTTGTTCAAATTGGATAACACTTACTCGGTTTAGTCTGTGGTCAAAAAAGGGCCATTATTTTAACAGCATCTCCAAAACTCCATTTTCAAACTTTAAAAAATTTTGTTAAATGGATTATTAAAAATTAAAGTTTTTTATGCTGGATATTATAAAGGATATATATAAGAATTAAACACAGAAAGAATGAGCTTAATACCTCTCATAGTTTTACCGTACCTGCGATGTGATTTTGACCCCGGTTTTTAGAGGGTTAATGATTTTTAATTTCGGAAATTTTATCTGAAATAATTTTTCATGGACTCGGAAATAATAATCGCAATTTAATTGATCAAAATTAAGCAACAATTGGTAATAATATAATTTTTACTTAATTATTGGCAAAAATTGCCTTTTTCCCGAAATCCTTCAAATTCACATCGCAGGTACGGTAAAACTATGAGAGGTATTAAGCTCATTCTTTCTGTGTTTAATTCTTATATATTCTTTATAATATCCAGCATAGAAAACTTTAATTTTTAGTAATCCATTTAACAAATTTTTTTAAAGTTTGAAAATGGAGTTTTGGAGGTGCTGTTAAAATAATGGCCCTTTTTTGACCACAGACTAAACCGAGTAAGTGTTATCCAATTTGAACAAAAATTCGTACTAGCACATTTATGAACCTTATAAAGATAAACATAATATTTTTTTGTAAAATTTTTCAAAACTAACAAAAATTTTCTTATATTTACTTTTATATGTCTTCAGAAACACAAAATTCTCGGGGGAAATTTTAATAACTCAAAATTTGTTTAACGAATTTTGAGTTTTTCCATCTTTTTGGAAAGACAATTTTGTAGACATTACGATTTTGCTATAAAATGGTGCAATAATTAATACTTAAAGCCTCATTTTGTGAAAAAACTCCAAAAAGTGCCATTTTTCCCATATAAACGCATTTACAAACTTTGGCGGCGATGCGCGGGCTCTTACCCTCAAAATAATTGAATAATATTTTACAGTCTTCCATTTGACGTTAAAATACAACACAATTTCACTATTAGATGTTGATCCGAGCGAAAAGCCTATTTTCGACCCACCCTAATATACATACATACATACATACAATAACAAAATCTCACTAAAAAATCATCAAAATGCTTAAATTTAAATCAATTTTTATTTAAAGAAAATATCTAAATTTATAAGTATAGTAATTTATAATTTTATAAATTTTAAATTAATTAACAATTTCTATTAGCAATAATTATCAATTACTTTATTTACTTTTGCCAACATTAAACACAAAAACATACAATATACTAAAACAAATTGCATACAATAACAAAGTCTTACTGAACAAACAACCCATCAAGTTTTATTGTTCAGTCGGCTTGATTTGTACTAACCAGTCAAACTATCAGTTTTTTTTACGTCCCTTAGTAAGAAAACGAAACCAAGAACTAAGCAATATGTAAGCAGCACACGCAAATCTGTTTTTACTGTTCAGTCGTTGTGTTCAGTTCGGCTGAGTTGAAAAACTTAACATGGCCGCTGCTTGTGTGTTTGGCTGCTGAAGAAAAACAAAACCACTTGCAAGTTATTGCAGCAGTGTGTTGACACAGTTGACTGACTTCAGTTAGCTTGTGAGGGAAAAATAAATACTTGAACTTTCTTCAGTTCGGTCGACATTTAAAAAAATAAAACTAAATATTAAACCCTGTGTTGATAGCAGATACGCTCCTGGTCAACTTTATAAAATTTGTCTTATTTTTTGCTCTTATGTTTTGTTTCTTAAAAAACCGTAATAAATTTCTAAAAGTAATGCATATATATTTACATACAATATTATATCAATATTTACATATTTAAAAATTGTTTATTTCTTTTCCTCATTACTTTGTTCATACTTGTAACTATACATACTTACGTACATAAAAAGTCTCCACTTTTTACTTGCATTCTCTGAGTGCAATATTTTCATAATGCAATATCTCAGAGTACACTATCTCAGAGACATAGTTATATATGTATGATAGATTGTATTATTTAAAGTAAATAAATAGTAAATATATATGCATTACGGTTTTTGGGCTATTTTATGTAAATTTTTGTATTAACTCTTGTATTGTTTTAAAAGAAATTATTTTGTCATTCGATTTTTAGCACTTCAATAAAGAAGTTAGCTTATAATAATTTTCGCTTTTTTTTTGCATTTTCATTGCCTGCAAAAACTATTGCAGACACAAACATTGGTGACCCCGACGTGATCGGTTTTATTATTGTATATCAATTCGGATATTGTTAATTAATATCAATTCGGATATTAATTATTTTATTGTAGTCCATCTTTGTGAATTCGTCGTGTCGTTTTCGTTAGATCTGTGTTGCGTTCTTGTTACTCCATAGACGATATACATTTTGTTCGCCATGTCAACGAATCAACCTGAAAAATCTGCCGACATCGAGGAAGCAGAACATTCGCAGAACTTATTGCCCTTTAAAACAAAAGCTACTGCAATGATAAAGCAGCTAGAGAATTTGAACCAAACTTGAACCCCATCTCAGCTAAAGGAGTATGATGACGCGGAGCTGTCCGTTCGCTTGAGCTACATCGAGGAGGTTAATAAAAGCTATGAAATGGCACAAAGTATCATCGAAGAAAATGAAATCAGCGAGTTGGATGGTACTGATCGCATGTGTTTCGTCTCGTTGTACCTTGATGTTAAATCTAAGTTAACTCGCCAACTCAATGCCACTCGTAAGTTTGATTTAAACCCGCGTAGTTCAACATTGCGCCAATTTTCGCTCGATGAGTCGCCATATTCTCAAACATCGCTTCGTAAAACAAAAGTTCCCGAAATTCAATTACCAAAATTCGTTGGTGCTTATTCGGAATGGCCAAATTTCTTTTCGTTATTCAAGACCGTTATACATAACAACAATGATTTAAGCAAACTAGAAAAATTCCACTATTTACGTGCAAGTTTAGGCGAAGCTGCCCTCGACACTATAGTTTCATTGGAACTCAACGATGCAAATTATGAGGAAGCTTTGTTATTGTTAAAAAATCGTTTTGACAATAAGCTATTAAATTTCCAAACTCACATCAAAGAGATATTTTCCTTAAATTGTGTTGAAAACGGTTCAGCTGTTAGCTTACGTCGTTTGAGTGATAAATTAAATGCACATTTACGTGCTATGCAAACGATCGGTAATCAACAACAAATTGCCGACGGGCTTTTAATTTATTTAGTGTCAACAAAATTGGACACGAAGACTCGAATGAAATGGGAGGAGAACTTGTCAATTAATGAGTTACCAACCTGGAACTCAATGTCAACATTTTTAGAACGCAGGTGTCGTATGGTTGAGAATTTAGAAAACTCAGCTTTAAGTAAGTCCTCAAACCCACCTGGTTCCAAAAAACTTCATCAACAATATCGTCATGTTCATGTCTCTACCGCCACTTCGTCGGCTTTGTGCACATTTTGCGATTCCAAAGATCATTTCATCACTAAATGTTCACTTTTTGGAAATTTGTCCCCTTCCCTCCGTTTTAAAGAAGCAAAAAGACTGAGGTTATGCCTAAATTGTTTAAAAAAAGGGCATATGCTCAACAGCTGTATTTCAGGTAATTGCCAACAGTGTTCTTTGAAACACCACACAATGTTGCACATCGAGAAGGTTAAGACAGATGAACCCACAAAATCTTCGGCGGATCAAACAGCTCCAACTACTTCGCAAGCAGTACTGATTTCTTCTGGCCCACCTCATTTCACAAAGACGCCATCCTCGAATGTTTTGCTGGCTACTGCAATTGTTATGGTAAAAAATCAATTCGGATTTTTTGTACCTTGTCGTATTATATTAGATTCTGCATCGCAACTCAGCCTAATCACAAGACGCTTCGTAAATCAACTTTGTTTAAAATGCAATCGGATTCAGGCAAGTATCTCTGGAATTGGCGATGGAGGTTATACTATAGATAAATCTGTTGATATTGTAATAAAATCTTTACATGGAGATTATTCAACCACGCTAACTGCGATGGTCGTCCCTAGCATAACGGATTACCAACCTGATTTTAACAGAAATAGACCAGAATGGAATATTCCCAAAAATATAGAGCTCGCAGATCCCTCTTTTGACAAATGTGGTCGTATCGATGGTTTAATAGGTGCCGAGTTGTTTTTTGATTTAATGTCAGTTGGACAAGTCAAATTAGCTGATAATCTACCGGTGCTGCAAAAAACATTAATAGGTTGGGTAGTTGCTGGTGGTGGTTTTCGTACCCAACATTACAGGTCGTTGGCTGTCAGTTGTAATACGTTCGAGCAAGAGAATCAATTGTGTTCCATCATAAAAGGTTTTTGGGAAGTTGAAAACAATTTTGAAATCAATCCACTATCAATTGAAGACATTCATTGCGAAAATCACTTTTTGGAAAACACAGTCCGTCTTAATACTGGCGAGTTTTCTGTGCGGTTACCTCAGATCGAAGGGCGTGGTGCGGATTCACTTGGCGAGTCGTATAGCCGAGCTCTACATCGATTTAAGACTCTGGAAAGGAAACTCAAAAAGCTCCCGGATATTAAAGCACAATATGCAGAATTTATGAGTGAGTACATTGCATTAAATCACATGTCGTTAATTTCTCCACAGAGCGAACCAAAGAAATATTTTCTCCCACATCACTGTGTGCATAAAATAGACAGCACATCTACAAAATTAAGGGTCGTTTTTGACGGCTCTGCAAAAACAACAAGTGGTTTGTCGCTCAACGATATTTTGTACGCTGGTCCAACTATTCAGCCCAAACTATTTAACACCCTATTGCGGTATCGGTTTTTTAAGGTTGCCCTAAGTGGAGACATTTGTAAAATGTACAGGTGTGTTCGATTGTCTTACCCAGATGACTATTTACAATGTATACTGTGGAGAGCAGATGAAAGTGAGGAGATAAAGACATACAAATTAAACACTGTTACCTACGGTACAAAGCCCGCTGCATTTTTGGCAATCCGCACCATGCACCAACTCGCAACTGAAGAAGAAGGTAAATTTTCATTGGCTGCTAAAATAGTAAGACGTGACTTTTATGTAGATGACATGATTTCTGGTGGTGACACTGTCGAAGAGGCTATGGAGATAAGGCAACAGGTAGCAGCTTTACTACAAACTGGCAATTTTTTCATAAGGAAATGGTGTTCAAATGTTCCTGCAGTCTTGAATGAAGTACCTCCAGATCAATGTGAACAATTTTTAAAATTTAAAGACGGAACAGATGTTACCAAAACACTTGGACTTGTTTGGGATCCAAAGAGTGATAACTTCATCTTTTCGTTTACACCTGTTGATAATTGTAAAGTTATAAATAAACGATCCATTTTATCATCAATTGCTCGTCTATATGACCCTCTCGGTTTAATTGGTCCAGTCATCACAAAGGCCAAAATCTTCATGCAGCATTTATGGAAGCTTCAACTACAGTGGGATGAAAGTCTCCCACAATCGTTACATTTGTCATGGCTCGAATATATTTCGAAATTTGATTCTATCCATTATTTCACATTTCCTCGCTATGTTTCAACGCCAAATTCAAAAATAGAAATTCATGCATTTTGTGATGCCAGCCTAGCTGCTTATGGTGTTTGCGTATACATTCGTACTGAACTCGATGGTGTCGTAAAGTTATCATTGCTGTGCTCTAAGTCGAGAGTTTCACCCCTCAAAAGTTTAACGGTACCAAAACTTGAGCTTTCTGCAGCGTGTCTTCTAGCTGAACTCGTGGATGTAATTATCAATACCTTACCGTTCGATTGTGTTGTACACTGTTGGTCAGATTCCATGGTAGTGCTGTCGTGGCTTCGAGAGCAGCCATCAAATTTCAACGTTTTCGTTTCAAATAGAGTTTCTCGTATACAAACACTCACTAGTCAAATGTCGTGGCATTATGTTCCTACAAAGTTAAATCCAGCTGACATCTTATCAAGAGGTGCATCGCCTGAAGAACTGTTAAATTCTACCCTATGGAGTTGTGGACCAAATTTTTTGCGTCATGAACCATCAATGTGGCCAGATAGTGTCGAGTTTTTAGCTGAACTACCTGAACGACGTCGTAACATATTGGTAGCGGTTTCGCTGTCGGATTTGTCGATACAATGTAAGTATCACAATTCATTTTTAAAAATGCAACGAATATTTGCGTATGTTTTTAAATTTATATATTCCAAATCGAGAGGCAAAAATGCAGTTTTAACACCAAGTGACATCAAAAATGGAACACAACTTTTAATCAAAAATATTCAGCTAACACATTTTGCTCCTGAATACAAAGTATTAAAAGCAAATCAAAACATATCGTCGTCTAGCAAGCTTTTTTCGTTGATGCCCATAATCGATTCCATTGGCTTAATTCGTGTCGGTGGCCGACTTCAGCACTCAATTCTAGATTTTGATGCACGCCATCCAGTCATTCTACCCAAACAACACCCATTTACAAAGTCGTTGGTAATGTATTATCACCAGAAGCTGTTACATGCTGGCCCACAATGTTTGTTGGCTTCAATTCGTCAGCAGTATTGGCCCCTTGGAGGACGAAAACTTATTAGCTCCATAATTTCTAAGTGCTTGCGTTGTTATAAATTGAAGCCAAAATTGAGCCAGCACGTTATGGGATGCCTACCACCCGATCGAGTCAGGCCAAATAATGCTTTTCATACAACTGGAGTGGATTATTGTGGGCCGTTTTATTATAAATCTGAAGTGAGAAATCGTCCACCAGTTAAATGCTATATATCGATTTTTATATGCTTTTCGACAAAAGCGTCTCATTTGGAGGTCGTCCAAGATTTATCGACGTCATCGTTTTTGTCTGCCTTGCGTCGTTTTGTTGCGATTAGGGGCAAACCCAAGGTAATTTGGTCGGATAACGCAACAAATTTCGTGGGAGCCAAAAATGAGCTGGCTGAGTTAAAACAGCTATTTTTCAGCCAATCACATCAGAAAGCGCTCCAGCAGCAATGCCTTGAAGATGGAATAGAATGGTCATTTATCCCTCCTAGGTCGCCCCACTTTGGTGGATTGTGGGAGGCGGCTGTTAAGTCTGCAAAATTACACTTCTATCGCACAGTTGGCCTCAATAAATTGACGTTTGATGAGTTGCGCACCTTAATATGTGAAATATCTGCAATTTTAAATTCTCGCCCGCTATGCCCCATTTCGGAAGATCCCAATGATCTTGAGGTTCTGACACCGGGGCACTTTCTAATTGGTGGCCCTCTAATTTCCATAGTTGAACCCAGTATAACCGATTTAGACATAAGCCGTTTGAGTAGATGGCAAAGAGTTTGTCAAATGAAGCAGATTTTTTGGCAAAGGTGGAGCAACTCCTATCTAACTTTACTACAAGAGCACACAAAGTGGCGTGAACAAACTGAAAATATCGTTATTGGATCAATGGTCTTATTGAAAGATGAAAATCAACAGCCCTTAAAATGGCAAATAGGTCGTATTACTGACGTCATACGCGGTGATGATAATGTAGTTCGTGTAGTGATGGTTCAAACTAGCAACGGATTAATGAAGCGTGCTGTATCAAAGGTAGCAGTCTTGCCAATAGACTCATTGGTTGAAAGCCGTAGTCTTCCAACGGGGGGAGGATGTTGATAGCAGATACGCTCCTGGTCAACTTTATAAAATTTGTCTTATTTTTTGCTCTTATGTTTTGTTTCTTAAAAAACCGTAATAAATTTCTAAAAGTAATGCATATATATTTACATACAATATTATATCAATATTTACATATTTAAAAATTGTTTATTACTTTTCCTCATTACTTTGTTCATACTTGTAACTATACATACTTACGTACATAAAAAGTCTCCACTTTTTACTTGCATTCTCTGAGTGCAATATTTTCATAATGCAATATCTCAGAGTACACTATCTCAGAGACATAGTTATATATGTATGATAGATTGTATTATTTAAACATATTTAACTACCTGATTGTAAATATATATGCATTACGGTTTTTGGGCTATTTTATGTAAATTTTTGTATTAACTCTTGTATTGTTTTAAAAGAAATTATTTTGTCATTCGATTTTTAGCACTTCAATAAAGAAGTTAGCTTATAATAATTTTCGCTTTTTTTTGCATTTTCATTGCCTGCAAAAACTATTGCAGACACAAACACCCTGCTTGAGACTTGTCATTTCAAAAACATACAAAAAATTCACATATGTACGAATTCACATAAAGTCCGTTTTGAAAACGTTTGAGAAACTTTTGGATTTTTATTATACTCACGCAGTAAAATAGTAAGTGCATCCTGCATTTTATCATCAAAGTTATTTATTCGTCTTAATAAATAACAAATTTCTTCATATAATGGTTGGAATTTGTTTAAATAGTTAATTATACCCTACACCACTATAGTGGGAAGGGTATTATGCGTTTGTGCTGATGTTTGTAACGCATTAAAATATTAGTACTACACCCACCTTAAAGTATACCGATCGACTCAGAATCACTTTCTGAGTCGATTTAACGATGTCCGTCCGTCCGTCCGTCCGTCCGTCCGTCCGTCCGAACGACCGACCGTCCGTGTGTCCATGTAAACGTTGTTATCAAAGTACAGGACGCAATTTTCAAGATAATTTGATGAAATTTGGAATACGCGTTTGTTTTGACCCAAGCCTATTGAAAATGGTTGAAATCGGACCATTATTTCACCTAGCCCCCATACAACTGAACCCCCGAAAAGGGCTTTTGAGCTCATAATTATGTATAATATAAGAGTATCTCGATGAAAGTTCGCACAACTAAGTTTTATACAAGCTTTGATAATCTTGCCGAATTTCGAAATGATCGGACTTCATTTAACCCTAGCCCCCACACAAAGCCCCCTTCAGAAAGTGACTTGAATATCCGCAATTCATTTATTACCACTGTTATTGCAATGATATTTAGCACAGACAAATATTATATATATTATATAAATACAAATCTATCCAGCCCATTTTATAGGGATCGGTCCACATTTGCTCCTATCCCCCATATAAGGTCCCCTTCAGAAAATGACTTTAACGCTCATAACTGTCTTATGAGCCGATCCTTATAAAATTTTACAATGATATTAAGGTTCCTATAAAATATGTTCATGTCGAATTTCATCGCTATTGATGCAGTTATGAGCGTCAAAGCCATTTTCTGAAGCGGACCTTATATGGGGGATAGGATCAATTATGAACCGATTCTTATAAAATTTTACAAAGCGATTTAGGTTCCTGTAAAATATGTTCATGTCGAATTTCGTCGCTATAGATGCTTCGTTTAGACAGTTTTGAGCGTTAAAGTCATTTTGTGAAGGGGACCTTATATGGGGGGTAGGGTCAATTATGGACCGATCCTTATACAATTTTACAAAAGTATTAAGGTTGTTATCAAATATGTTGATGTCGAACTTCATCGCTATAGCTGCTTCATTTAGTCAGTTATGAGCGTTAAGTTCATTTACTGAATGGGACCTTAATGGAGGAAAGGGTCAATTATGGACCGATCCTTATAAAATGTTGCAATAATATTAAGGTTCCTATAAAATATGCTCATGTCGAATTTCATTGCTATAAATGCTTCTTTAAGGCGGTTATGAACGTTAAAGTCATTTTCTGAAGGGGATCTTATATGGGGGGTGGAGTCAATTATGGACCGATCCTTATGGACGTTATATGGGAACCGATATTGCCCACTTTCAATACCAAACAAACTCAATACAAAATGTCTGTGCAAAATTTCAGCCCGCGAGCTACTTCCATTTGGACTCTATCGTGATTTCAACAGACAGACGGACGGGCATAGCTAGATCGTCTTAGAATTTAATAAGGATCCAGAATATATATACTTTTATGGCTCTTAGATGAATATTTCGATGTGTTACAAACGGAATGACAAAAACAATATACCCCATCTTTTTTGATGGTGGGTATAATAAATCACATTAAATATTCATAACTGGTGTAGGGTATCATATAGTCGGCCAAGCCCGACTATACTTTCTTACTTGTTTTTATTATTTTAAATGCCAACTTTTTACTAATTTCCTGATTGTCTGAAATTGTAAATCTAAAATTTTTAAAAATCACAATAAACAAGTTAGAGTGCTATATTCGGCTGAGCCGAATCTTAAATACCCTCCACCAGCTACTTTTATATTAATACTTTTCTAATTGATCAAATATTTGTAGAAATAAGTTTTATCATATCTTAAATAGAAAAATCCCTAGATTCAAACAGCTCAAATCTATCACAATTCCAAGATTTATTGAACATTACCAACGCTTGGCGATTTTTATTAATTTGCATGTATGCATGTGTGTGAAAGATTTAAGGATTTTCAAAATACATATATATAATTTTGTTCTACACAAATTGATAATGCAACTAGTTAAATACGGTTTTAGGGGCAGGACCTAGTATGGGAGATATGACCAATTATAGACCGATCGTAAAAAATTCTTTAAGCAAAACTTCTGGACATGAAAGCTATATTTCAGTAAAATTTTGTATCTATATCGTAATTTAGTAATAAGTAATGTGTGTTATGAACCGATCGTGCAAAAATCTTGAAATAGAATTTTTGTATCAATAGCTTTATTTGGTAATGAGTAATGTGCATTTAAGAGATTTTCGAAAGAGGACTTTGTATGGGAGCCAGAGTTGTCAACTATTTTATACTAAAACGCGCCGTCCATTCACTCAAAACGCACTAAAAAGCGCTAAAATTATATTTTTACACAGTCTTAAAAAATATAGTATTTAGCTAAAATTTTTTTATTAAAAAAATTACTACAAATATGTTTGATTTTCTTATTCAATGACTAATTGCTATCATCGATCAAGATCTCAATAACTAGTCAAAGAGATTTTTTTAAATTCCCCATAATAAATTTTAATTAAACTCTTCATTTCCAAAAATACTAAGAGCCAAAACTTTGTGAAAAAACTGAAGTAATCGTCAAGTAATTGTTTCCTTGACAGTGAAGTTATAAAAAAAGAATGCTAAATTTTTGTGAATCAAACTTTGTGCGATCAAAATTATTTTTGTATTATTCACATTAAAATATCAATAGTTTTCACGAAATGCAATTTTAATTTCAAGTTCAAGTTAACCTAACTAAAATTAAGTTAATTTACAACTTTTCCCTTTTTTGACGTGAAAAACTTCCCTTGTTGTGAATTTTTTATAGAATTTTCTGATCAATAAAAACTGTTACGATCAAAATCAACTGTTGTGGAATTTCACGAAATCAATTTTCCCTTCGAAGGTATTGAAAATTTAAGAATAAACAGATTTCAATTCTTTTGGCGAAAAAGGTGAATATTTTTTATTTTAGTTTTAAAGTTTTAAAATAACTCATCACACTAAAAGATCTTTGAATTACTCATAATATGGAAAGTTTAGAAAAAGGAACTTTAATAAATTTGTACGGCAGAGTACTGTCTAAAATTATTCCGTTTTATCTTTATTGTTAAACTAGAATAATTTTATGTTATTAAAAAGATTTTTCATTTGTTGAAATAAGCGTTAATTTAGCGCCTTTTTCCAAAAAAGCGCTAAGAGGAAAAAATGCGACTTTTGGATTGTTAAAAGGGGCTAAATCTAGCGCCAAAAGCACTAAATTGGCAACGCTGATGGGAGCTATGACTAATTGTGTATATAAAAACAAAATTTCAAAATTCTGCATTTATATCATTATTTGGTAATGAATATTGTACGTTTAAGTAATTTTCTGGAGGGTGCCTAGTATGAGAGCTATGACCAAGTATGGACCGATCGTAAAACAATTTTATAGTGTAATTTATGTATATAAGAGCAATATTTGTGGTAAATGTATGGATATTTTAATTTAGTAATGAGTTATGTGCATTTATGTGATTTTCGGGAGGGAACCTTGCATGGGAGCTATGACCAAGGATGGACCAATAGGAAAAAAAATTTTAGAGTAATATTTCTGTGTATATGAGCAATACTTGTACAAAATTTTATATGGATATCTTAATTTAGTAATGAGTTATGCGCGTTTAAGTGATTTTCGGGAAGGGACCTTGTATGGGACTATGACCAAGGATGGACTGATAGGAAAAAAATTTTACAGTAATATTTCTGTGCATATGAGCAATACTTGTACAAAATTTTATATGGATATCTTAATTTAGTAATGAGTTATGCGCGTTTAAGTGATTTTCGGGAAGGGACCTTGTATGGGAGCTATGACCTATTATGGACCGATCGGAAAAAAATTTCACAGTAATATTTCTGTTCATTTGAGCAATACTTGTACCAAATTTTATATGGATATCTTAATTTAGAAATGAGTTATGCGCGTTTAAGTGATTTTCGGGAAGGGACCTTGTATGGGAGCTATGACCTATTATGGACCGATCGGAAAAAAATTTCACAGTAATATTTCTGTTCATTTGAGCAATACTTGTACTAAATTTTATATGGATGTCTTATGTTAGTAATGATTTATGCGCGTTTAAGTGATTTTCGGGAGGGGACCTTGTATGGGAGCTATGACCAATTATGGACCGATGGAAAAAAAATTCCACAGTAATATTTCTGTATATGTGAGCAATACCTGTACCAAATTTTATGTGGATATCTTAATTTAGTAATGAGTTATGTGCGTTTAAGTGATTTTCGGGAGGGGACCTTGAGTGGGAGCTATCACCAATTAAGAACCGATCGGAAAAAAATTTACAGTAATATTTTTGTGCATATGAACTATACTTGTACCAAATTTTATATAGATATCTTAATTCGTTAATGAGTTATGTGCGTTTAAGTGATTTTCGGGAGGGGACCGTGTATGGGAGCTATGACCAATTATGGACCGATCGGAAAAAATTTTCACAATAATATTTCTGTACACATGAGTAATACTTGTACTAAATTTTATATGGATATCTTATGTTAGTAATGAGTTATGCGCGTTTAAGTGATTTTCGGGAGGGGACCTTGTATGGGAGCTATGACCAATTATGGACCGATGGAAAAAAAAAATTACAGTAATACTTCTGTATGTGAGGGCAATACTTGTACTAAATTTTATATAGATAACTTGATTTAGAAATGAATTATTTGCGTTTAAGTTATTTTCGGGAGGGGACCTTGTATGGGAGCTATGTCCAATTATGGACCGATCCAGAAAATTTTTTCTCTGAATGAATTCTATTGACATAACATTGTAATTTATAAAATTTTGTAAAGATTTCGACATTGTGACGGAAGTTATTAACAAAAAACTCATTTTCCGGGAATATGTACTTTTGTATGGGAGGTATATGAAATTGTGGACCGATTCTGGCAATTTTCAGCAGGAGTCAAGCTTGTGTAGAAACGAATGTATGCTGATTTTCATGGAATTATCTTTCATAGTTTTCGAGAAAATTACATCAGGATGTGTAAAAAATGCTTATTTTTTTCGAGGTTGTTTCAAATTTTGATTCATAACTTTTCCCGGTGTGAACCGATTTTGCTCGTTTTCAATACCAAACTGCCTAGGACAATAATAAATATTTTGGGTGAATTTCGTTAATTTTTGTTGCTTCGTGTTAACGTGAGAATGTTTTATACAGACAGACGGACGGACGGACGGACGGACAGACGGACAGACGGACATAGCTAAATCGACTCAGAATTTCATAAGGTCCAAGAATATATATACTTTGTTGGGTCTCAGATGAATATTTCTTGGTGTTACACACGGAATGACAAAGTTATATATACCCTCTATCACCACTGATGGTGGTGGAGGGTATAAAAAAAAAAAAAAAAACATAACCGAGACTTATAAACCGGATAACCCAGTTAACCAAAAACCAATGTTTTAAAAAACGAAAAACCGAAATATGCAATAAAAACCGGTTTTTCGGATAACCGGTTTATAAACTCTAATGGTGGGAGGGTTAGTGATAAAAAAGAGGTTACCATCTCTCTATTGGGAAAATGTTGTCATTAATATTTAGGTTTATTTATATTTTATTTTGTTTATATTAATATGTAGAATTACATTTCGTTCTTGCTACCTAAAGTAAATTTTCCTGTTTTTGATTCGATTGTAATTCTGATTAGGCAAGAGCACTCCCCAACCCAGAGCACGGCCGGAATTAATAGGTAGCCCTGCCCAAAAAGAGTTAAACCTCGACAGAAGAATCGTTACAGACTACAGAATAGACTGTAGTCTAGACTATAGATTATACTATAGACTAGACTATAGACTAGACTATAGAGTAGACTATAGACTAGACTATAGACTAGACTATAGACTAGAATATAGACTAGACTATAGACTAGACTATAGACTAGACTATAGACTAGAATATAGAACATACTATATCTATAGTCAAGACTACACTATAGACTAGAATATAGAATATACTATATCTATAGTCCAGACTACACTATAGACTAGAATACAGACTAGACTATTCTGTTTCTGGGTCTTCAATATAGCACCCCAGCCCCACTTTGTCCCCCAATTTAGAGCCATCCGTGTAACAACGGATTTGCTCTAATGTTCCGTGTCCTATAACCGCTTTTGACCAGTTCGCCTAATGTAAAGAGCCGTTCGGCTGTATGCGCCGCCTCATATCTTAAATATGTTTCAATGGGAGGAATATCTAGCAACTTTTCCAGAGCCTTGGTTGCAGTAGTACACATGGCAGCACTTATGCCCAAGCAGCATGTACGCTGAACTGCCTGTAGTAGTTTGATATTGCACTTTTTGTCTAAAGCAGTCCACCAGATTATTAAAGCATAAGCTAGAATTTTTAAAGCTTGTCATAGTAGGACTAAGACGCCATTTTATGCCTATAGTTCTCCTACATATCGCCCAGTACCGATATGCCTTGTGGATCCTATCCTCTATGTGGTGTCTCCATTTTAATTTCCGGTCGAGGATTACACCTAAGTACTTAACTTTGTCTGTCACCGGTATCTTCTTGCCCAGGAAGCAAGGTTCAGTATACGTAGAAACTTTTGTCTTTCTTGTGAAAAAACAGATTTCCGTTTTTGCCGGGTTAACATTGAGGCCTCTCGGTTGATCCCAGCTCAAGGCCGTATTCAGAGCTCTTCTACACAAGTAATTTGGATCCTTTAAAAGTATTACGACATCGTCTGCATAGCAGACATGTCTAAGTCCTTTCTCGGTTATGGTCCTTAGGAGGCTATTAATCGTGGTAACCCAGAGTAAAGGTGACAAAATGACACCCTGTGGTATACCGCGAAATACCTATAGTTATATCTTACATCTCTCAGCTTATCCATCTGTTCCTTAGCATGTGGTTGATCCAGTTACGGAGCACCCGGTCAACATAAAACTGGTCTAGGGATTTAATAAGAGTATCAATGTACACGTTATTGAAGGCGCCTTCGGTGTCAATGCATACCGCCAGTGTTTATAGGTTGCTATCAAAGGATGCACATTTGTAGTGGACAACTTCGTTTAAAGCGGTTTCCACCGATCGTCCCTTTACATAAGTATGCTGCTAAAATTGTAGGTCTTTGTCGGCTATACTGCTTTTAACCATACATCAACTATCCGTTCCAAGGTTTTAAGTAGGAAGGACGTAAGACTTATCGGCTTAGGTGTCGAATAGCTAGGTTTCCCTGGTTTAGGTATAAATATTACCCCTGCATCCTGCCATTTAATGGGGGTATATGTGAATTTCAAGCATGCAGTGAATACCTGAGACAGATGTACGGAAACCAGTCCAGCCTCCGTCTGTAAGAGTGCCGGGAAAATTCCATCCGGTCCTGCAGCTTTATAGGGAGCGAAGCTGTTGATTACCACTTTAACCATCAGATTTCCATCAGATTTCCATGTTAGCCTCCCCTTCCTCCAATATCGGTTCATCTATGTTATTCGATATACCGGGTGGTAAATGAGAGTCCATTAGGAGTTTCATTGTCTCCTCCATTTTTTTATGTTCGATACGTCATTTTCGCTGTCTACCTGTTCACAGAAAAGTTTCCAGGAATCTCGTTTAACTTTACCAACAATATTCTTATATTCACCAAGTTTACTACGATACTCATCCCAGTATACTGCGGTCTTTTTACGCCGTGCCCCGTTAAATAGTTTGCGAAGAGTCTTACCAAGGTTCCGGATCTCCCCGGTTAGCCAGGGTTTCTCCTGGGCAGATCTTCGCTCTCGCAGAGGGCAGCTGTCCTCGAACGATTCAACCAAGGCACTTGTGAGCATTTCTACTTTGGCGTCTATGTCCTCTTTATTTCGACATTGAAAAGTGTCCTGACATAAACGGTTCTTTAGTAAGGAACCGAACATTGTCCAATTAGTTTTAGACTTATTCCGAAACTTTATCGGCTTTGGTGGCGGCCATAGTATTTTGAATCTTATGTACCGATGGTCAGAAAAGGAGTGCTAGTCCGAAACTCTCCAATCATGAATTTCGTTTATAAGCTCTTCTGAAAATATAGTTATATCTAATACTTCTTCTCTGATTCTATTGACGAAGGTAGCTTTATTACCTAAGTTCGATGTGATCAAGTCTTTAGTATAAAGGAAATCCATAAGGGCTTGAGCCCTGCGATTCGTGTTAGTACTACCCCAAGCTACGTGGTGGGAGTTGGCATCACAACCTATTACAATTTTCTTATTTTTCCTTTGGGCCTCTTCGACCAGTTTCATAAGCTCCGACGTTTGTGGTAGTGGTAGGCAGGTAAACAGATGCAAGGTATATGTTGCCACGACCTTGCTTCAGCACCGTTGCATCCGATGTGGATAATCCTATTGAGAGGAGAAAACATAAGTTCTTGTGAAATAAGATATATGTTTTCGGTCGAGACCCTGTATTAGCGTAGAAAAGATCGAAATTTACGTGATTTAATCCAGAAACCTTGTTGCGAATCGTCCAAGGTTCCTGGATTAAAGCTATATGTATTTTACCTGTGTTAATATTAGCCATCAGAGCATTGGTAGCCGTCTCGCTCCGATGGAGGTTTATTTGGATAACCTCGATCATTGTCATCCATTTAAACTGTCTTCCAGCGAGTTAGTGATCACCTCCCCGCTCGTTGGATTTGACTCCTCCGGGTTACCTGAAGTGGCTATTGATGCATTTTCCCAATTTTGGACAGCACTACTGTTCTGTCTTCTGGCAAGTGAGTAATTTCCTCCTCGCTTTTACGATTTGACTCCTCAAAATTACCAGTACTTGCTAATAATGGTTTGGGTTCCGTCTTAGGTGGTTTAGTGTCTTTATCGGGGCCGGTTTTGACATCCTTTTCAATCGGCGCCTCCCTAATTTTGGAAAGGGCAGCTGCACCTTCTTTTAGCGAGTTAGTGGTACATTCCTCGCTTTTAGGATTTGACTCCTTAGCGTTATCAGTAGTTGCTACTGATGCTGTGGTCTAAGTTTTTTTAGTGTCCTTTTCGAGGCTTGTTGTAACAGCCCTTCGGCACCTTCCCGAAGGGCTGAACTCGCAGCTCACGCTCTCTATTGGTTGTTTGCCCTTTGAAGCGATTGCGTGGTCCACTATCTTATTGTTCACCAGATCTTCTACCTTACACTGTTAGTCTATTGGAATTTTGCCTGTCGGATTACCGGCATCGTAAACTGCATAGCAGAGATCGTCCCGTTGTCTTCTTCTGACAAATTTAGCGTAAGATGGCGGCTCTTTTCCACTGTCTAGCCTCTCTTTCCTCTTAGGGGCTTCTTTTGAGATACCTGTACCTTCGAGGTTGATTTCGCCGACGTAGTCGTCTTCGGAATATCTATCTTCGCGTTGTCACCCTTACTCTCAGAATTCTGACTTGAGGTTCCTTTGAGTGAAGTATGGCTTGGCTTCGACTGTGTATTAGAAGACGGGGGCTCTTTTTCTTCTTAGGTTTATTCTCAGTTGTCAACTCTTCGGGAGACCTGATCCTTTTTGCCTCAGATCTTGTGAGAGAGTCCGATTTTTCCTTTGTAGTGTCGTTGGATTGACTAACTATGATTTCCTGAAGCATCTTTTTCAACTTCCTCCTCTGTGCTTCAGATATTCTTTTCTTAGTAATAAATAGTTTAGCTATGCTTTCACTCACCTGTTTCTCCATTTGCTCTACTTCATCCTTTTTGGAATTTGCTATAATTATGTTTTTATTATCATCCGAGGATTCAGAGTCGGAACCCTCACCTATATTTAAAGGCTGAGGTAGTTTAGAGCACTGTCCGAGTACATCCTTCTTTTTCACCCCTATGTTTTTGCCAATGGCATGCTGTACACTTGACGCATTGTCAGCCACGGAGGCCAAGGTACCCACCTTCGTAGCAGTATTTTGCTCACGATTGCAGGATGACGACGACACGTGACGCGCGATTGGATCAACAAATGGTCCATCACCACAGCCTCGGTAGGAAAAATGGGAAAACTCCCCCGACTATTTCTAAAAAAACTATAAAAAGAGGTGAAAATAATGCAGAGTTATCACTAAACTTCACTATTAATCAAAAGCAATAACATATTAAGATTTTGTGTAGGTTCAATACCCAATTCAATGGGTACAAAATCTACAAATTCAAACATCTTGGAATAGAAATGAAAATAACATTTAAAAAATGATTTTCGAAAATATAAATAAAATTTATTAAATAGACTAATATTTTAATATAAAATTCTTTATTTAAGGGAATATTATGATTATTTACTAATAAGGTGAAAAATGGAATTGTTTGTAATGAAAATTACCGTAAAATACTTCACATCGATTAAAATACATAATTAAAATCGCTTATTAGTTTTTTATAAGAAAAGAAGTAATTTTCTAAATAAAACTACTTCACCTTCATTAAACAAAAAATATTGTTTTTTACCTAAATTTGATTCTAAATTAAAAAAAAAACAAGTTAGAGTGCTATATTCGGCTGAGCCGAATCTTAAATACCCTCCACCAGCTACTTTTATATTAATACTTTTCTAATTGATCAAATATTTGTAGAAATAAGTTTTATCATATCTTAAATAGAAAAATCCCTAGATTCAAACAGCTCAAATCTATCACAATTCCAAGATTTATTGAACATTACCAACGCTTGGCGATTTTTATTAATTTGCATGTATGCATGTGTGTGAAAGATTTAAGGATTTTCAAAATACATATATATAATTTTGTTCTACACAAATTGATAATGCAACTAGTTAAATACGGTTTTAGGGGCAGGACCTAGTATGGGAGATATGACCAATTATAGACCGATCGTAAAAAATTCTTTAAGCAAAACTTCTGGACATGAAAGCTATATTTCAGTAAAATTTTGTATCTATATCGTAATTTAGTAATAAGTAATGTGTGTTATGAACCGATCGTGCAAAAATCTTGAAATAGAATTTTTGTATCAATAGCTTTATTTGGTAATGAGTAATGTGCATTTAAGAGATTTTCGAAAGAGGACTTTGTATGGGAGCCAGAGTTGTCAACTATTTTATACTAAAACGCGCCGTCCATTCACTCAAAACGCACTAAAAAGCGCTAAAATTATATTTTTACACAGTCTTAAAAAATATAGTATTTAGCTAAAATTTGTTTATTAAAAAAATTACTACAAATATGTTTGATTTTCTTATTCAATGACTAATTGCTATCATCGATCAAGATCTCAATAACTAGTCAAAGAGATTTTTTTAAATTCCCCATAATAAATTTTAATTAAACTCTTCATTTCCAAAAATACTAAGAGCCAAAACTTTGTGAAAAAACTGAAGTAATCGTCAAGTAATTGTTTCCTTGACAGTGAAGTTATAAAAAAAGAATGCTAAATTTTTGTGAATCAAACTTTGTGCGATCAAAATTATTTTTGTATTATTCACATTAAAATATCAATAGTTTTCACGAAATGCAATTTTAATTTCAAGTTCAAGTTAACCTAACTAAAATTAAGTTAATTTACAACTTTTCCCTTTTTTGACGTGAAAAACTTCCCTTGTTGTGAATTTTTTATAGAATTTTCTGATCAATAAAAACTGTTACGATCAAAATCAACTGTTGTGGAATTTCACGAAATCAATTTTCCCTTCGAAGGTATTGAAAATTTAAGAATAAACAGATTTCAATTCTTTTGGCGAAAAAGGTGAATATTTTTTATTTTAGTTTTAAAGTTTTAAAATAACTCATCACACTAAAAGATCTTTGAATTACTCATAATATGGAAAGTTTAGAAAAAGGAACTTTAATAAATTTGTACGGCAGAGTACTGTCTAAAATTATTCCGTTTTATCTTTATTGTTAAACTAGAATAATTTTATGTTATTAAAAAGATTTTTCATTTGTTGAAATAAGCGTTAATTTAGCGCCTTTTTCCAAAAAAGCGCTAAGAGGAAAAAATGCGACTTTTGGATTGTTAAAAGGGGCTAAATCTAGCGCCAAAAGCGCTAAATTGGCAACGCTGATGGGAGCTATGACTAATTGTGTATATAAAAACAAAATTTCAAAATTCTGCATTTATATCATTATTTGGTAATGAATATTGTACGTTTAAGTAATTTTCTGGAGGGTGCCTAGTATGAGAGCTATGACCAAGTATGGACCGATCGTAAAACAATTTTATAGTGTAATTTATGTATATAAGAGCAATATTTGTGGTAAATGTATGGATATTTTAATTTAGTAATGAGTTATGTGCATTTATGTGATTTTCGGGAGGTAACCTTGCATGGGAGCTATGACCAAGGATGGACCAATAGGAAAAAAATTTTACAGTAATATTTCTGTGTATATGAGCAATACTTGTACAAAATTTTATATGGATATCTTAATTTAGTAATGAGTTATGCGCGTTTAAGTGATTTTCGGGAAGGGACCTTGTATGGGAGCTATGACCTATTATGGACCGATCGGAAAAAAATTTCACAGTAATATTTCTGTTCATTTGAGCAACACTTGTACCAAATTTTATATGGATATCTTAATTTAGAAATGAGTTATGCGCGTTTAAGTGATTTTCGGGAAGGGACCTTGTATGGGAGCCATGACCTATTATGGACCGATCGGAAAAAAATTTCACAGTAATATTTCTGTTCATTTGAGCAATACTTGTACCAAATTTTATATGGATATCTTAATTAATAATGAGTTATGCGCGTTTAAGTGATTTTCTGGAAGGGACCTTGTATGGGAGCTATGACAAAGTATGGACCGATCGGAAAAAAATTCCACAGTAATATTTCTGTATATGTGAGCAATACCTGTACCAAATTTTATGTGGATATCTTAATTTAGTAATGAGTTATGTGCGTTTAAGTGATTTTCGGGAGGGGACCTTGAGTGGGAGCTATCACCAATTAAGAACCGATCGGAAAAAAATTTACAGTAATATTTTTGTGCATATGAACTATACTTGTACCAAATTTTATATAGATATCTTAATTCGTTAATGAGTTATGTGCGTTTAAGTGATTTTCGGGAGGGGACCGTGTATGGGAGCTATGACCAATTATGGACCGATCGGAAAAAATTTTCACAATAATATTTCTGTGCACATGAGTAATACTTGTACTAAATTTTATATGGATGTCTTATGTTAGTAATGAGTTATGCGCGTTTAAGTGATTTTCGGGAGGGGACCTTGTATGGGAGCTATGACCAATTATGGACCGATGAAAAAAAAATTTACAGTAATACTTCTGTATGTGAGGGCAATACTTGTACTAAATTTTATATAGATAACTTGATTTAGAAATGAATTATTTGCGTTTAAGTTATTTTCGGGAGGGGACCTTGTATGGGAGCTATGTCCAATTATGGACCGATCCAGAAAATTTTTTCTCTGAATGAATTCTATTGACATAACATTGTAATTTATAAAATTTTGTAAAGATTTCGACATTGTGACGGAAGTTATTAACAAAAAACCCATTTTCCGGGAATATGTACTTTTGTATGGGAGGTATATGAAATTGTGGACCGATTCTGGCAATTTTCAGCAGGAGTCAAGCTTGTGTAGAAACGAATGTATGCTGATTTTCATGGAATTATCTTTCATAGTTTTCGAGAAAATTACATCAGGATGTGTAAAAAATGCTTATTTTTTTCGAGGTTGTTTCAAATTTTGATTCATAACTTTTCCCGGTGTGAACCGATTTTGCTCGTTTTCAATACCAAACTGCCTAGGACAATAATAAATATTTTGGGTGAATTTCGTTAATTTTTGTTGCTTCGTGTTAACGTGAGAATGTTTTATACAGACAGACAGACAGACAGACGGACGGACGGACAGACGGACATAGCTAAATCGACTCAGAATTTCATAAGGTCTAAGAATATATATACTTTGTTGGGTCTCAGACGAATATTTCTTGGTGTTACACACGGAATGACAAAGTTATATATACCCTCTATTACCACTGATGGTGGTGGAGGGTATAAAAACTAATTTCTATCTTTTGCACACTACATGAAAATGCAAACACTTTATGGGTGCATTCAAAAAGATTTAAAAAATAGACTTTCTACCTTCCATTACCCTATTTTTCATTAAATCATAGAAAAGTTGTTATTCGGTTTAACGAATTTTTCGTTTTTACGAATGAACCTGACATTATATCTTTCGTTAAACTGGGAAACCACTGTACTTATATGAGTCTATAACCAATATTTCGATGTGTTACAAACGGAATGACAAAATCAATATACCCCCATCTTTTTTCATGGAGGGTGTAAAAAAACTTACTATAGATGATATCTGCGAATAAAATGAATATTTCGTATACGCCACAATAAATGGTATTGGGGTGGACAGTTGCTACTTTTCGCCTAGCATGAATATTGATAACTTTACAGAACTCTTAAAAAAACTGGATATGAATATTAGAACTACTAAAGGAAAAGTCATAATTGGTGGCGATTTTAATAGCAAATCACCTGAATGGAATGCGAGAACACTTGATAAGAGAAGAAAAATTGTTAGTGAAATGATTGCCTCGCTGGGTTTAATTATATATAATAATGGAAATAGTGCAACTTTTAGAAACACTAGAGGATCAAGTATAATTGACATAACATTTGGAAGTCCTGATCTATATAATGATGAAATTGATTGGAAAGTACTTGAAAACTTTACGTTGAGTGATCACCAGTATATAACCTTTATCGTTAACAAGAAAAATATGGCACAATATATCGACGTAAACCTTCCTAGGTGGAACGTAAGAAAGTTAAATGCAAACAAATTTATAAATACTATGCTACAGATAAAACAACGTACACATACTGAAAATACATAGAGAACATAGTGAGACTCTCTGAAAAAATCATCAAAAAGTGCTGTAATGCCAGTATGCCAATTGTAAGAGAATATAACAAAAAGAAAGGTCCAACCTGTGGTGGACACCGGAGATTGGGAAACTTAGATCTGAGTGCTTACATGCACTACGAATAGCTTACCCGTGACCACCATTCAAATTAAACTCTTATAGAAGAATACAAAAGGGCGAGAAAAAGACTAAGAATGGCAATCAGAAACAGTAAAAACGAGGAGTGGATAGAATTATGTTGTTCGACAGATGCCGACCCGTGGGGAAGCCTATAAGAAAATTACAAAAGGATGAATATCAGAAAACTTATACCTGGTATTAAAGAACCAATCTGGGCAACAAAAATCGTAACCACGCTGTTCCCAACAGATATGCAAGGAAAAATACCTAACCCAAAGATCCCAATAGTGACTTCATTCCGTTTAATAAGGAAGATTTTAATAGAGCATGTAAAAAACTTAAAGTAGGAAAAAGCCCAGGTCCTGATGGAATCCCAAATGAAGCACTCAAGTTGGTATGGCTATCGTGGGCTGAACTATTATTAAACACGTACAAGAAGTGTTTTAAAAATTGTATATTTCCGATATGCTGAAAAACGCAGAAGTTAGTACTGCTACGTAAGGGTATAAAACCATTAAACGAACCAAATTCGTATAGACCCCTCTGCATGATAAATACTTTAGGCAAATTGTACGAAAGTCTTTTATCGTTTAGACTGGCGGAAGAGATAAATAGTTTAGGTGGTTTGTTATCAAAACAATATGGGTTTCAAAATGGGAAAAGTACGGTAGATGCTATAAAGGAAGTAACAGATATCGCAGTATTATCAAAAATGTCAAAAGGTTTCTGTACAATAATAACGCTAAACGTTAAAAACGCCTTCAATACTGTGATATGGAAAGTAGTTCTGAACTCCTGCAAAAAGAGGCATAAATTCTTTCATGTACAATGTTCTGACTGACTATCTGTCTGGTAGAACATTAATATACGAGACAAATACAGGAATAAAAGAATATGAAGTCACTGCTGGTGTTCCACAAGGATCGGTTCTTGGACCTCTTTTATGGAATATCACGTACGATGGCCTCCTAAACACGTTTTTGCCAAATGGTGCTCATATCATTGTATATGCTGATGATGTAGCTTTAATCATATCACATGCAAATGACAGCTTAAACAGATGGGACAGATGGCTTGTAGAAAATGGCCTTAAACTAGATGCGGAAAAAAACGGAAGCAATATTAATTACAGATCGCAGAGTATTTAAAATGCCTGAGATTCGAATACAATGCAAAAACGTAAGTTTCAGCCAAAGTCTGCGATACCTTGGTGCCCAACTTGATAGTCGACTAAATTACAAGGTAAATGTACAAACCATTAGAGATAAGGCCTTGATGTACTGAGAGCGATAATAAAAATGGACCAAAAGACTATAAAAGAAGACTAATTAACAGTGTGATTCGCTCACAGATGTTATATGCTGCCCCTGTATTTGCAGCCGCAGTAAAGAAAAAATGTATTTATAAGATGTTGTTAAAACCGCAAAGAGTTTGCTTTGAAAATAATATCGGCGTACAGAACAGTATCTACTCTTGCAGCACAAGTCCTTGCTGGTATCCCACCCATTAATCTCCTTATCCTAGAGAGGGAAGAAATATGGAAGAGGATTGATACATAAAATAACAGCAGAAGGGATGATTCTATTAAAATAATAAAAAATGAAGCTCGACATAAACTTATGGAGAGAGGGAAGAAATATGGAAGAGGATTGATACATAAAATAACAGCAGAAGGGATGATTCTATTAAAATAATAAAAAATGAAGCTCGACATAAACTTATGGAGAAATGGCAAGAACGATGGGATAACGAAGAAAATGGCAGATGGACGCATAAACTAATACCACACATTAAAAGTTAGTTAGTTAGTTAGTTAGTTAGTTAGCTAGTTAGTTAGTTAGTTAGTTAGTTAGTTAGTTAGTTAGTTAGTTAGTTAGTTAGTTAGTTAGTTAGTTAGTTAGTTAGTTAGTTAGTTAGTTAGTTAGTTAGTTAGTTAGTTAGTTAGTTAGTTAGTTAGTTAGTTAGTTAGTTAGTTAGTTAGTTAGTTAGTTAGTTAGTTAGTTAGTTAGTTAGTTAGTTAGTTAGTAGTTAGTTAGTTAGTTAGTTAGTTAGTTAGTTAGTTAGTTAGTTAGTTAGTTAGTTAGTTAGTTAGTTAGTTAGTTAGTTAGTTAGTTAGTTAGTTAGTTAGTTAGTTAGTTAGTTAGTTAGTTAGTTAGTTAGTTAGTTAGTTAGTTAGTTAGTTAGTTAGTTAGTTAGTTAGTTAGTTAGTTAGTTAGTTAGTTAGTTAGTTAGTTAGTTAGTTAGTTAGTTAGTTAGTTAGTTAGTTAGTTAGTTAGTTTGAAAGGAGGATGTATATACATCAAATCCGAAGAAATACACCATTAAAAGTTGGTTTGAACGAAAACATGGTGAAATGAACTACTACTTGACACAGATAATGACTGGTTATGGCAATTTTAATTCATATCTGACGCGTTTTAAAATTAGAGACAACTCTCAATGCGATGACTGTGGCTCTGAGGATGACAGCCCTGAACACGTAATCTTTTACTGCTCTAAACGGGATGATATAAGATCATCTTTATACGAAGCAATTGCGACTATACTATCTCCTGAAAATATAGTTGCCGAAATGTTAAAATCGAAAAGAACATGAAAAATATATATCAGAATTACATATATAATGCACTATCGATGCTACCAAAACTCCGAACTCCTAATCTCGTACGAGGACGTGGGAGTAGGAATTCTGCAATGATAATGACAAATGGTCAATAAACCATCCAACCCGATGAAATACGAAAGTGGTACCGGGTTGGGGAGGTTTCGAGGCGCCACTAGTTGGTAGAAAACTATCACTACGTCCTATTAACAAAAAAAAGTCTAGTCTTTAGTCTAGTCTATAGTCTAGTATATAGTCTATTCTATAGTTTAGTATATAGTCGAGTCTATAGTCTAGTCTAGTCTAGTCTATAGTCTAGTCTATAATCTAGCCTACAGTCTAGTCTATAGTCTAGTCTATAGTCTAGCCTATATTCTAGTCTATAGTATAGTCTATAGTGAAGTCTAGTCTATAGCCTAGTCTATAGTCAAGTCTATAGTCTAGTCTATAGTCTAGTCTATAGTCTAGTCTATAGTCTACTCTATAGTCTAGTCTATAGTCTAGTCTATAGTCCAGTCTATAGTCTAGTCTATAGTCCAGTCTATAGTCTAGTCAATAGTCTAGTCTATAGTCTAGTCTATAGTCTAGTCTATAGTCTAGTCTATAGTCTAGTCTATAGTCTAGTCTATAGTCTAGTCTATAGTCTAGTCTATAGTCTAGTCTATAGTCTAGTCTATAGTCTAGTCTATAGTCTAGTCTATAGTCTAGTCTATAGTCTAGTCTATAGTCTAGTCTATAGTCTAGTCTATTCTATAGTCTAGTCTATTCTATAGTCTAGTCTATAGTCCAGTCTACAGTCTAGTCTATAGTACAGTCTACAGTCTAGTCTACAGTTTAGTCTATAGTCCAGTCTATAGTCTAGTCTATAGTCTAGTCTATAGTCTAGTCTATAGACTAGACTATAGACTAGACTATAGACTAGACTATAGACTAGACTATAGACTAGACTATAGACTAGACTATAGACTAGACTATAGACTAGACTATAGACTAGACTATAGACTAGACTATAGACTAGACTATAGACTAGACTATAGACTAGACTATAGACTAGACTATAGACTAGACTATAGACTAGACTATAGACTAGACTATAGACTAGACTATAGACTAGACTATAGACTTATAGATACATTTTTTCTTTACTGCGGCTGCAAATACAGGGGCAGCATATAACATCCGTAAGCGAATCACACTATTAATTAGTCTTCTTGTATAGTCTTTTGGTCCATTTTTATTATCGCTCTCAGTACATCAAGGCCTTATCTCTAATGGTTTGTAAATGTACCTTGTAATTTAGTCGACTATCAAGTTGGACACCAAGGTATCGCAGACTTTGGCTGAAACTTGCGTTTTTGCATTGTATTCGAATCTCAGGCATTTTAAATACTCTGCGATCTGTAATTAATATTGCTTCCGTTTTTTTCCGCATCTAGTTTAAGGCCATTTTGTACAAGACATCTGTCCCATCTGTTTAAGCTGTCATTTGCATGTGATATGATTAAAGCTACATCATCAGCATATACAATGATAGAGCACCATTTGGCAAAAACGTGATTAGGAGGCCATCGTACGTGATATTCCATAAAAGAGGTCCAAGAACCGATCCTTGTGCAACACCAGCAGTGACTTCATATTCTTTTATTCCTGTATTTGTCTCGTATATTAATGTTCTACCAGACAGATAGTCAGTCAGAACATTGTACATGAAAGAATTTATGCCTCTTTTTTGCAGGAGTTCAGAACTACTTTCCATATCACAGTATTGAAGGCGTTTTTAACGTTTAGCGTTATTATTGATATTTTTGATAATACTGCGATATCTGTTACTTCCTTTATAGCATCTACCGTACTTTTTCCATTTTGAAACCCATATTGTTTTGGTGACAAATCACCTAAACTATTTATCTCTTCCGCCAGTCTAAACGATAAAAGACTTTCGTACAATTTTCCTAAAGTATTTATCATGCAGAGGGGTCTATACGAATTTGGTTCGTTTAATGGTTTTATACCCTTACGTAGCAGTACTAACTTCTGCGTTTTTTAGCATATCGGAAATATACAATTTTTAAAACACTTCTTGTACGTGTTTAATAATAGTTCAGCCCACGATAGCCATACCAACTTGAGTGCTTCATTTGGGATTCCATCAGGACCTGGGCTTTTTCTTACTTTAAGTATTTTACATGCTCTATTAAAATCTTCCTTATTAAACGGAATGAAGTCACTATTGGGATCTTTGGGTTAGGTATTTTTCCTTGCATATCTGTTGGGAACAGCGTGGTTACGATTTTTGTTGCCCAGATTGGTTCTTTAATACCAGGTATAAGTTTTCTGATATTCATCCTTTTGTAATTTTCTTATAGGCTTCCCCACGGGTCGGCATCTGTCGAACAACATAATTCTATCCACTCCTCGTTTTTACTGTTTCTGATTGCCATTCTTAGTCTTTTTCTCGCCCTTTTGTATTCTTCTATAAGAGTTTAATTTGAATGGTGGTCACGGGTAAGCTATTCGTAGTGCATGTAAGCACTCAGATCTAAGTTTCCCAATCTCCGGTGTCCACCACAGGTTGGACCTTTCTTTTTGTTATATTCTCTTACAATTGGCATACTGGCATTACAGCACTTTTTGATGATTTTTTCAGAGAGTCTCACTATGTTCTCTATGTATTTTCAGTATGTGTACGTTGTTTTATCTGTAGCATAGTATTTATAAATTTGTTTGCATTTAACTTTCTTACGTTCCACCTAGGAAGGTTTACGTCGATATATTGTGCCATATTTTTCTTGTTAACGATAAAGGTTATATACTGGTGATCACTCAACGTAAAGTTTTCAAGTACTTTCCAATCAATTTCATCATTATATAGATCAGGACTTCCAAATGTTATGTCAATTATACTTGATCCTATAGTGTTTCTAAAACTTGCACTATTTCCATTATTATATATATATAATTAAACCCAGTGAGGCAATCATTTCACTAACAATTTTTCTTCTCTTATCAAGTGTTCTCGCATTCCATTCAGGTGATTTGCTATTAAAATCGCCACCAATTATGACTTTTCCTTTAGTAGTTCTAATATTCATATCCAGTTTTTAAGAGTTCTGTAAAGTTATCAATATTCATGCTAGGCGAAAAGTAGCAACTGTCCACCCCAATACCATTTATTGTGGCGTATACGAAATATTCATTTTATTCGCAGATATCATCTATAGTAAGTTTTTTTACACCCTCCATGAAAAAAGATGGGGGTATATTGATTTTGTCATTCCGTTTGTAACACATCGAAATATTGGTTATAGACTCATATAAGTACAGTGGTTACCCAGTTTAACGAAAGATATAATGTCAGGTTCATTCGTAAAAACGAAAAATTCGTTAAACCGAATAACAACTTTTCTATGATTTAATGAAAAATAGGGTAATGGAAGGTAGAAAGTCTATTTTTTAAATCTTTTTGAATGCACCCATAAAGTGTTTGCATTTTCATGCAGTGTGCAAAAGATAGAAATTAGTTTTTTTTTTTGTTAAATTTAGAATCAAATTTAGGTAAAAAACAATATTTTTTGTTTAATGAAGGTAAAGTAGTTTTATTTAGAAAATTACTTCTTTTCTTATAAAAAACTAATAAGCGATTTTAATTATGGTACTTTAATCGATGTGAAGTATTTTACGGTAATTTTCATTACAAACAATTCCATTTTTCACCTTATTAGTAAATAATCATAATATTCCCTATTTAATAAATTTTATTTATATTTTCGAAAATCATTTTTTAAATGTTATTTTCATTTCTATCCCATGATGTTTGTATTTGTAGATTTTGTACCCATTGAATTGGGTATTGAACTTACATAAAATCTTAATATGTTATTGCTTTTGACTAATAGTGAAGTTTAGTGATATCTCCGTATTATTTTCACCTCTTTTTATAGATTTTTTTAGAAATTCGTTATATCGAGTACAAAATTTACTCATTCATACGTAATATAAGGTACTCAATGGAAACAATTTGGCCGTTCGTTAAATCGCGAATTCGCTAAACTGAGTATTCGTTAAAGCGGGAAACCAGTGTATATATATTCTGGGTCCTTATTAAAATCTAAGACGATCTAGCCATGTCCGTCCGTCTGTCTGTTGAAATCACGATAGGGCCCACACGGGAGGAGCTAGACAGTTGAAATTTTGCATAAATACTCTCTATTGCTAAGGTTTTTTTGGTATTGAAAATGGGCAATATCGGTCCACGTTTTCGGATAACCCCCAAGTGGACCTCCAAAAAACAGCTCTAACGAGTATAGCGATGAAGTTCGAGGTAAATATGTACAAAATTTTATAAGTTTTGGTTAATAATTGACGCATATAAAGGTCCTCTTCAGAAAATTACTTATACGCGCACGGTTTAAAAATTGAACAAAAATATATTGTTTTTAAAAATTAATATTTTGTTAGTTCAAAAGAGCTCGGTCCATAATTGCCTTAAGCCAAATTCCAAATATCACCCTGATGTTTATAGGGTAGCATTCCTTTTACGGTATACGGTTTGATGGTGGGTATATGAGATTCGGCAGAGCCGAATATAACACTCTCACTTGTTAAATATTAATATTGCTGATCGTTTTTTTGCATCTTCGAACCATACACGTGATTCGGATTTTTTATATTGTTCACTTATAATTGATATATCTATGCTTGTTTTTCACATTTTGTTTATCATTAGATCTTGGGCTTGTCTTCCATTGCGTAGATAAACCTGGAGGATTTTAATAATGTCTCATTTGATTTCTCCTATTTGTTACACAGAATGAGTTGCTAATAAACTGGTTAAACTTTTGTAACCCCTCTTCCTGGCAAATAATACATGTAGGGGTTTCCTTGCAGTCTTTTGCTTTGTGGCCAGATACACAGCATCTTCTGCAAACATCAGTGCGACCGCGGTGCATTCCCTCGCTAAATGATCTAAACATTTAAAGCATTTGACTATTCTCTATGTAGCTCTTATTCTGCATTTGATCCATCCTATTGTTACTCTTCTTTCTGCTGGTATTTTAAAAGCAATATTCATTGGCATTTGAACCAGAGCCAATGCCGCACGACTCTCTTATATTTAAAATTTTGAAATTTGTGGCTAATTGCTCGCCAGTAGCCTTTATAAGGGCATTTATTATTTCCTGCTCTTCGGTAGACTCATCCACATCTCTAATATCAACATTAACATTTTTGGATGTTGAGCGATTGACTAGACTATAGACTAGACTAAATATAGACTAAACTATGTAACATTTATATTTGTTTAATTCTGACCAGAAGTACTTTTTATAATATTGAAAAGAATAATATATTCATATTTTTATTTTAACTATGTTTAAATATTTTGGTACTTATTTTAAGTGTTCATGTACACAAAAATGTACCAAATATACCAGTAACTACATAAGTACTATTATACGCAACGTTGTCGATTTTCAACTGTTCTCTTTAAACCAGGGTACAGATAGCGATCGAATTCAATTCGCTCGCGAGCAAGTTTAATTCGAGCGATTTAAATAATTCATTTTCCCGCGAATAAATCTATTCGACTCGCGAGTTTAATTTTTAAATTTATAAGACATAATCAATTTATATATAAATATGACATAACAAAATAAGTTTCCCATTAAAAGTAGTAGACACTTTGTACATACATACATACGTATATACATACTATACATACATACATACATACATACATACATACATACATACATACATACATACATACATACATACATACATACATACATACATACATACATACATACATACATACATACATACATACATACATACATACATACATACATACATACATACATACATACATACATACATACATACATACATACATACATACATACATACATACATACATACATACATACATACATACATACATACATACATACAATATCAACAATTTTTTAAAGATCACTTGCATGTCCATCAATATGCATATCGAGCCCTTTTTGCAAAATGGACGTAAGCGACATGATTTTCGATTTTCGTTTTTTTATAGAAATCTATAATTTAGGCTGTTAGCAGGTTAGCTTAGGTTGATAGGATGTAAGTATACTACATCAAATCCGAAGAAATACACCTAGGCCATTATCGGGCCTGTTGTGCGCTCCAATTCAAGAAAAAAAAAAAACTCATTTCGTAGCTATAGATCCAATAGTTTCAACTTTACAAGAAAGAGAAAAATGACGTAAGTACACATTTATTTTCTGTTTATGAATTTTGTAACAGCAAGGTGTCGCACAGTGAGACATTTGTCACTTTTAGAACGACAAAAATAAAAAATTAAACGCTCTCCAATTGTCTTGCTTATTATTATAGTTAACAGTAAACATTCCATATACTATAGAAAAATAACTAAAAATATTGCAGAGTTCCTTTAACCCGAAATATAGGTGCTCAAAGTTGCTGCTTTTAAAAATAAAATAATTTTCTTATAATATTCCTGAAGCGGCATATTAATTTTGAATGCGTATATCTTGGTAAATATTTCAGATATTTATATAGTTTCTTCAGTGTATTATAATTTAATACTTCGGAATTATTCTGCAATGATTTTTTAGACAAAAGGAAAAATAATATTAATAATAAAAATATATTTAAAAATTATATTTTTAATGGAATAGATCTATTGACTGCAGCCAATTGCACTTATCTAATTATAAACCTTGCATAGGAAATTTTCTATAGAAACATATATATGAAAATTGGCTGCGGCCTTTTGCGATCTTCAAAGATATTCAAAAAAATTTGAGTGTCCTATAGAATTTAGTATGTTTTTTTTTTTTTTTTTTTTAAATTAAGTGTAAACTCACGTTAGGGGTATACATAAATTTTGCCTTGGCACCATGTATTAGCCCAAAATTACTGCTTTTAAAAAACTATTACTTAAGCCAATCAGGTGTCATAGCTTTATTTAAAAAGTGAAATTTTCTGTTTATTTTCAGATTTAAATGCATTGAGTATAAATTTATTTTTTTCTTTGTAAAAACCGCGGAATTTATATTTTATTTTAAATTTTAATTAGAGTATAAATTGTTTATTAATGTCGTATTCAATTATTTACAAATATTTGTACAATTTGATAAAAATTTCTAAGAGTGACTACTCTAATATTCATTAGGGTGGTTATATAAAGCATGTTTTTAAAAATTATAGAAGAGCATTTGAGACAAATCGGATAATACTAACCCGTTTCAAACAGTATATAAACGTTGAAAATGTGTTTAAATAGGAAAATGGGTTTTATTAACTTTTTGCAGAGACTGTGCTACAAATATTTAAATTTTGCATTTTCTTATAAATAAATAGCAATCTTTATAAAATTGTCTTTCTAAAAATATATAAAAATTCAAAATCGATTGTAAAAGTTTTGAGATATATGCGACCAAAAATTAAATTTGTATTCAATATATACTTGTAAAAAATGGGCGTGATTATTATGTGCAGCGTTTGGCCAATTGTTTGCTAACTGTAACTAAAATTAGAACTCAATATCACTAAGATTTGATTAATGTCGTTCTAAAAGTGACAAATTTCTCACTGTGTGTCGGTTACGTCTAAATTTTCTTTTAAAATATCATGAATTCCATGAGAAATCAATTAAAATTTCACCGATGGTCTTCAGATTTCTTTAATTTTTTATAAATTCGTACTCTATTAGACATATAAGACATATCTAAATTAAATTCTTAAAAAATCCAAAAACGCGAGTTTTATTTCGATTTTAATTTGTTCTAAAACTACAAAGAATCAAAAAGGTATAAAACTTTAAAGGTTCATATCTTTGAGAGTTGATATCTGATTTTCTTGATTTAAAACACAATTTAATACAATGGCTGTGCTCTTTCATTCCAATATAATTTTTATATTAAAAATTTTAAGATAGTGCATTTTTTATGGAAATGCACTTTTTGAAATCGTTCTTCCTGTTTAAAATTTTTTTAAAGTGCTTTAATCGATTATTTGAATCTTTTTATGCAAAATATAAAAATATCTTTTTTGTGACGTGCAGTACATCTAATTTTTTCGATTTTTAAAATGTTCTATATTAGGAAATTTTTCAATTTTATTGATATTTTATGCATTTAACAGAATTTAAAACTGCTTAAAATACAGTACTGATCAGAATTGGGATGCAAATATTTCAATTCGATTACCACTAATGTACACTTTCATCAAAATGCATTTCAAGGAAATATTTTTGATGCAAATGCATATTGTGTGCATTTTCTACATTGTTCTCCATGTTTAACATATATTGTAAGTGCATTATTGATAAATCTATAATTTATTTATATAAAATAAAAATGTTTATATTTTTGATGGGCATTTGATCTAACTTAAACTAAAAAAAAATATTTTCAAAATATACCGAAAAATGATGCTTGAATATTCGTTTATTAAAAAAAAAATTTTATATAATATAAAAAATAGCAAATTTTGATTTATGATATTTTAAAATACTGTCAACAGAGAGAAAGACTTTGAAAACGCACTCAAGGTGCACTTGCATCAAAAATGCATTTATCTTCAAAAATATTATTTAGAAATGTATTTTGATGAAAGTGTACGTTAGTGGTAATCGAATTTAAATATTTGCATCCCAATTCTGATCAGTAATGTATTTTAAGCAGTATTAAATTCTGTTAAATGCATAAAATATCAATAATATTTAAAAATTTCCCAATATATACATTTTAAAAAATCTTAAAAATTAGATATACTGCACGTCACAAAAAAACATTTTTATATTTTGCATAAAAAGCTTCAAATAATCGATTAATGCACTTTTAAAAAATTTTAAACAGGGAGAACGATTTCAAAAATGCATTCAAAAAGTGCATTTCCATAAAAAATGCACAATCTTAAACATTTTAATATAAAAATTATATAAGAATGAAAGAGCAAAGCCATAGTATTAGATTGTGTTTTAAATCAACAAAATCCGATATAAAATCTCAAAATTTGTTTGTAGTTTTCGAACAAATTAAAACCGTCACAAAAATTGCGCTTCTTCAAATTTTTCAAAATAAAAAACGGAGTTGTTTTATTTTATACGTAAAGAACATATATTGATAATATGAAGGAAATTGAAAGACATGAGGTCAAAAATTGTCAGTTTTTCTGTGTTCTTTCCTGGAATTCATGATATATTAAATTTATAGAAAAATTTTGAAAAAATTAACGTATTAAATTCGTTTGTGAATGAAATGCAACATATCTGAGTATAATTGTTATAAATTCATGTAATTAATACTGTGCCATTGCAATTTACATATGTGCTGAAAGTTATAATTTTCTATAGCTTTTAATGAATTTAGTTCATTCCAATTACTAATTACATTGCATTTATATTATTACCATTTAACCAACTCTTATATTTGGTTGTAAGTTTGTGGATTTTGGAAGACGGACCTATATATGAAATCTTAATGAATCGATACTACCAGAACTTACTTATTTATTCGATATATGGCGAATTATACTACCATGTATGGATATTAATGTGGATATCTGGATGATTTTCAGAATACGGCCTTTAACGAGGGATTTGGTTAACTGTAAACTTATTTTATGTATGAGGGACATATGAACCCATCCTAAAACAACATCATACATCAAATTTCGTTGCTATACTGATATTTTTAATTCAGCAATGGTCATAAAGTCATTTTCTTAAATAATCCATATATGGAGGCTAGGGTCAAATATTCCCTGATATCTTTCATACTTCCCAACATAATTTACAGGTATATAAAACTGACTTCTGCAAAATTTTATATCTATTGCTACATAAACAACATATTTATTAATGCTTTAACTATATTCCGGGGGGCACTTATATGGGAGCTAAGTGAAATCATGAACCAATTTTGCCCATTTTTAACATCAAACAATATTTGTCATCAATGAGCATTTTTGGAGAATCGCTCTAGCTCCTAACGTCCCGAACCTATCCGGTTTTCAACAAACAGACTGACAACGGATATCGCTAGATCATCTTAAAATCTTATAAAAAATATTTATTACACTCTTAAATTTCAGATATATACAAATTATATAAAGATATACACAAAAAATTAATTTTTTAAACAGAGAATTTAGACGTAACCGCCTCAACTTTGGTTATATCATAAAAATTTGTCTCGGCAAAAAAGACGTAAGCGAAAAAAATCAGATATAAACAAGTAAGAAAGTATAGTCGGGCGTGGCCGACCATATGATACCTTACACCAGTTATGAATATTAAATGTGATTTATTTTTTATAATAAAGCATTTATCTTCAATATTCCCTTGTTCCGATACATTTAAGCAATTTATGGATGAAAAACTAATTTTCTGAAAGAGGCTTTATATGGGGGCTAAGGGCAAATATGGACCAAGCCCGATAAAATTGTGAATATATTTATATTTACATAATATTTCATTGTGCTGAATTTCATCGCGATATTTGTGTTTATAAGTTAATTTTGGACATTCAAGTAATTTTCTGAAGCGGACTTTGTATGGGAGCTAGGGTCAAATGGGGCCCGATCTTTATGAAATCTGGCAGGGTCATCAAGACTTTGATAAAACTTAGTTGTGCTGCATTTTAAAGATATACCTGTATATTTATATGGGGGCTAAGGGCAAATATGGACCAAGCCCGATAAAATTGTGAATATATTTATATTTACATAATATTTCATTGTGCTGACATTCAAGTAATTTTCTGAAGCGGACTTTGTATGGGAGCTAGGGTCAAATGGGGCCCGATCTTTATGAAATTTGGCAGGGTCATCAAGACTTTGATAAAACTTAGTTGTGCTGCATTTTAAAGATATACCTGTATAGTTAACATATTTATGAACTTAGAAGCCCTTTTCGGGGGGTTCTGTTCTATAAGGGCTAGGTGAAATAATGGACCGATTTTAACCATTTTCAATAGGCTTCGTCCTTGGGTGAAATAAAACGTGCGTGCCAAATTTCATCCAATTATGTTGAAAATTGCGACCTGTACCTTGCGCACAAGGTTTACATGGACAGCCAGCCTGACGGACGGACGGACATAGCTTAATCGACTCAGAAAACGATTCTAAGCCGATTGGTATACTTTAAGGTGGGTCTAGGACGAATATTTTTGTATGTTACAAACATCAGCACAAATCCAATATACCCTCCCCACTAAAGTGGTGTAGGGTATAACAAGCAAGAAAGTATAGTCGGGCGTGACCGACCATATGATACCCTACACCAGTTATGAATAATAAATGTGATTTATTTTTCATAATAAAGCATTTATCTTCTATTACCTTGTTCCGATACATTTAAGCAATTTATGGATGAAAAACTAATTTTCTGAATGAAGCTTTATATGTGTGCTAGGGGCAAATATGGACCAAGCCTGATAAAATTTTGTGAATATATTTATATTTACATAATATTTTATTGTGCTTAATTTCATCGGTATATTTATACCCTACACCACTATAGTGGGGAGGGTATTATACGTTTGTGCTGATGTTTGTAACACACAAAAATATTGGTGCTACACCCACCTTTAAGTATACCGATCGACTCAGAATCACATTTTGAGTCGATTAAGACATGTCCGTCGTCTGTCCGGCTGGCTGGCTGACTGGCTGTCCATGTAAACCTTGTGCGCGAGGTACAGGCCGCGATATTTGTGTTTATAAGTTAATTTTGGACATTCAAGTAATTTTCTGAAGCGGACTTTGTATGGGAGCTAGGGTCAAATGGGGCCCGATCTTTATGAAATTTGGCAGGGTCATCAAGACTTTGATAAAACTTAGTTGTGCTGCATTTTAAAGATATACCTGTATATTTAACATATTTATGAACTTAGAAGCCCTTTTCGGGGGGTTCTGTTCTATAAGGGCTAGGTGAAATAATGGACCGATTTTAACCATTTTCAATAGGCTTCGTCCTTGGGTCAAATAAAACGTGCGTGCCAAATTTCATCCAATTATGTTGAATATGCGACCTGTACATTGCGCTGTCCATGTAAACCTTGTGCGCGAGGTACAGGCCGCAATTTTCAAGATAATTTGATGAAATTTGGACCAAGCATGTTTTTTGGCACAAGGTAATGTATTTTAAGCAGTATTAAATTCTGTTAAATGCATAAAATATCAATAATATTTAAAAATTTCCCAATATATACATTTTAAAAAAATCTTAAAAATTAGATATACTGCACGTCACAAAAAAACATTTTTATATTTTGCATAAAAAGCTTCAAATAATCGATTAATGCACTTTTAAAAAATTTTAAACAGGGAGAACGATTTCAAAAATGCATTCAAAAAGTGCATTTCCATAAAAAATGCACAATCTTAAACATTTTAATATAAAAATTATATAAGAATGAAAGAGCAAAGCCATAGTATTAGATTGTGTTTTAAATCAACAAAATCCGATATAAAATCTCAAAATTTGTTTGTAGTTTTCGAACAAATTAAAACCGTCACAAAAATTGCGCTTCTTCAAATTTTTCAAAATAAAAAACGGAGTTGTTTTATTTTATACGTAAAGAACATATATTGATAATATGAAGGAAATTGAAAGACATGAGGTCAAAAATTGTCAGTTTTTCTGTGTTCTTTCCTGGAATTCATGATATATTAAATTTATAGAAAAATTTTGAAAAAATTAACGTATTAAATTCGTTTGTGAATGAAATGCAACATATCTGAGTATAATTGTTATAAATTCATGTAATTATTACTGTGCCATTGCAATTTACATATGTGCTGAAATTTATAATTTTCTATAGCTTTTAATGAATTTAGTTCATTCTAATTACTAATTACATTGCATTTATATTATTACCATTTAACCAACTCTTATATTTGGTTGTAAGTTTGTGGATTTTGGAAGACGGACCTATATATGAAATCTTAATAAATCGATACTACCAGAACTTACTTATTTATTCGATATATGGCGAATTATACTACCATGTATGGATATTAATGTGGATATCTGGATGATTTTCAGAATACGGCCTTTAACGAGGGACTTGGTTAACTGTAAACTTATTTTATGTATGAGGGACATATGAACCCATCCTAAAACAACATCATACATCAAATTTCGTTGCTATACTGATATTTTTAATTCAGCAATGGTCATAAAGTCATTTTCTTAAATAATCCATATATGGAGGCTAGGGTCATATATTCCCTGATATCTTTCATACTTCCCAACATAATTTACAGGTATATAAAACTGACTTCTGCAAAATTTTATATCTATTGCTACATAAACAACATATTTATTAATGCTTTAACTATATTCCGGGGGGCACTTATATGGGAGCTAAGTGAAATCATGAACCAATTTTGCCCATTTTTAACACCAAACAATATTTGTCATCAATGAGCATTTTTGGAGAATCGCTCTAGCTCCTAACGTCCCGAACCTATCCGGTTTTCAACAAACAGACTGACAACGGATATCGCTAGATCATCTTAAAATCTTATAAAAAATATTAAATTATATAAAGATATACACAAAAAATTAATTTTTTAAACAGAGAATTTAGACGTAACCGCCTCAACTTTGCTTATATCATAAAAATTTGTCTCGGCAAAAAAGACGTAAGCGAAAAAAAAAAAATCAGATATAAACAAGTAAGAAAGTATAGTCGGGGGTGGCCGACCATATGATACCTTACACCAGTTATGAATATTAAATGTGATTTATTTTTTATAATAAAGCATTTATCTTCAATATTCCCTTGTTCCGATACATTTAAGCAATTTATGGATGAAAAACTAATTTTCTGAAAGAGGCTTTATATGGGGGCCAGGGGCAAATATGGACCAAGCCCGATAAAATTGTGAATATATTTATATTTACATAATATTTCATTGTGCTGAATTTCATCGCGATATTTGTGTTTATAAGTTAATTTTGGACATTCAAGTAATTTTCTGAAGCGGACTTTGTATGGGAGCTAGGGTCAAATGGGGCCCGATTTTTATGAAATTTGGCAGGGTCATCAAGACTTTGATAAAACTTAGTTGTGCTGCATTTTATAGATATACCTGTATATTTAACATATTTATGAACTTAGAAGCCCTTTTCGGGGGGTTCTGTTCTATGGGGGCTAGGTGAAATAATGGACCGATTTTAACCATTTTCAATAGGCTTCGTCCTTGGGTCAAATAAAACGTGCGTGCCAAATTTTATTCAATTATGTTGAATATTGCGACCTGTACCTTGCGCACAAGGTTTACATGGACAGCCAGCCAGACGGACGGACGGACATAGCTTAATCGACTCAGAAAACGATTCTAAGCCGATTGGTATACTTTAAGGTGGGTCTAGGGCGAATATTTTTGTATGTTACAAACATCAGCACAAATCCAATATACCCTCCCCACTAAAGTGGTGTAGGGTATAACAAGTAAGAAAGTATAGTCGGGCGTGACCGACCATATGATACCCTACACCAGTTATGAATAATAAATGTGATTTATTTTTCATAATAAAGCATTTATCTTCTATTACCTTGTTCCGATACATTTAAGCAATTTATGGATGAAAAACTAATTTTCTGAATGAAGCTTTATATGTGTGCTAGGGGCAAATATGGACCAAGCCTGTAAATATATTTATATTTACATAATATTTTATTGTGCTTAATTTCATCGGTATATTTATACCCTACACCACTATAGTGGGGAGGGTATTATACGTTTGTGCTGATGTTTGTAACACACAAAAATATTGGTGCTACACCCACCTTTAAGTATACCGATCGACTCAGAATCACATTTTGAGTCGATTAAGACATGTCCGTCCGTCTGTCCGGCTGGCTGGCTGACTGGCTGTCCATGTAAACCTTGTGCGCGAGGTACAGGCCGCAATTTTCAAGATAATTTGATGAAATTTGGACCAAGCATGTTTTTTGGCACAAGGTAATGTATTTTAAGCAGTATTAAATTCTGTTAAATGCATAAAATATCAATAATATTTAAAAATTTCCCAATATATACATTTTAAAAAAATCTTAAAAATTAGATATACTGCACGTCACAAAAAAAAATTTTTATATTTTGCATAAAAAGCTTCAAATAATCGATTAATGCACTTTTAAAGAATTTTAAACAGGGAGAACGATTTCAAAAATGCATTCAAAAAGTGCATTTCCATAAAAAATGCACAATCTTAAACATTTTAATATAAAAATTATATAAGAATGAAAGAGCAAAGCCATAGTATTAGATTGTGTTTTAAATCAACAAAATCCGATATAAAATCTCAAAATTTGTTTGTAGTTTTCGAACAAATTAAAACCGTCACAAAAATTGCGCTTCTTCAAATTTTTCAAAATAAAAAACGGAGTTGTTTTATTTTATACGTAAAGAACATATATTGATAATATGAAGGAAATTGTAAGACATGAGGTACAGGCCGCAATTTTCAAGATAAATTGATGAAATTTGGACCAAGCATGTTTTCTGGCACAAGGACGAAGCCTATTGAAAATGGTCCATTATTTCACCTAGCCCCCATACAACCGTACCTCCCGATTTGGGCTTTTTATGCCATAATTACGTCAAATATGCTATTATCTCTCTAAAAATTGGCACAAATAAGTTTTATATAAGTATAAATGACACTGCAGATTTTCGTAATGATCGGCCCTTATTTGACCCTAGCCCCCATACAAACCCCCCTTCAAAAAATGTCTTAAACGTCTAAAATTGACTTGTAACCATTTGTATCGCAATGAAACTCAACATAATTAACTATTATTTAACAATATATCCTTTTCCCAAATTTAATGAGGATCGGCCCATGTTTGACCTATACTCCTATATAAAGCCTCATTTAGAAAATTTGTTTTTTTTATCAATAAATTGCTTAAATACTTTGGAATTAAGGTAAAATTCAACATAAAAGTTTCTTTGTGAAAAATTAAAATTTTTAAAATATACTCATGGTGTAGGGTATTATATGGTCGGCCATGCCCGACTATACTTTCCTACTTGTTTTGTTTATAAGTTCATTTTGGACATTCAAGTAATTTTCTGAAGGGGACTTTGTATGGGAGCTAGGGTCAAATAAAGCCCGATCTCTATGAAATTTGGCAAGGTCATCAAGGTTTGTATAAAACTTAATTGTGCCGCTTTTTTATCAATTTAAAGGTATATTTAACATAATTATGGGCTCAGAAGCCCTTTTCGGGGGGTTCTGTTGTATGGGGGCTAGGTGAAATAATGGACCGATTTTAACCATTTTCAATAGGCTTCGTCCTTGGGCCGAAAAAGGAATGTGTGCCAAAAAAACGGGCATAGCTTAATCGACTCAGAGAACGATTCTAAGCCGATTGGTATACTTTAAGGTATAGGACGAATATTTTTGTATGTTATAAACATCATCACAAACCCAATATACCCTCCCCACTAAAGTGGTGTAGGGTATAAAAATGCTCTCCTGTAAAATTTAGTTTTTGTCGTTTACGTCTTTTGTGCGAAAAGGGATCGATATGTACATACATAACTACAGATAAAAAACGTACACATTTAAATAAAAATGTAGACAATATATTTCTTATACTTTCCCACTTTTGAATTTTCTGACGTCATAAAACCTACGGCTACACAATCACACATACATAATTATTTCCCATATTATTCGCTCTTTTTTACTAGCACGACAGAACCGAATTCAACTCGTTTTGCGCACGCTCGTAAGCGAGTTGAAAAAACAAAAACATGTAAATATCGCTTACGAAGCGAATACAAAACACATAAAACTCTAATTAAAATAGTGCTCGCGTGTTAAAATATAAAACTCGCGATTTTGAATTTTAAAACGAGCGATATAAATAAAATAGCGATCGCGAGCGATAGTTTTACCTACCCTGCTTTAAACTTAATTTTCACTTACTTTCGCATCAAGTATCATGTATATTTTCGCTTTAATCATGTATATGTCGCTCTAGATATACATGATTATTGAGATAGATAGATATATATTTATCAAGTAATCTATACTCTTCTAAAAGCTTTCACTCAAAAGAAGTTAAGTCGAAAAAGAAGATAATTAACAACGCAATAAGTGGTGTGATCTATAGTAATGATCGATGTAACAGGTCTATTGAATTTTAACACCAAGTAAGAAAAGAATAACATCGAATACCGCTAAAGATCGGAAAAAATCAACGTGGTTTATTTACCCTAAATTTGTGATCCGGAAATAATATAGTTTCCAATAAAAATTAAAATAATCTCCGGATGAATATTATCCGTGGAAACTTTTATTTACTTGTGATGCAGTTTTTGTTTCCATCCGGGGTATGCCTAGTCTGTCCAGGTTCTTCAAAGGTCTGCTTCCTTTGAGGTTCGATATACCACAGAGCTGCCTAGTATCTTCGGGAATGAATGGGTCTGGTACAATTCTTCACGGAGATGCCGAAATCAATACTTCGGTTATGGAGACGATCTCGTCGGGTAGATATAACTATGAGTAGCTAGGGAATATAGTCGATCGAGATAAATGCTCTGGCTCTCGGTCGACTAACTACTTTTGTTAATTATGAAATCATGAAATAGCTACGGACTATAATCCGAGATAAATGTTTCAGTTCTCTGTCGGCTAATGACTTAATAATACGAATATTATACAATCCGATGAGATAAATGCTTTGGCTCTCAATCGGCTAACTATTGATTACGATCCGACGAGATAAATACTTCGGCTCTCGGTCAGCTAATGACTTAATAGTACGAATATTACACAATCCGGTGAGATAAATGCTTCGGCTCTTAATCGGCTAACTACTGATTACGATCCGACGAGATAAATGCTTCGGCTCTCGGTCGGCTAATGACTTAATAATACGAATATTATACAATCCGATGAGATAAATGCTTCAGCTCTCAATCGGTTAACTACTGATTACGATCCGACGAGATAAATGCTTCGGCTCTCGGTCGGCTAATGACTTAATAATATGAATATTATACAATCCGATGACATAAATGCTTCGGCTCTCAATCGGCTAACTACTGATTACGATCCGACGAGATAAATGCTTCGGTTCTCTATCGGCTAATTACTAATTACGAATAGCTACGGTCTACAATCCGATGAAATAAATGCTTCGGCTCTCAATCGGCTAAATACTGGTTTCGGTTACGGTGTGAAGTAAGAACTTTGGTACCACGGTTCTTGCTTGCTTTACTCCTTAATTCTCCAATCTCTTATATGAAAACTCACATAAACTATTTGCGACTTATAACACATTACGTTTGGCAAATAGTTAATTCTGCCAATAATAATAGTAGTAGTAGTGATAATGTAGAAGAGATATTGATAGTAGAAGAATGGATAGTAAATTATGATTTGTAACTGCACGTTACATACTTGCCAAAAGGTGTTCACGAAATTTCAAAAATATTGAGACAGGTTCTCTAAATACCATTAAACTGACCATAATGTAACTTTATAAACAATGTGGAACAATTTAGATATCCTATTCTGATAACTAATATTGTTTTTCCCATGTGTAGTTCTACTACAATCTCTCGGGTGCGTTTTCTGACTGACCTTGACTAGTTTGGACCTCATGGTCGTCAGCATTGAACTTCGAGAGGTTTAATTTCTATTACCACCTGGAATAACTTCAATTCTGCGTAGATTCTACTGATATCTGAACATCTCATAACATATTGTAAACTTCCAAACAAACAATAAATCCACTTTCGTGACGATAAATTCAACTTTAATTCCTCCTGCTTTACTTTCACTACATACCAGAATTGACACCTACATTGGCATAAAAAATAACTTATTTTTGTCTCAAAATATTCTAACCAAAATTCTAAATAAACTAAATCAAATTTATATACTAAATTACAACAATTACACTGTGATACAAAAGTGAAGAAAATTAAAATGCAGGCGTTCTTATATACCAATTCTATTTCGTTATAGTCCATAGAGTACGAATATATTTTTAGTTTTCCCCTATCACTTCGTTAACTTACTTTTTAAGAGCAAAAGATGCGAAAAAGAGCCATTTTTGAAGTTTTAAATTTGAAAAATCATAAGTTTAGTAGTTTTCATCCGATTTTCAAATCCGATATTTTCTTTAATGATACAAGTGTTGCCTTTTAATCCAAAAAAAGAAATCAAAAATTTATGGTCAAATGTCTGAGTTACGGTCGTTTAAGTAAAAAAACTCACACTATTTAAAAAAATTTTCATTTTTATCATGCTCTACTTTGGCCATGAGGCAGTGAGTTCATCTTTTATTACTTTCCTGAAGAATCACATAAAGGAAGGTTTCTAAAACTTGTTATTTCATAAAAATCTATGAAAAACTGGATGATTTATGCCAATTTTTCTAATAGCATGTTCCTCGAATTTTTGGTTTTCTCCATACAATTTAATTTTTGTATAAAAATGTTTATAAACATTTTTTAAACTTGTTACAAAGAAAACCAGAAACATGAACGTTTTTGTATGGAAGAAATATGCAATATTTTTATAAAACTTAGCACAACTCATAACCTTTTTCATCGATTATTATAAATTGACCATCATTGGAAACCCAACTTAATGAGCCTTTTTTCAAATGTAATAAAAGCTAAAGTTACTGCTTCATGGCCAACGTAGAGCAGTATGAAAATTAAAAATTGTGAAAAAAGTGTGAGTTTTTTTACTTAAATGGCCGTAACCAAGATATTAATCATAAATTTTGGATTTATTTTTTTGGGTTGAAAGACAACACTTGTATCTTTAAAACAAAATATCCAATTTGAAAATCGGTTGCAAACTACCAAACATAAGTTAAAACTTCAAAAATAGCTCTTTTTCACATCTTTTGCTCTTAAAAAGGAACTAAACGAAATGATCGGGAAACATTAAAAATATATTCCTACTCTATGGACTATAACGAAATGGAATTGGTATATGAGAACCTCTGCATTTGTTTGCTGTATTACTGTGTTATCTAAACCAAATTACAACAAGCTATTCCTAAATCTACCTAATATTTCCTATATAAATTTTGCTATAGAATGTATAAAACAATATGTAAAAACATATTTAAAACCTAATGATTACTCAAGGAAAATTATTTACCTATATTTGATTTAACACTATTTTCTATTAAAACATCAAAAACTTATGAAATCTAACTTCTTATATCCAATTCTATTTAATAATACCAATAACAATAATTTGGTTTTATAATATTTAATGACAAATATCCCAGTTTTAAGAATATACATCGATATTTTTTTATAATTTAAGAGAAATTTCTAAATATCTAAACATAGTTTTTGCTTAAGTATTAGTATATAAAATTTAACCATATTAGATTCATAAAATTGTGTACATATATCACTAACATATAAATATATTTAAACTATATGAAACTTTAATAACGTTAGCACCATTGTCAATTCCTCAAGAAAGCAGAAGGCCTTCAGAATCCCTGGAATCAACCCAGCAAAATCTTTGCTTACAATGATTACCATTAAGTACTTCATTAATGACTTACTTTGTAGGTAAAGTTTAAAAAAAATCAAAATAAAGAAACAAACAAAAATAAAACAGTTAAATTTTCTGTTTTTTTCCTTTTTTTGTGCACACGATATCAAATGTCTATTTTTAGACAAACAGAAAATAAAATAGTATTTGTGTGTGAAAACTATTATTTGACGCACAATAAAACAACAAAGCAGTGGTGTAGTAAGAGTAGCATTCAACTGGTAGACGGAAGGTATTGAGTTCAACCCCAGTCTGTGTCGACTTTTATCTTTATTTTTTCATAAATATTCTATAAATAACATAATTATAAACTTATTCCTATTTTGTTTCGATCAAGCTATTACAATGAACTTCTTATACAATACACCACCATCAGTGGTGATAGAGGGTATATATATAACTTTGTAATTCCGTATGTAACTCCAAGAAATATTCATCTGAGACCCAACAAAGTATATACATATGTTATTGATCCTTATAAACTTCTAAGTCGATTTAGCTATGTCTGTCTGTCCGTCTTTCTGTCTGTCTGTAAAACACGCTCACGTTACAACGAAGCAATAAAAATTCACAAAATTCACCCAAAACGTTCCTTATTATCCGGTACAGTTTTATATTGAAAATAAATAAAACCGGTTCACGACGTAAAAAGTTATGATTAAAAATTTTAGACTACCTCAAAAAAAAAAAAATAACGTTTTTTCCCAATTCTCAAGTAGTTTTCTCAGAAACTACCAAAGATATTTCGATGAATTTTGTCACACATTATTTTTTTTTGTGCCAGCGATCAAGTATGTTTTAAACTCATAATAATTGATCCAATATTTCCCATAGCCTCCATACAAAGGTGCATATACCAGGATATGAGTTTATCGTTAATAACTCCCTCAAATATAACGATATCAACACAAAAGTTTGTACATACAAATATAATACAAATCATACTACCAACGTAGATCTCAGCCGGTCCACAATTGGTCATAGCTCCCATATAAGGTCCACTTCCAAAAATCACCTAAACGCAAATATTTCATTGACAAATAAAGTTTTTGTGATAAAATTCGAGCTGAATATGTTTTTTGTACATACAAATCATTCTACCAAATTTGTTTTCGGATCGGTTCATTATTAGTCATAGCTCCCATATAAGGCCCACTTCCGGAAATCACTTACCCAGCAAAAAATTATCAGAAAATGTAAGCGATAAAATTGGGTAGAAGCAATGCTTACTTAATTTAAAAACCCTTCCAAAATGCAATAAAGTAAGGCAGTGGTTTTGCAATTTTTAAAGTTCTGGTATATCTCATTAGTATGCTTACTTAGAATGCATACTTTATTGGTTATTTATTATGTCGGTGTTGCAGAAAAGTTTTAGAAAATCGATTTTTCGAACTTATTTCTAAATCTGGATAATTTGTGATATTTTATCATAATATTCATCTGTGTGTCGATGTTAACCTTGTACGAACGGCACAGCTCGCCATTTTCGAGATAATTTACCAAAATTATCCTCAAATGGGGCAAGTACGAAGCCTATTGGAAATTCTTAAAATCAGTACATTATTACACATATCCATATATAACCGGATTGGTTTTGTATAAGCATATTTACATATTTTTGCTTCCGCGAAGCGCTATCGTAAGGCAGTAGAACCTGTTTTAGCGATCATTTACGAAGAGATTAAAATTATATACATAACTAGCTATACCCATGATATGATTTGCTACCCTAAAAACAGAATAAATGAAAACCGCACTTTATGATTTTTGAAGTTTCTAGTTCTGTATGTTTCCCAGTTATACGAATTTTTCTTTTAATCCATATGGATTTGATAGTCCACAATAGGGGTATGGTACCTCCCAAAATTGTAAAATTGTAGGATTCTAGATTCAAATATTCACATGTTAGAGTTGTTAGCGCAAAATTTAAGGATTTTAGCTCTAATAATTTCTCAGATATACACATTTTTGTATTTAACTCATATGAAAGGTTTCAAGAACCCAAAATGAATGTCCGCACATTTTACTTCCAAATGTTCACCTTTATGTTAATTTTAAGATTCTACCTCTAATAGTTTCTAGATAAACGAATTTTTGTATTTAATTCATATGGGAAGTGTTACATCCCATATTGCTAGTCTGCCAATTTATTACCCAAATGTTAAAATGAATGTCAAAGTTCTTCGTGAAAAATTTGAGGATTCTAGATCTAATAGTTTCCCAGATAAACGAAATTTTTATTTAATACATATGGGAGGTACCACGGACCCTATTGCTAGTCCGTTAATTTTTCCTCCAAAATGTTCACATAGATGTAATGTGCTTCGTGCAAAATTTAAAGATTCCAGCTCAAATAAACGATTTTTTGTATTTACTTCATATGGGAGTACCGCTAGTTCTTTGTCCTAAGTATTCATGTTGATACTAAAGTGGCTCCGAAAAATTAGAGGACTCTAGCTGTTATATTTTCTCAGATATACTAATTTAAGATTTTCATTATATGGGAGGGGCCACGTTTGTCCGCCCATATTGTCCCCATATGTGGATATCAAAGTTGTCCATACAAAATTTGAGGACTCTAGCTGTTGCAGTTTCTGAGATATGTGATTTTAAATACTCATTATGTCTGCGGCCGTGGCATTTTGCCCACATGAAATTTTAAAATAAAAAGTAGCCTATAGTTCCCCCAAAATGTTCACATAATTGTTAAAGAGCTTCGTGCAAAATTTTAAGATTCCAGCTCCAATAGTTTCCCAAATAAATTATTTTTATACCCTCCACCACCATCAGTGGTGATAGAGGGTATATATAACTTTGTCATTCCGGGTGTAACACCAAGAAATATTCATCTGGCACCCAACAAAGTATATATATTCGTGATCCTTATGAAATTCTGAGTCGATTTAGCTATGTCCGTCTGTCTGTGTAAAACACGCTCACGTTAAAACGAAGCCATAAAGTTTTTTTCCCAACTCATAAGTTGTTTTTTCAGAAACTACCAAAGATATTTCGATGAATTTTGTCACACATTATTTTTTTGTGCCAGGGATCAAGTATGTTTAAATTCATAATATTTGATACAATGTTTCCCATAGCCCCCATACAAAGGTGTATATTCCGGGAAATTAGTTTTTCGTAAATAACTCCCTTAAATATATCGGTATCAACACAAAATTTATAATATGTTTTGTGTACATACAAATCATTCTACCAAACTTCTTTTCGGATCGGTCCATTATTAGTCGTAGCTCCCATATAAGGCCCACTTCCGAAAATCACTTAAACGCACATATTTCATTGTCAAATAAAGGTATCTTGATAAAATTCGACACAAATATGTTTTGTCTATATATGAATTACTATACGAAATTTTTTTTTCGGATAGGACCATAATTGGTCATAGCTTCCATATAAGGTCCACTTCCGAAAATCAATTAAGCGCATATGTTTCTTTGATAAATAAAGCTATCGGTATAAAGTTCAACCTGGATCGGTCCATTATTGGTCATAGCTCCCATTTAAGGCACTCTTCCGAAAATCATTTAAACTCACATATTTCATTGTCAAATAAAGCTATCTTGATAAAATTCGACACAAATATATTTTGTGTACATACATATGAATCACTCTACGCAATTTTTCTGGAGGGGCCCGTAATTGGTCATAGCTCCTATATGAAGTCCACTTCCACACTTGATCGGTCCATAATTGGTCACAACTCCCATATAAGGATCATTTCCGAAAATTACTTAAACGCACATTGAAATCAAAGTCATCGGTACAAAATTCGACATAAATGTGTATTTTGTATATATAAATCGTTATACGGAATTTTACTTCTGAAAATCACTTAATACCACTTAATTCATTATTAAATGATTATATCCAGATAAAATTCGACATGAGTATGTTAGTGTATAGATAAATCATTATATTAAAATGTTTGCAACTGGCCTATTAATATAAAATTTTATGAACCTAATCAAAATTAGTTCCAAAAGTTAATAATATTTAAGAATAAGTTCCTAAATGGTATGAATTTTTATTTTTTTTTTTTTAAAGATAATCGAGAATATATTTAAAATTTATTTTCCTATTTGTTAAAAAATATTTGAAACATAGAAAAATAAATAGAACTGTTGTGTGAGAAACAATATGAAAGTACAAAATGTATCCGAATATATCATACCCTACAACGTTGCGAGTAAACTGCAATAAGTTATATAATAGTTTTTAATGTAGAAGTTATTTTTAAGAAATTGATGTCTGATTAATTGATGAATGTACTGCTCAATATAACAATATATAGTCTAATTTTTGTATATATAAAATTTGTTGAATCAAAACTTATGAACTGGCTATTCTTGTGTACCATGTACCGCTTCCAACGAAATTCAAAAGGCTTATTTTATGGACGGATAACATCGTTACTTCATGTAGGTGTTACTAACTTCAATACATATGCAAAATGCGGTGATAGAAAGGGTATACATACATACCCTGCCAGCAATTTTGTAGTCGACTACGAGAAAAATTCACTTCTAGTTCACTTTTACAGACTGACTATAAGCTAACTACAATGTAATGCAGAGCTGTCCCGAAATTTTGTATTTGACAACGTAAAGAACCGACTTTTAAATACTAACTACAAGCTAACTATCATATAGTGCGGGAGTACCCCAAAATTATCTGGAGTGCATTTTGTTTCGACATGTTTTCTCATGTTTCTTTATTATTTTGAATTTTGTTTTACATTTTTGTCATTTTCTTGTATTCGTTGTGAAATTAGAGTCAGTAAATTGGAAAAATTAATCGTGAAAGGTTAAATATTCCAAAAGTCGGTCCCTAAATTCTAAATTCTGCTGATTAATACTGTATATATAATACATTAACAGTTAACATTACCCTGCCAGCAATTTTGTAGTCGACTGCGAGAAAAATTCACTTCTAGTTTACTTTTACAGACTGACTATAAGCTAACTACAATGTAATGCAGGGCTTGTCCGAAATTTTGTATTTGGCAACGTAAAGAACCGACTTTTAAATACTAACTACAAGCTAAATATAATGTAGTCCAGAAGTGCCTCAAAATTATCTGGAGAGAATTAATTGTATTTCAACATGTTTTCTCTTGTTTCTCTGTTATTATGATTTTATTTGTTAACTTTAGTAGACTGACTATAAACGAACAACAATGTAATGCAGAAATGTTCCAAAATTTGGTATTTATTAACGTAAACAACCGACTTTTAAAGACTAGCTACTAGCTAACTATCATATAATGCGGGAGTACCCCAAAATTATCTGGTGAGCATTTTGTTTCGACATGTTTTCTCATGTTTCTTTATTATTTGGAATTTTGTTTTACATTTTTGTCATTTTCATCTATACGTTGTGAAATTAGAGTCAGTAAATTGGAAGAATTAATTATAAAAGGTTAAATATTTCAAAACTCGGTCCCAAAATTCTAAATTCTGCTGATTAATACTGTAAATATAAAACATTAACAGTTAACATTACACATAACATTTTAAAATTAATTTTAGATTTGGATCAATGGGAATCATGGAAATTGTGAACAAATCATTTATAATTTTATGGATACCGGTGTTATTATTAGTTCCCCTGCAGAAAACTGATGTCTATTAATTTTAACGAACTAATATCATAACTTGTATTAAAGCGAAATGTAATTTAGATAACTAGTAGTTAAATTTTAAATATATTTAATTAAAAAATTTAATTAAAATGTAATTAATTAATACAGTAGGGAATACAAAAGAAAACTATTACTTGACTTTTCTGCAACTAACTTTAAGTTAGTTAATAAAGAGTTACCTTTAAGCTAATTTTTTAGTAACTAACTTTAAGGTAGTTGAAAAGTCATGCCATGTTAAAATAGTCAGTTGGCTCCATTAAAAATAATCCAAGAATCAACCATAACTAGTTGATGAAAAAGTCAGTTTTTAATGCATTTAAAGTTAGTTGAGTTGCTGGCAGGGTACTTCTCTTTCTGGGGGATTATGCTCTACATACTTAATTTCATGTTTCTAGCCAATACAATGCTTCATTCGTAATTGTTATTCTTTCTTTGCTTTGTTTTTATAAACAAGCAAGTAAAATAACAAAGTTTACCGTATGGGTTTCTGTTTTGTTGTTGCTTGTTCATTATTTCTGTCTGAGCATGAACGAAAAACATAAATTTTTGATGAAATTTTCAAAGGTAGTCTTAGATTTTTGCTTATAGCTTTCTTATTTGTGGACCGAGTTTGCTGATTTTATACAGCGTTCTATTCGATCTTATGTCTGATTGAAGATTCGTACCTCGCAGATACCTGGGGTCTTCTGAAACTGATTTCAATATAGGCGGACATGGCTAAATCGACTCCGCTATCTAAAAGGATCCAGAATATACATATGGGTCGGAAAATTACAAACTTATATAAGTTAGCACAACCTGCTGATTTTTATTATCTTCATTATTATCTTATTTTCATATTTTCATTATTATAATTTTAATGTTAAGTTTATGATGGGTTGTACTGGTTTTTGTTTACTTCTATATTCGAAGAGATGGAATTGCTTTATGCAATTCAGTTTTTTGTGAAATTGTAGCATAGACTATCATAGACTGGAATCAGCTGTTTTTAGCAATATGGCGGAAGCAAACAAAAAAGTTTTTACGAAAAATCAACAAAAGAAAATGTATAATGAACCACGGGAGATTTAAAAGAGGGACAAATATATAAAGATATATTTCCATCTCTTTTCACCTTATACTTAATTTTTTTTCAAATGTAAAACAAATTGCATTACAGTCAAACCCCTTTATAACTATTTCTTACTTTTTACGAACTCATCTTAACTACCGGATTTTTGATAACTATTTTGATACAAAAACATATTTTTTAAAGAATTCTTGGTTAAAACGAATTACTATTTAGTCCCATGAATAAAATTTCATACAATTATCCATTTCTATATCGAACAAAAAAAACATGTGTTGAAAACTGTACGTGCAAAGTCAAAAAAGTTGTTTGTGGTGTTGATATTGATACTTAGTGTATTGGAAAGCAAATATTTAATATAATATGGTCTGTTTTCCTTTTAATCTTCATTTTTTGCAATTCTTCTTCACGTACAATTTCTTCAATGTTTAAATTTTTGGCTGTTTTTTTTCAAATGAGCGATGAAAACAATCATACAGCTCATCAAACACACTCATCAATTTTTTAATACATTTAATTTTTTCTTTTGCTCTAAAATTTTACCTAATGGCGGAATTTAAAAAATTGTTAAAAAATGTAAACAGAATACGGTTCGAATTTGCTTTTTTGACAGCTGTCAATGGTTTCTTATCTGGTTATCTGTGAATTGTAGCTTCAACGATAACAAGTAAGAGTGTTATATTCGGCTATACCGAATCTTATATACCAACCATCAAACCTCGTTGGACTCGAATGAAACTTACTTATGTCGAATTTCATCTATATACTCGTATTTTTTAGGCCAGTTATAAGCGTTAAAGTAATTTTCTGAAGGGGACCTTATATAGGGGGGTAGGGTTAATTATGGGTCGATCCTCATAAAATTTGGTAGACAGAATTTGGTTCGTATTAAATTTATTTGTGTCGAATTTCATCGGTACACTCGTATTTTTAGGCCATTAATGAGCGTTGCAGACACTTTCTGTAGGGGACCTTATATGGGGGGTAGGGTCAATCATGGACCGATCCTCATAAAATTTAGCATAGTGATTTTGGATCATAAGAAACTTACTTATGTCGAATTTCATCGCTATATTATTATTTTTAAACAAGTTATGGCTGTTAAAGCTGATTTTCGAGGGTCCACTTGTATGGGGGCTATCCCACAGTGGGGCAGAATGGAAATTTTTTGGAAATAAATCTGGCATTTCTAAACGGCTGATCCGATCGGGATAAAATTTGGCGTGAGCGTAGCCAAATTAGGAGTATTCGAGTTTAAGTTTTGAAGATGAACCCTGCAGATGCCCCAGGGACGGCGCTGTGGCGGCTCAAAGTAGGGTACCTACGACATGTAAAATTTTTAAACTCGTGCCATTTTTTTGTTTTTCTCCCAAAGCGCTCGACGAGATCTTGAAAAAAAAATGCTTGGACATACTACTTATCTCTTATAATATCCGAGTTATAGGCATTTAAAAATTTAGTGATACAAAATTTACCATACCTTGGTCCGCCTTTTTTTGAATACCGGGCGTAATTTTGGACCAAATGAACTCAATTTTTTCTTGTTATTTAGACAAAAATTTCCAATAATATACAAAAAATTTCAGATCAATATCATTTACAGATCCAAAAATATACGTTTTTTAATTTAAAAATTCAAAAAATTTTAGATTTTTGGCGTTTTTTTGCCAAAAATGTGTCTTAACTATTTTATTAATAAAATAAAATTTTCTTTAAGAACATATAACAATTTTATAGTTTTCTAAAACGTATCTTTACGCAAAACGCTTTGGCGTAAAAAACTTGTCCTATTTTTTGAAAATGTTGCCACTGTGTCCTTCCGAATATGACCTATTTTTATCAAAACTTCAACTTTGGGCGACATGTTCTAAAATCCCAAAGCTGGGATCAGAAAACTGAAAGCAGTTTTGGAAACCTCAATATGTTTTCTATTTACTCCAAAAGTATTTTCCCAGCCCTGAAAGAAATGTGGACCCTGTGGGCAAAAAAGTCAAAAATCCCCTTTTTGGGATTTTCATTCCTATTTTTGGGAATTGCGGGAAACTATGATTTATATCAAAATTTTAATAGGGTCGCAGATAGCTACAACAATTTAGTCCATATTTATCCCTTAATATCAGTTTTTAGTTAGATATGGAAATTCTCGACCCTTTACAAAAAATTTCAAGCCAATATCTCAATTACATTCAAAAATATGTTCATTTAAACCTGTGTCCTTTAATTTCATCTTTTTCATATTTTAGTATTAAGTATGACAGAACATACATTTGGTGTTGAATAAAATATTTGGACAATTTTTAAAAATTATTTAGTTAATTATTTTATTAAAGACTATAAAATTGTATATACAATAAAAAAATTATAATTTTATTATGAGCCACGCACAACAACACCTAAATCACCCCACACAAACCACCTTTCCCGCCCACCGAAACATAAAACACAATTTAATACAATATCATCAGTTAGTATAATAGCTATTTTTATTTGAACTGTTTATCTTAAACATAATACAATTAATTCTTACAACCTACTTATATAGTTAATTCCTAACACTACTTATTTTCTATAAAATAATCCGTCATATCGGTATACATATCCGGAAAGTAATATAAGTCCTTTAAATCTTCCTTGTTTTGAGATGATAGAGTTTCATAACAAATCCGTCTTTTTCGCATAGTTGAAAGAACAGGATCAGAAGATAGAAGTAAACTATTAAAAATATCTTCATTCTGTGATTGCCTGGAGCATTTTCTTGAGCTGAATAGTTAAACATGCTTAAAATCTCGATTCCTCGCTTCCTGGGCTTCTTGTGTTAACTCTCCAAGTGGAAGAATATTCGATTCAATTATTATTTGACCATGACACAATACTGTTGGTGTTAGTTCCCTCCATGGATACAGAGATACAAGTAATTTAGAAATTTCAGATGTGTATTCCCCAAATCGATTTCCATTAATTTTATGTTTACTATTCAGTGCCATTAAATAGTGTTAACTCTTCGAAGCAACTCCTTGTCGATTCCAGTTATTTTTGAAGTAATTTCAAAATCACGAAAAAACCTTCTCGCCGTATTACCGTCATTTGTACTACCGCAACTTGAAAGTGGTTTGTCGATGTTTAATCCCATCTGAACTTTAAATTCTTCTGATATGATACGTTAATAGAGAATTCCTTTATTTTTATGCAAATGGGCTCCAGTGCATTTATTTCATCTTTTAAATATTCCACTAAATCTTTTGTTGTTTTCTTTGACTCCTTTATATATTCAAATCCAATGGGTCTACAAAAATTTTTTGAACCCGGAGTTGTATTGATCCATATATCTTCAAATGAATTTCCGATGCTTGACGATGATGGATTAAGGGAATATGAACGAATTCGTAATGGCACTAATGATGACATAAATACACTTTTGTAGTCTGCTAATGTCCGACTTCCACAAGCTTGTTTGTATTCTGGAAGTGCTGATAAACCGTCACATCCCCACTTACATATTAAGACAACATCACAGTTATGAATTTTCCTTAGTTGGTCTTCTGAAAAGTCTGACACAATTCTTGATGCTGAAGTTTTTGTGTGACCCTCTTTTTTTTTGACCTTGAACATAAGTCTTCGTATGACTTGCAAGGCGCTCCTGTTGATGTGTTGTAAGTTGAGATTTCCGTAGTAGTTTCCATCCAACTACAAAATTTTAATCGAAATTTCTTTTGATTTCCATCCACAGACTTACTTTTTACATCAAAAAGTTTTCAATTTTTGATATGCCTGTTTTGTCTACTTTTCTACTATATGTAGTTTTTATATAATTTGAAATGTCTTCAATTCTTTCTGGCCCTTTTGAAGATATACTCCATAAAACGGAACACAACTCTTCGTACTTTAATGTAATCTTCATTGTAGATTTATTAAATATGGTACTTAAAATCTGAGAAGTTTACTTATATACCAATTCTTGTCATTTCCTACCTATTAACATTTAGGACTATATTACTATAACCTGTAATTCAGTCATTGATATTTCTTATTAGTGAATGAATCGAAATTATGATTACCTGTATATTTTTACCTACATGATCATAAACGAAACAGAACGAAATGATCTGTCGAAAAAATTTAGGTAAAAAATAGTTATAAATTTTTTAAAATTTAAGCATAATAGGACCTTTCAATTATAAGGATAAGCAAACAAATAGAAAATAGGTAAATATAAGATTTAAATATGTTCTGTCATACTTAATACTAAAATATGAAAAAGATGAAATTAAAGGACACAGGTTTAAATTAACATATTTTTGAATGTAATTGAGATATTGGCTTGAATTTTTTTGTAAAGGGTCGAAAATTTCCATATCTAACTAAAAAATGATATTAAGGGATAAATATGGACTAAATTGTTGTAGCTATCTGAGACCCTATTAAAATTTTGATATAAATCATAGTTTTAGAAATTAAACAAATATGTAATATATGACAAAATCTTTATTTATGAACAAAACTCAATGAAATTTTCAAGACTTGTTAAATTTGTCATTTCAAATAAGAATATGCAAAAAAAAATTGAAAAGGTCAAAGGGCATCCCGCAATTCCCAAAAATAGGAATGAAAATCCCAAAATGGGATTTTTACTTTTTTGCCCATAGGGTCCACATTTCTTTCAGGGCTGGGAAAATACTTTTGGAGTAAATAGAAAACATATTGAGGTTTCCAAAACTGCTTTCAGTTTTCTGATCCCAGTTTTAGGATTTTAGAACATGTCGCCCAAAGTTGAAGTTTTGATAAAAAATAGGTCATATTCGGAAGGACGCAGTGGAAAAATAGGACAAGTTTTTTACGCCAAAGCGTTCTGCGTAAAGATACCTTTTAGAAAACTATAAAATTGTTATATGTTCTTAAAGAAAATTTTATTTTATTAATAAAAGACTTAAGACACATTTTTGGCAAAAAAAACGCCAAAAATCTAAAATTTTTTGAATTTTTAAATTAAAAAACGTATATTTTTGGATCTGTAAATGATATTGAAATTTTTTGTATATTATTGGAAATTTTGTTGTCTAACTAACAAGAAAAAATTAAGTCCATTTGGTCCAAAATTACGCCCGGTATTCAAAAAAGGCCGACCAAGGTATGGTAAATTTTGTATCGCTAAATTTTTAAATGCCTATAACTCGGATATTATAAGAGATAAGTAGTATGTGTTTTTTCAAGATCTCGTCGAGCGCTTTCACAAAATATAAAAATCTTTGTATTTGGGTGAAAACCAAAAAAATGGCACGAGTTTAAAAATTTTACATGTCGTAGGTACCCTACTTTGAGCCGCCACAGCGCTGTCCCTGGGGCATCTGCAGGGTTCATCTTCAAAACTTAAACTCTTTGACAACGCTCACGCCAAATTTTATCCCGATCGGATCAGCCGTTTAGAAATGCCAGATTTATTTCCAAAAAATTTCCATTCTGCCCCACTGTGTATCCGAAAACGGGGACCGATATTGCCCACTTTATATTTATGTGAAATTTCAACCCTCTAGCTCTTTCCATTGGGACTCTATCGTGCTTTCAACAGACAGACAGACAGGCAGACAGACGGACGGACAGACATGGCTAGATCGTCTTAGAAATTAATGATATGATAATATATATACTATAATATGATAATATATATACTTTTGTGGGTCTATGACCAATATTTCGATGTGTTACAAACGGAATGACAAAATCAATATACCTCCCATCTTTTTTGATGGTGGGTATAATAATAATGCTGAGTTAACACTTGTGTGCTGGCATTTTTGTCTTTGTTGAGTGTTGTAGACTGAGTACCTTTTATTAAAGCTAGAATAGAAGGTACTCGATATTCTACAAGTGGTGATATTTGACCACCTGAGTTCCGTCTCACTGAGAGCCCATTCATCTATCAGTTTTGATAGGGTCGTCAGGAGAGCGTTAATATCCTTTTGCGCAAGGGTGAAGTCCAGGGACGACCCTTTGGTTGCGCATTCATCAGATATTTAATTTCCCCGGATGCCCTCATGTCCTGGAATCCATATCAACTCAACGTGATGTTGTGTCAGTTGTGCCAACGATTGAATGCAATTGAGAAGACATTCCGACTTAATGACATTGGAGTTAGGAGCCTTGATTGATGCAAGGCTGTCCAAGCATGTATGTATAGTCGAATTTTCGAGATTTAGTTCCCGGATTCTTCTCGCGGCAGTATAGATGGCATATATCTCTGCCTGAAGGACCGTGCAGGTGTCAGTTAGTCGAAGAGACAGTAGAAGATTTAGATCATCGGAGAAGACTCCCGATCCCGTACCCCTTTCTGTCTTTGAGCCATCTGTGTAGATTGAGATCACGTCGTCCCTTAGGACAGTATTCGCGGCCCAATCATCCATTGACGGTATTTTGGACTTTAATGACCTATTCAAATTCAGTGTAGATAGAATGTAATCTGTTTCTTGCCCCATGATATGCCTGCCTATCTTTTGTAGGATGGTGCTTCAACCCGGTCGTGCTTCAACCCGTTCGACTGTTTAAATCGTAGAGCAGATTCAGCTGAAATGCATTTGATGTATATATCAAGGAGAGTTATGTTTAGCATCGTCTCTAGACTAGCCAGAGGGGTGGAGCTCAAACAGCCGGTGATTGCAAGACATGCTAATCATTGTACCTTGTTTAGAATAGAGAGATGAGTCTTGGTATCCACCGCTCTCCACCAATCAAAAGCTCCGTAGGTCAAAATAGGTTTAAGACCCCATCTTTTACCAAAAGTATTCTTACATATATAGAAGGCACATAATGCCTTCTTCATTCGACTCTCAGCATTACGTTTCCACATGAGTTTAGAGTCTAGGATTACGCCTAGATATTTGGCCTCGCTTGAGGTGTTCGAAATGGTACCATCTAAACGTGGAGGTCTGAATTCTGGAATTTTGTACCTCCTGGTGAAAAGAACCAGTTCAGTTATGGCCGGGTTGACACCCAGACGGTTTTCCTTGGCCCATGATAGTAGAACGCTGAGGGCTGATTCCATGAGTTCACTTATTGTGGGAAGAAACTTCCCTTGAATAAGAAGCACGACGTCGTCAGTATATGCGACTACTTTGAAGCCCATCCTACTGAGTCTGAAAAGGATTTTATTTACGACAAGATTCCACAGGAGTGGAGAGATGACACCATCTTGTGGTGTGCCCCTTGTCACAACTTTCCTTGTCTTGCCAATACCCATATTAGAGTTGATGGCCCTACTCTTAAGCATGTTTTCTGTCCAATTTCTTATCCGCTGATCAACACCTAGGTCACTCAGTGCATCGACTATTGCGGATATGTTCACGTTGTTAAACGCACCCTTAATGTCTAAGAAAGATTCCATAACATATTCTTTTATGTCAAGTGTCTTCTCTATAGTTCCGACAACGTCATATAAGGCTGTCTCCACCGACCTTCCTTTCAGGTATGCGTGTTGTGCTCTACAGAAGTTTTCAGGAGAGATGATGTTCCTGACATGGATGTCGACCAATCTTTCCAATGTTTTCAATAAAAACGATGACAGACTGATCGGCCTATAGTCTTTGTCGGTATTATGGTTTACTTTTCCCGCTTTGCATTAGTTTAGGATTCCATCATGGTTGCCGGAATTTCCTAGGTACCTGCCGCATCCTACATGAAGCATAGTAGGCTTCCCTTAAAGTCCTGTATATATAATCTACTGAGTCGTCCAAGTCTTGTGTACCATGTAGTCCATCCGTTTCCGGAGGTGTTATGGTATCAATCAGATTACCGAATTTGACCCAGTCGGTTTTCCTAGGATTTCTAAAGGGGTTTTCCCTGGCCATCGTAAGCTGTATCGTAAAGATTATTCTGTGATGATCGGAGAATGAGCACTCGAGTGATATTCTCCAATCAAGAATTCTGACTGAGTCAGTGTTCCCTACCAAAGTAATATCAATGACATGTTCTCTGATCCTCTTGAAAATCATTGGTGCAAACACTAAGGTTATTAATTAGAAGGTATTGAAGTAAACACTCACCCCTGTCATTGATATCCGAGCTCCCCCACAGAGTATAATGGGCATTAGCATCACATCCTATGACAAGATCATGACCCTTTGTATTACACCATTCTATTAGTGTGCGTACGGCACGTGAGGGCGGATTGTCTTCGTATAATATATATAATTAGAGTTGGTAGCCCCTGTCGCTCTAATGCAACTACCGTTAAATCACAAGAACTGTAATTAGATAGAAGGAAAACTTTAATGTCTTTCCTGACCAAAAAACAGCTCCTTATTTTACCTTCAGGGATTGGAGAGAGGAGAACATTGTGTCTTGACCGGACGCCTCGAACTTTACTGACTGCACGCCAGGGTTCTTGGATTAAGGCCACGTGGATAACTTCCTTCTCCATAAAGCGCAGCAAGTCGTCCGTTGCTGCTTCGGAGTGGTGCAGATTAATCTGTACCACCCTCAGGCCGTTTGGATTCTTCACTGCGTTTCCCTGCGGGCAAGATCAACCGAAGTTGGTTGAGCCCGTATTTTATGACGCCTTGAGAGGAACGAAGGAGTCGGAGGGATTCTGAACCAATTTTGATCCAGAGATCCTTACCTTCTCCCTTGACCTCGTGCGTTCTCGTTCTATCGTCCAGTCGTCAGTACCAAGTTCCTTATTCTGACGCTTAATTAGTGTTAGTATGGATTTGTCCTCCAGAATAGGAGGAGGAACCCACACTCTCACCGTCGTACGAAAAGGTACTTGGTCCAGTGGGACGATTTCAATCTTCGCGTTGGGCCAGGGTTCGCCAACTCCACGGATGCATTACCACATCCGATGATTTTGACACCCTTTGACCATTTGGCGCCGTCGAACGCAGTAAAGGAGTCATCCTCACTGCGTGCGAGTTCGTAAACTAGTGCTCGCAAGATCTTCTCCTCCAGAAGTAGCCATCTGTCCGTAGTCATTTTTGCCATCGGGATGACTACGGTCTATAATGTCTACTTGCAGCTCAGGTGATGATGTTAAGCTAGTTGATGGTTTCAACCGCTTACCCTCAGACAGCTGCGTTTCACCTGACCTTTGCCGCTTTATATTAGGCCTGCTTGCTGGACCTTTGGTGACCGTCGTTGTACCTCGAGAAGAGGAAGATGCAGACAGTCCCTTGGGTGTTGTGCTAACAGACTTTGTCATGCCGCATTGGTCATCACCTCTCTTTAGTCCCGACGTGGCCTTCTTTGATGAAGATGGCTGTACGTTAGGATTCTCCGAGACGGTGATCGTGTTCGGTCCAGTGCTGGCATGGGGCACATGTTTAGATGTGGTCACATGCCTGCTGTGGTTTGGTTCCGTCTTAGTCGTGGCTGGCCTGACCTAGTAGTATTTAGCATGGCCTCATACTTCTGTATGTGGTAGGTATGTTTACGCCGCAGACGCTTTTCTCGGGTAGTCAGAGTCGCAGGATCCCTATATTCCAGCGATCTGACATACCGGAGAGAGCGTTTGTAGCCCGCGTCCTTTTCCGTTCGTCCTGTCCTTTTTTTGTCTGTTTTTGGTCTCCCTTAACAGAGTTTCCCTTTACAGGGTCATGGGCCTCCGGATTTTGTCCGTTTTCCTCCGCGTTTTGCGGCTCCTCATCAGTCTCATAAAGATTTAAATCTTTCAGACCTGAGAGGTTGTCGTCACTGTCGTCCGAGGTTACTCTGTCCTGTCTAGTAAGAAACTTGTCTGTTTTGTCTACCTCAGTAGCATTTTCGACTAACAGACCTGTACTTGTCCGATTCGTCGCAGTCACAGTAGCTCCAGTGGCACTCAGATCTGTGGCGTCCACCTGGAGATTTTAGCACCCTCGACCAAGGACATAGGGCCGTCTTTATATTCTGACATTTCAAGACAGCAGAGGTTTTCTTTTATAGGACTCGGGCAATGATTGGGCTGGGGTGTGCATCGTTATGCGATTGTCCACACGGAAAGTGCCTTCGATCATGGAATTATAATCATATCTCGATTTCAAAATGATTGGATAAATTGTCTCTTCTTTTGGAAACACGACTAATTGGCGATCCAGAATCCAATAAGCAACGAGCATGGGATGTTGTGGATTCAATTTTCACCAAAACTGTGGGGATAAGGATTAAGATGTTTTGGTGTATTATTTGTGTCAACTAGGTTGGATTCGGGCCGGACTTAGCTGGAGCTGGATTGTTGACGGTCGAACTACCAAAGTAAACGGACGTGGATGGTGATCGAGATTGATTAGGAGCCAAAAGATCTTTAACCAATCGGGGGTTGACGTGAAGTAACCTGTGGTGGAATTTCCTACAATTCCTACATCCATGTTTTGAGAAGCATGTGCCCTGGGAATGATCGTGTGCCAGACAGTTTGAAAAATACTTGTTCTCATTTACGGCACGGATACGATCGGAAATATTCATAGCGAGAACGAGCGGCTGCAGGAATAAATATTTTGATGTGAATAATCGGTTACGATGCGTTGTTGGAACTACGAATGTAGTTCCATTGTCTGATTAGAGGTTATGCGGACATCCTCAACGAGAAACGAAACGCCTAAAGGCTGCTAGAAACGCCTGTGTGGACAAGTCGGATGTGGCTTCTAAGTGTATTGCCTTCGTGGATAAACACACAAATACGCATACGTATCCTTTAGAAATTCTGCATGCTCGGCCGGAATAACTTTTGACATCGAATGGCCCTGCGAAATCTATGACAGTATTAGTAAACGGACGAGATATCTCAGATCTTTCTGGTGGCAAGGCGGCCTTTATTTGTTTTTGACGCGTCTTTTTATAGATGACACAGATTTTGCATTTGTTGATGGTAGTTTTTATAAGGGTTTTCTCCTTAGCGATACAAAATTGTGTTCTCAAAAGACGCAGGACTAATTGGTTTCCGCCATGAAGACTTATGTCACGGAAAAATTTGACTAATAGTCTTGAATAGTTTGAATTGTAGGGAAGGATAATAGGATGTTTCTAGTCGTAGGTAATCCCCGGTGAAGATTCTAGTCGACCACATGTATTATTCCTTCTGCATCAAGAAACGGGTTTAGGTTCAAGATCGTACTAGTTTTTGAGACGTTTTGTCTACTGGAGAGTGCTTTGTACTCATTCGGATACGACACCTTTTGGCATACGAAAATGAGATAAGTTTTAACGGAACTAATTTTGGATTTAGAGAGTGAAAGTGAAGATTTATGGAAATTGGAACGACATCGACTATAAGTTCTATAGAAAAAACGATAGACATATGCCATAACACACATTGCCCTACTGAAAGGAGAAAATCGTTCAAGAATATCTTCGAAATTAGTAAAATAGGAGAAATTAACCTTTATTGCTTTAGCTTCTATCTGGAGAAAGGTTTTCATCCCAACCAGTACCATCGATCCATATTTTTTGCATAAGGATTTTCGCAAGCATAATGTAAGGCGCGAGCCAGCCAGCAGGATCAAATAACTTAGCGATGTGGGATAAGACTTGTATTTTAGTAGAATTTTTGGTTTCGGAAAACGAATTGGCAGTAAAATAAAAGTTATCGGAACATACATTCCATCGAATGCCAAGTGGAAGATCAACCAGGATTTCTTTAGAATTGGATGTTCACTTTCTCAATGAAAAGCCAGCGGAATCAAATGCTTGGATGAGTTCATTTCCTGTTTGAATGGATTCCTGTTGCGTATGAAATCCAGCTAAGACATCATCGACATACATGGAATTCCGGAGGATAGTACTAGCAATAGGATACTGTAATTGAACATCATCAGCTAATTGTAATAGTGTCCAAACAGCAAGATAATTTGCGCAGTTCACACCAAAAGTGACAGTTTTAAGTTCGTAATCACAAATCGGACTATTTGGATCACTTCGGAATAATATTCGTTGGTTTAGAGAATGATTTTCATCGACCAGAATCTGTCTATACATCTTCTTTATGTCAGCATTAAACACAAAACGATGAAATCGCAATTTTAGAAAGGGTATGGTCGTTTTGGAGAATTGGGCCCACATGGAGTAAAGAATTTAAGCATTGCCCATTAGAAGAAGGAGCAGAGGCATTAAAAACCACACGAACCTTAGTAGAAACACTCTCTGGTTTGATAACCTCGTGATGTGGAAGATAATAGACCTTTGGACTTCTGGATAGGTCAGAAGAATCCATTTTGAACATATGACCTAGTTTTTCATATTCCAGAACCACTTTATCGTATTCTACTTTAAAATCAGCAGTCCGAAGCAGTCTGGCTTCATTACGAAAGAATTGCGCCTTAGCGCTTGACCTTGGAATTGAAGCAAAACTATATATCGACCTTCGGAATTCCTTTTGGTAGTACGAATATATAAATCTTCGCATGCCTTATCTGATGGGGACATAATGTTCCTCCTTGGAAGATTCTCCACCCCCAGAAACGAGAAATTTCTTTATCTAAAAAAATTTCGCAGTAGTTCGACACTATTGTTCCACTTGGACTATTATTTTGTAAAATAGGATCTGTAAGAATCCATCCAAAGATCCAAGGTTTCTTGGGCTAAAAGGGATTCGCACACGTTATGCATTATTCCTGATCGAATGACAGAGGGGAAAATATCACCGCCAATAAGAACATCAATATTTAAATTGATGTAAAATTTGGGATCCGCTAACGGAATCTTAGGAAGATTTGACAATTTAGACTTTGGAACAGACTGAGAAGGAAGATTGATGGAAAGTTGAGGGACCACAGGAAGAGAAACACTAACTAAGCTTGAGCCAAGTACAAAGAAACATTGATTTTGAACAGTTGCTGAAATTGATTGATTTAATCCGGAGATTTGTGCACCGGTAGATTGAGAAGGGAGCTTGAGAAGGTAGAATAAGCGTTCTGAAATAAAGGTACCTTCAGACCCTGAATCTATTAACGCACGTGCTTGGTACTTCGTCCCAAGATGGCAAATGTTTATCCACGCTGTACACCCGTTGAATGTGTAGAAAAACAAGATTGTACTATACTAGACCTATCAGTGGACTATATATTGGATGAAGTAGGCAGCGAATAGGACTGTGAATTAGGATTAAGATTCGAAACAACGTGTGACTGTGACTTCCTTGTGTAGAAGGGTATTGTGTTTTTTTTTTGCACTTAAAACAATTGTGTTTACTAGTAGAGTCTCTCGCGCTATGAGTTTTTGAGAAACAGTTTATACACAAACCTTCTTTCTTTATTTCTTCAAGTCTTTGAGGATGATAAATTTTCAGGAATTTTGGACATTTACAAATCGCGTGGTTCTCTTTGGGAATTGTAACTTTGACGTGGAATGAGTTTACTTGTTTGTTAGAATTAGAATTAGAACTAGGTTTTGATTTCATATCACTATTTTTGGAAGTAGTTGGATCTCGAATTTCAGTAACGGACTCTAAGGTTCTATACTACACTTCCACGAAATTTCTCAACAATCGGTCTGTTCACATATATTCGAACGAATAAAATAATGTTTATAAACAATTGTGGAAGATGATAGCAAACTTACAAGAAACTTCCCAACAATCGGTCTGTTCACAGACACTTTCCAAAAAAAGAAATGAATTTTTGCTCAACTGTAAGGAGGTTGGAAATTGGTGAGAACATTAATATAATTTAAAGGAACCGGAGGAATATACTAAGAACCGAAAAATAATTGAATAAAATTTAACGAAAATAAACGAACAAGAAAAAAAATTGTTATTAACTAGCACAAGTTTCCGAACGAAATATATGGAATTAGTATTGAAAGCCAACAACTTGTGATAATTATAAATAGTTTTGTTATTAAAATGATATTATATCAATGTAATGGTTGAAATAATTGTGTATTGGGTAATAAAATTGGAGTTGTGACTTATTTCAATTAAAATTATTTAAAATTAAAAAAAATAGAAGATTAGTATTTATTTTGGATTTAAAATTTTTCTTTCCAAATTATATTTTTTATTTTTATGCGAAACGTTTCAAATACTTATTTTGTATTTCTGTATGAAAACATTAGGATAAAGATATTTATATATTTTGTATTTTTATCCCAAATATCTATTTTTCACAATGAATAAATTAATGTAAAATAAAATGTAAAAAAAAATAGTAAAAGAAATAAGAATAATGTAAATATAATTAAAAAAAAAATTATAAAGTTAAAAAACCACAAAATTTCATAAACAAAGGCTGTGAAACGGCCTATTGTATGTTTCCTGTCCAATGATTTATTTGTTCACTTCCAATTATATTGGAATGAGAAACGGACTAAGCGCTAGGGTTGCCGAATGACAAAAATCAATAACATACGGGTGTGAATTAAATGGACAAGTTGAAAAAAAGGGAGGAATAATTATGACATACATACATACATACATACATACATACATACATACTACAGACAGCAGAACAGACAGAAATTACAAAAGAAAGTAAAGAAAGAAAGTACAGACAAGTAAAGAAAGACAGAAGAAAGACAGAAAGAAAGAACAGACAGACAGAAGACAGACAGACAGAAGACAGAAGACAGACAGACGACAGACAAAGACAGACAGACAGACAGCAGAAGACAGGACAGACAGACAGACAGACAGAGAGACAGACAGATAAGACAGACAGAGACAGACGACAGACAGACAGACAGACAGACAGAAAACAGACAGACAGACAGACAGAAGACAGACAGACAGAACAGACAGACAGACAGACAGACAGACAGACAGACAGAAGACAGACAGACAGAAGACAGACAGACAGACAGACAGACAGACAGACAGAAGACAGACAGACAGACAGACAGACAGACAGAAAGACAGACGACAGACAGACAGACAGAAAGACAGACAGACAGACAGAAGACAGACAACAGACAGACAGACACAGACAGACAGACAGACAGACAGACAGACAGCAGACAGACAGACAGAGAACAGACAGACAAGACAGACAGACAGACAGACAGAAAGACAGACAGACAGACAGACAGACGACAGACAGACAGAACAGACAGACAGAAGACAGACAGACAGACAGACAGACAGACAGAAAGACAGACGACAGACAGACATGACAGACAACAGACAATACATACAGACAGACAGACAGACATACAGACAGACATACATACATACATACATACAGACAGACTACATACATACATACATACATACAACATACAGACATACATACATACATACATACAGACATAAACATACATACATACATACATACATACATACATACATACATACATACAACATACATACATACATACATCCATACATACATACATACGTACATAAGAGTACTATATTCGGCTGTGACGAATTTTATATACCCTTCACCATAGTGTATTTAAAAATATCAATTTTATAAAATTTATTTCATTTTCCCGACTATATCATTATTACAGCAATAGCAAAACAAAATAAACAACAACAACGCTAAACGAAATAAACACACAAAAAAACAAGTAAGAAAGTATAGTCGGGCATGGCCGACCATATGATACCCTACACCAGTTATGAATATTAAATGTGATTTATTTTTCATAATAAAGCATTTATCTTCAATATTCTCTTATTCCGAAACATTTAAGCAATTTATGGATGAAAAACTAATTTTCGGATAGAGGCTTTATATGGGGGCTAGGGGCAAATATGGACCAAGCCCGATAAAATTTTTTGAATATATTTATATTTACATAATATTTTATTGTGCTGAATTTCATCGCGATATTTGTGTTTATAAGTTAATTTGGGACATTCAAGTAATTTTCTGAAGGGGACTTTGTATGGGAGCTAGGGTCAAATGGAGCCCGATCTTTATGAAATTTGGCAGGGTTATCAAGACTTCTATAAAACTTAGTTGTGCCGTATTTTATCGATATATCTGTATATTTAACATAATTATGAGCTCAGAAGCCCTTTTCGGGGGGTTCTGTTCTATGGGGGCTAGGTGAAATAATGGACCGATTTTAACCATTTTCAATAGGCTTCGTCCTTGGGTCAAATAAAATGTGCGTGCCAAATTTCATCCAATTATCTTGAAAATTGCGACCTGTACCTTGCGCACAAGGTTTACATGGACAGCCAGCCAGACGGACGGACGGACAGACGGACATATCTAAATCGACTCAGAAAACGATTCTAAGCCGATTGGTATACTTTAAGGTGGGTATAGGACGAATATTTTTGGATGTTACAAACATCAGCACAAACCCAATATACCCTCCCCACTAAAGTGGTGTAGGGTATAACAAATTACACAAGGCAGTAAAACCAACAGACACCCAAACATACGAAACGAAATGCACAAAAAAACAAAAACAAAATACACAACGCAATGAAATCAACAGACATCCAAACATACGAAACTGAATACACCAAGAAACAAAAACAATATACACAACCCAACAAACCAAAAGGCTTTAAAATTCGTTTATTACAAACTTACTACCATAAGCGTTTGGTTTGCAAAATTATTATGATAATTATTGTAAAAGGATTGTTAACAATTATTTTATCAAGGAAATTGAACCCTTGTGATAATATTCCTAGTTGCAATTTACAACAAGCTTAGAAGCGCAATTTTGACCCAACTTTTCAAAACGGAGTATGCCACTAGATTCTACTTGTTTCGGCGTTTTTCTGTGTCTTTTTGAAAGTTGAAATTTTACGTACAGTGTTATCTTTAACAAAGCTACAGGTTTGTCACGGTTTTAGAAATTTCATTGAAAAGATGTCATTTCTCATGATTGTGGATCTTTACGCGCTCACAAAATTTTGTTTAAATCGGTGACTATGGCAAATATCTTTTAAATCTCAAATGGAATTCATCATATTAAAAGAAATATTTTATTTATTTTTTCAGGTTACCCACTATGGCATACCATCGCATATTATCATATAATTACCATGATAAATATGAACTGCGCTCTTTGGTACATTAATTCAAGGGCAATAAAAGCAGCATCCTTTTCATTGGCCCATTGCTTCAGAAAGGTATTTTTTTATTAAATTAGTGTGAACTTTTATTGCATATATGTATTTATATTACACTAGCTATAACCATTGTGCTTCGCTACCCTCAATGCAATATAAATAAAACCCCTTTACGATTTTTTACATTTCCTTTTTAATGGAATAAAACACTCCCATTTTTCGAGTAGGCAATATACTTATGTACATACATATACAGTTGTTTTCATACATAGTCATCACTGTTATAGTCACATTAGTTATATTGTCAATTTTATTAGATTTCAATGTATCTGTCGATCAATCTTTCTATATACATATATATAAAATTCTAACGTTAATGATTGACTGACGGACTTATTCATCATCACACAGCCTAAACGGTTGAAGCTGCAATTTGGACAGGAGATTGTTCTCTCACCAGAAAGATCCACTAAGACGAGATTTTTAGAAATTCGAATGTTAAAGGGGTAAAACGGATAAATTCGGTAACCTCATATCTCCTAAACTAGAAAAGATACAAAAACTCTTTAAAGCTTTAAAAAATTATTGGACAGGGTAAAAACTGTATTTTGGCACTTTATTCGCACTTTTTTATGTGTTCTGACCTAATCCGGCCTCTACATACTTAATTTCATGTTTCTAGGTTCAATATTATAGAAAATTCAAAAAGTATCTTTTGTAGAACAAAAATACCAAAAAGTCCATTTTTATAGGTTCTTAGTGGCCTCCGGTGGGTTAGTGGTTAGTGTTCTAGTCTGGTAGATCGGAGGTGGTGGGTTCGATTCCCACCTGAGGCACTGGCTAAGGAGCGAACAACCGGGCCGATAGAGCCCTAGGTGTATTTCTTCGGATTTGATGTATATACATCCTCCTTTCAAACTAACTAACTTACTATACGTTCTTACCTAGTCAAGGCCCTACATGCTAAATTTCATGTTTCTAGGTTCAATATTATAGAAATTTCAAAAAGTACCTTTTGAAGAACGGAAAAGTACCAAAAAGTACCCTTTTATTGGTTCTCACTTAATCCAGGCTCTACATACTTAATTTCATGTTTCTAGGTTCAATATTATAGAAATTTCAAAAAATACCATTTGTAGAACGAAAAAGTACCAAAAAGTCCCCTTTTATGTGTTCCCGCCTAATCCGGGCTCTACAAACTTAATTTCATGTTTCTAGGTTCGATATTATTGAAAAATCAAAAAGTACCTTTTGTAGAACGAAAAAGTACCAGAAAGTCCCCTTTTATAGGTTCACACCTAATCAAGGCCCTTCATGCTAAATTTCATGTTTCTAGGTTCAATATTATAGAAGATTCAAAAAGTACCTTTTGTAGAACCAAAAAGTCCCTTTTATAGGTTCTTACCTAGTCAAGTCCCTACATGCTAAATTTCACGTTTCTAGGTTTAATATTATAGCAAATTCAAAAAGTACCTTTTGTAGAACGAAAAAGTACCAAAAAGTCCCCTTTTATGTGTTCTCGCCTAATCCGTTCTCTACATACTTTACTTGTATGTATGTATGTATGTATGTATGTATGTATGTATGTATGTATGTATGTATGTATGTATGTATGTATGTATGTATGTATGTATGTATGTATGTATGTATGTATGTATGTATGTATGTATGTATGTATGTATGTATGTATGTATGTATGTATGTATGTATGTATGTATGTATGTATGTATGTATGTATGTATGTATGTATGTATGTATGTATGTATGTATGTATGTATGTATGTATGTATGTATGTATGTATGTATGTATGTATGTATGTATGTATGTATGAATGTATGTATGTATGTATGTATGTATGTATGTATGTATGTATGTATGTATGTATGTATGTATGTATGTATGTATGTATGTATGTATGTATGTATGTATGTATGTATGTATGTATGTATGTATGTATGTATGTATGTATGTATGTATGTATGTATGTATGTATGTATGTATGTATGTATGTATGTATGTATGTATGTATGTATGTATGTATGTATGTATGTATGTATGTATGTATGTATGTATGTATGTATGTATGTATGTATGTATGTATGTTTAAACATATATGTATATATATATATATACACGGAAACGGAGTCTCTTCGTTTCTACTTGGCTGTTCGCGCGGTGTGAACTACCGCGTTAACCAACCAACTTCACACTTGTGTAAAGGGACTGGTCCAAAATTAATCCAAATATAAAAACAGGTAAGAAAGTATAGTCGGGCGTGACCGACCATATGATACCCTACACCAGTTATGAATATTAAATGTGATTTATTTTTCATAATAAAGCATTTATCTTCAATATTCCCTTGTTCCGATACATTTAAGCAATTTATGGATGAAAAACTAATTTTCTGAAAGAGGCTTTATATGGGAGCTAGGGGCAAATATGGACCAAGCCCGATAAAATTTTGTGAATATATTTATATGTACATAATATTTTATTGTGCTTAATATCATCGCGATATTTTTGTTTATAAGTTAATTTGGGACATTCAAGTAATTTTCTGAAGGGGATTTTGTATGGGAGCTAAAGTCAAATGGGGCCCGATCTTTATGAAATTGGGCAGGGTCATCAAGACTTCTATTAAACTTAGTTGTGCCGTATTTATACCCTACACCACTATAGTGGGGAGGGTATTATACGTTTGTGCTGATGTTTGTAACACACAAAAATATTGGTTCTACACCCACCTTTAAGTATACCGATCGACTCAGAATCACATTTTGAGTCGATTGAGACATGTCCGTCCGTCCGTCTGTCCGGCTGGCTGTCCATGTAAACCTTGTGCGCAAGGTACAGGCCGCAATTTTCAAGATAATTTGATCAAATTTGGACCAAGCATTTTTTATGGCACAAGGACGAAGCCTATTGAAAATGGTTGAAATCGGTCCATTATATCACCTAGCACCCATACAACCGTACCTCCCGATTTGGGCTTTTTATGCCATAATTACGTCAAATATGCTATTAACTCTCTAAAAATTGGCACAAATAAGTTTTATATAAGTATAAATGACACTGCAGATTTTCGTAATGATCGGCCCTTATTTGACCCTAGCCCCCATACAAACCCCCTTCAAAAAATGTCTTAAACGTCTAAAATTGACTTGTAACCATTTGTATCGCAATGAAACTCAACATAATTAACTATTATTTAACAATATATCCTTTTCCCAAATTTAATGAGGATAGGCCCATGTTTGACCTATACTTCTATATAAAGCCTCATTTAGAAAATTTGTTTTTCATCAATAAATTGCTTAAATACTTTGGAATTAAGGTAAAATTCAACATAAAAGTTTTTTGTGAAAAATTAAAATTTTTAAAATATACTCATGGTGTAGGGTATTATATGGTCGGACATGCCCGACTATACTTTCCTACTATTCCGTTATTTTGTCGACTATTCCGTTATTTTGTCGACAAATTTCCAGTTATTGAGATAACTCAAACGCTTTCCACAGACGTGGAAAGCGTAAATTCACTAGTTTTTCCAAAATATGTTAAAAATACGTTAACATAAAAATTCCCGTTTTCCCGGGAATGATTAAAAACAATTCCCGGAAAATCCCACAAACCTTTCCAGATAATTCCCGGTCGGGATTTCCCGAACCCCAAACTTAATGTCTTAATAACAAACGTCATTATATTGTAAAATTTTTATAGAATTATGTTTTTGTGCAACTAAAATTGATTTTAACATAAGTTTTTGTGAAATTAGTGGTTTTTGTACAAAATTTGCATTTAATTTTAACTGTCTTTATAAAATATAGCATTATTTCAGTAAAATTATCTATCTGTGCGTTGTCGTGATAAAATCAGCATTTTGTTACCCCTATGCATTAACATAAACAAAAAACAAGTAAGAAAGTATAGTCGGGCGAGACCGACCATATGATACCCTACACCAGTTATGAATATTAAATGTGATTTATTTTTCATAATAAAGAATTTATCTTCAATATTCCCTTGTTCTGATACATTTAAGCTATTTATGGATGAAAAACTAATTTTCTGAAAGAGGCTTTATATGGGGGCTAGGGGCAAATATGGACCAAGCCCGATAAAATTTTGTGAATATATTTATATTTACATAATATTTTATTGTGCTGAATTTCATCGCGATATTTGTGTTTATAAGTTAATTTGGGACATTCAAGTAATTTTCTGAAGGGGACCTTGTATGGGAGCTAGGGTCAAATGGGGCCCGATCTTTATGAAATTTGGCAGGGTCATCAAGACTTCTATAAAACTTAGTTGTGCAGTATTTTATCGATATATCTGTATATTTAACATAATTATGAGCTCAGAAGCCCTTTTCGGGGGGTTCTGTTCTAGGTGAAATAATAGACCGATTTTAACCATTTTCAATAGGCTTCGTCCTTGGGTCAAATAAAACGTGCGTGCCAAATTTCAATAAATATTCATAACTGGTGTAGGGTATCGTATGGTCGGCCACGTCCGACTATACTTGCTTACTTGTTTTCTAATATAGACAAAGGGTAAAAAATGCGAGTTTTGGGTTGTTAAAGGACGCTAAATCTAGTGCCAAAAGCGCTAAATTGGCAACGCTGTCCCTTTATCACTTCTCCCCCTGCAGCACACTTTCTGAGGAAACCCACGCGACCATGGCTATTGACAATGTGACCAGATTGCGGCTAAATCACATTCAAAATAATATTGGAAAAAATGCTAAATTGATTTTAAAATGTCAAAAAAATTCAAAATTTTTTTAAGTGTTTTCATGAACAATTCATATTAATTTGTAACTGTAATTCATTGTAATTTAAGTAAGAAATTATATTCTGCCGTGGTTGACCATATGATAAACTACCACAGATATGAGTATAAAATGTGATTTATTTTTCGTAATAAAGCATTTATGTTGAATTGTACCTTGGTTCCGTTATATTTAAACTAATTTTCTGAGAAAGGCTTTATACATTTGTATATGTATGGGGCTAGGTAAAATAAAGGACCGACTTTAGCCATTTTTTAAAGGTTTTGTCATTGGGCGAAACAAGCTTACGCGCCAAACATCATCAATTTTTTTTCAAAATTTCAACCTGTACCAGACGGTCAGACTTACATGGCTTAATCGATTCAGAAAATGATTCTTAGCCTATAAGTTACTCAAACGTAGTAGGGTAAAAAATTAAGTTTTGTGGCTTTAAGATAAAACAACAGAAATGCTAAAAATTATTCCAAAATTTTTTTAAATTTAGCAATTATGTAATGTCTCTAACTTAAAAATATTTCTGAATGCAAAAATTACATGCAAAAATTATATAAATCCTTTATGGGTTTTTGGAAGGAAAAGTTTAACATTTCGAGTTTTAGTTTTTTATATAAACAACTAGCTATACCCAGTGTAAATAAAAACCGCACTTTATGATTTTTGAAGTTTCTAGTTCTGTTAGTTTCCCAGTTATACGAATTTTATTTTAATCCATATGGGAGGGCTATGCCCCTTTTGATAGTCCACAATAGGGGTATGGTACCTCCCAAAATTGTAAAATTGTAGGATTCTAGATTCTAATATTCACATGTCAGAGTAGTTAGCGCAAAATTTAAGGATTTTAGCTCTAGTAGTTTCTCAGATATACAAATTTTTGTATTTAATTCATATGAAAGGTCCAAGAACCCAAAATGAATCTCCGCACATTTTACTTCCAAATGTTCACCTTTATGTTAATTTTAAGATTCTACCTAATAGTTTCTAGATAAACGAATTTTTGTATTTAATTCATATGGGAAGTGCTACTTCCCATATTGCTAGTCCGCCAATTTATTACCCAAATGTTAAAATTAATGTCAAAGTTCTTCGTGCAAAATTTGAGGATTCTAGATCTAATAGTTACCCAGATAAACGATTTTTTTTAATTCATATGGGAGGTACCACGGCCCCTATTGCTAGTCCGCCAATTTTTCCTCCAAAATGTTCACATAGATGTTAAAGTGCTTCATGCTAAATTTAAAGACTCCAGCTCCAATAGTTTCCCAAATAAATGATTTTTTGTATATAATTTATATATGAGTACCACGCACACTATCGTGATTTCATATAACGAGTGGCCAAAATTAGAAGGAGTTATCGTAGAATAACGAAATTTGGCACACATGTTTTAATTGACGAAACATAAAAAAATAAAAATTTGGTCAACAAATCTTCAAGGATTCGTGTCCTTCCTATATATCCTGAAATTAGATATTACCATAACTGGGAGAAAAAAACTCATATCATAATGAAATTTTGTACAGACATTAGTTTTGATATGCTTAATACATCCTCCAAATTTCGTTAAATTCAGACTAATGATACGCCTACTTCAAAAATGTCCTTCTTCAAATAATCTAAAAAAAGCAAAAAAAAAACACTAAAATGTTCTTATCAATTCACTTATAAAGAGATAGATGAGTAATTAATTGACGAAATATAAGAAAATTTAAAATTTGGTCAATAAATCTTTAAGGATTCGTGTCCTTCCCATATATCCTGAAATTAGATATTGCCATAACTGGGAGAAAAAACTCATATCCTAATGAAATTTTGTACAGACTTTAGTTTTGATATGCTTAATACAACCTCCAAATTTCGTTCAATTCAGACCAAGGATACGCCTACCTCAAAAATGTGCTTTTTTCAAATACATAATCGAAAAAAGCAAAAAAAAAAATAAAATTTTTTATCGAATCACTTATAAAGAGATAGATGAGTAATTATACACATTAAATTTTTTGTTCCCCACCTCCTACATATCCTTAGTGAGGATTCCTTTTCAACCTTCAAGGATACCCTTTTCGTTTGATCTGATCAGATGCTCATAACAAATAAAAAGTATTTATTTGTACTTGTAATGGCTTCCTTATAGAACTTTTTATATTTTGTTTCAAAAATTATCATCTAAAAAAATTTCAACATATTACGAAGTTCCATGTATCCACCCAGTATCTCTATTAAGTTTCAAACCTACTTTTTCCTGTTTATAGCTCAATTGTTGCTCATTTCTAAAAGTGTAAATTTTAGTTTTTCCTACTATGTATCCACCAACCACTATTATCCATATCAAATTTCCTACAAATAGTTCAATATTATGTAAGACATTATATGTATTACTTTTCTTAAACTGCAGCCGCTTATGAAAAATATCCCAAAATATAAAAAAATTCCCGCAAAATCCCGACAAACCTTTCCCGATAATTCCCGGTCGGGATTTCCCGAACCCCAAACTCTAGTTATAACGTCGTTATGACAGTGTTGATAACAGTGTTGTTAGATAACGTTGTCTTAATAACAAACGTCATTGTATTGTAAAATTTTTATAGAATTATGTTTTTGTGCAATTAAAGTTGATTTTAACATAAGTTTTAGTGAAATTAGTGTTTTTTTTTTACAAAATTTGCATTTAATTTTAAGTGTTTTTATAAAATATAGCATTATTTCTGTAAAATTATCTGTGCGTTGTCGTGATAAAATCAGCATTTTGTTACCCCTATGCATTTACATAAACAAAAAACAAGTAAGAAAGTATAGTCAGGCGTGACCGACCATATGATACCCTACATCAGTTATGAATATTAAATGTGATTTATTTTTCATAATAAAGCATTTATCTTCTATTACCTTGTTCCGATACATTTAAGCAATTTATGGATGAAAAACTAATTTTCTGAAAGAGGCTTTATAGGGGGGCTAGGGGCAAATATGGACCAAGCTCGATAAAATTTTGTAAATATATACATAATATTTTATTGTGCTGAATTTCATCGCGATATTTGTGTTTATAAGTTAATTTTGGGCATTCAAGTAATTTTCTGAAGGGAATTTGTGTGGGAGATAGGGTCAAATGAGGCCCGATCTCTATAAAATTTGGCAGGGTCATCAAGGCTTGTATAAAACTTAGTTGTGCCGCTTTTTATCAATATACAGGTATATTTAACATAATTATGAGCTCAGAAGCCCCTTTCGGGGGGTTCTGTTGTATGGGGGCTAGGTGAAATAATGGACCGATTTTAACTATTTTATAGGCTTTGTCCTTGGACCGAAAAAAGATTATTTTGAAAAATCCGACCTGTACCTTGCGAACAAAGTTTACATGGACAGCCAGCCAGACGGACGGACGGACAGACAGACGGACATAGCTTAATCGACTCAAAAAACGATTCTAAGCCAATTGGGTATAGGACGAATATTTTTGAATGTTACAAACATCAGCACAAACCCAATATACCTTCCCAACTAAAGTGGTGTAGGGTATAACTAACAATTTTTCTGCCGACGTTTTGTTTAGTGCTGTGATAAATATTTGTCTAATATAGACAAAGGGTAAAAAATGCGACTTTTGTGTTGTTAAAAGGCGCTAAATCTAGTGCCAAAAGCGCTAAATTGGCAACGCTGTCGTCAAAGTTTGTCGTGTCACGTATGTAACTCCCTTTATCACTTCTCCCCCTGCAGATTATGGCTGAAGGTTCGGTTCCTAGTAGTGTTATGGTTCTTATAACCACTTTACTAACGTTAACAACAGGGTCGGTTGCTGTGACTACTGTGTCTGCATCTGTTATGACATCGGCAGCCATAGCACGGTCAGTTCAAGAGTTTTTAAATTTGGCACAGGGTCAGTCTTTAAATCCAAATGAGTCGGTAATGTAGCTCATTTACTTCACCCGAATATAGTAGTATAACCACACGAAACGTGCGACAAGAATATCGACAGAATCAGCAGGAAAACATAGCAATAGTAGTGCTACTCAAGAAATTCTTAATTTAGTTCTGTGCTGTTCAAGAAATTCTTAATTTAGTTAGGGGAGAATTTTTGAAACCTATGGAAGATTTGAGAAGAATGGTTCATGAAGTTACAGGAGTTTTTAACGGCAGTGGGCGACCCGTACAACAATCTGATAATGTAACAGTACCTCGGGGAGTTTTCCAGATTTTTCCTACCGAGCGCGTCCCCGGGTGGCGGATAGGGGGTGGTGATGGACCATCTGTCCTCTCCCAGCTTTAATTTCACTTAAGCTGAGGGAGGGCAGATTGTCCACCACCTGGGAATATTATATTCCCCGCGGACCAAAAAACTGGAAAAAAAAACAAATATGGAAAATAAAAATAAAAAGATAAAAGTTACGGTGCAGGGCCTAAATAACCCAGTACCGGCGGCAAGTGTTGATCTACTCGCGAGTCACGTGTCGTCGTCATCCTGCAATCGTGAGCAGGATACTACTACGGAGGTGGGTACCTTGGCCTCCGTGGCGGACAATGCGTCAAGTGTACAGCATGCCGCTGGGGTGAAAGAGAAGGATGTACTCGGAGAGAGCTCTAAGCTACCTCAGCCTTTAAATATAGGTGAGGGTTCCGACTCTGAATCCTCAGATGATAATAATAATAATACTATTATAGCAAATCCCAAAAAGGATGAAGTAGAGCAAATGGTGAAAGAGGTGAGTGATAGCATAGCTAAACTACCTATTACTAAGAAAAGACTTTCTGGAGCACAGAGGAGGAAGTTGAAAAAGATGCTTCAGGAAATCATAGTTAGTCAACACGACACTCCAAAGGAAAAATCGGACTCTCTCACAAGATCTGAGGCAAAAAGGATCAGGTCTCCCGAGGAGTTGACAACTGAGAATAAACCTAAGAAGAAAAAGAGCTCCCCGTCTTCTAATACACAGTCGAAGCCAAGCCATACTTCACTCAAAGGAATCTCAAGTGAGAATCCTGCGAGTAAGGGTGACAACGCCAAGCCAGATATTCCTAAGACAAACACGTCGGCGAAATCAACCTCGAAGGTAAGGGAATCTCAAAAGAAGCCCCGAAAACGAGGAAGGAGAAGCTAGACGGAGGAAAAGGAAAAGAGCCGCCATCTTACGCCAAAGTTGCCAGAAGTAGGCACCGGGACGATCTCTGCTATTACGATGCCGGTAATCCGACAGGCAAAATTCCAATAGACCAACAGAGTAAAATAGAAGACCTGGTCAACAATAAGATAGTGGACCATGCAATCGCTTCAAAGGGCAAACAACCAATAGAGAGCGAGAGCTGCGAGTTCAGCATGGGCGTGATGTTGATGAGGTTGGCATCTCACCAATGTGTTAGCACCCTAAAGAACTTGGTGGAAAGTATCCCTCCTCCCTGGGACGGCGCTAGGCTGGGACTGGCAAAGAAGAGCGAGCTTCCGGTGCTCCTAAAGTCCACTGTCTACATAAAAGGATGGGGCAGTAAACTGGCTAATGAACGTATACTGGAAATTCTTGGAGGTCAAAATGCTGAGCTGGCCGTGGAAAAATGGGATGTCTTTTACAGGAAAGAAGAACCTGAGGGAACTTTATTTGTAATAGGTATCGACCAGAAATCCATGGCTAGTCTTGCCAAGAATAAAGGTAGGGCTTATTTCGCCTCTAAATCTGTCATATTCAAAATTGGAAAGGTGCCGATTGGAAGGGCTGTTACAACAAGCCTCGAAATCGACACTAAAAAACCTAAGACCACAGCATCAGTATCCACTACTGATAACGTTGAGGAGTCAAATCCTAAAATCGAGGAATTTACCATTAACTCGCCAGAAGAAAGTGTAGTTGCCCTTTCCAAAATTGGGAAGGCGCCGATTGAAAGGGCTGTCAAAACCGGCTCCGACAAGGACACTAAAACACCTAAGACAGTACCCAAAGCATCACTAGCAAGTACTAGCAATGTTGAGGAGTCAAATCCTAAAAGCGAGGAGGAAATCACTCACCCGCCAGAAGACAGAACAGCAATGCTCTCCAGAATTGGGAATGTGTCTATTAAAAATGCTGCTATTCCTATGCCTGATAAGGACACCGCAGTGCCATCAACAGTACTCACTGCATTAATAGCCACTTCAGGCTATCCGGAGGAGTCAAATCCAAAGAGCGAGGAGGTGACCACCAACTCGCTGGAAGACAGTTTAATGGATGACCATGATTGAGGTTATCCAAATAAACCTCCATCGGAGCGAGACAGCTACCAACGCTCTGATGGCTAAAATCAACACAGGTAAAATACATATAGCTTTAATCCAGGAACCTTGGACGATTCGCAACAAGGTTTCTGGATAAAATCACGTAAATTTCCAACTTTTCTACGCTGATACAGGATCTCGCCCGAGAACATGTATCTTATGTCACAAGAACTTATGTTTTCTCCTCTTAACAGGATTATCAACATCGGATGCAACGGTGCTGAAGCAAGGTCGTGGCAACATATTCCTTGCATCTATTTACCTGCCCTTCGATTCTCCGACACTACCACCAACGTCGGATCTGATGAAACTGGTTGAAGAGGCACAAAGGAAAAATAAGAAAATTGTAATAGGTTGTGATGCCAACTCGCATCATGTAGCTTGGGGTAGTACAAACACCAATCGCAGGGGACAAGCCCTCATGGATTTCTTTAATACTAAAGACTTGATAACATTGAACTTAGGTAATAAAGCTACCTTCGTCAATATAATCAGAGAAGAAGTATTAGATATAACTATATGTTCAGAAGAGCTTATAAACGAAATTCAGGATTGGAGAGTTTCGGACGAGCACTCCTTTTCTGATCATCGGTACATAAGATTCAAAATACTAAGGCCACCACCAAAGCCGATAAAGTTTCGGAATAAGTCTAAAACTAATTGAACAATGTTCGGGACCTTACTAAAGAACCGTTTAGGTCAGGACACTTTTCAATGTCGAAATAAAGAGGATATAGATGCCAAAGTGGAAACGTTCACAAGTGCCCTGGTTGAATCGTTCGAGGACAGCTGCCCTCTGCGAGAGCGGAGATCTGCCCAGGAAAAACCCTGGGTAACTGGGGAGATCCGGAACCTTGGGAAGACTCTTCGCAAACTATTTAACCGGGCACGGCGTAAAAAGACCGCAGTATACTGGGATGAGTATCGTAATAAACTTGGTGAATATAAGAAAATCGTTCGAAAAGCCAAACGAGACTCCTGGAAACTTTTCTGTGAACAGGTAGATAACGTAAATAAAACGATAAAAAAATTCCTATCCAAAACTCATGTCCAACCGGAATCTATGATCGATGACACGGGCAGGAGGCTTGAGGATATGGAGGAGACAATGAAACTCCTAATGTATTCTCATTTCCCACCCGGTATATCGAATAACATAGATGAACCGATATTGGAGGAAGGGGAGGGTAACACGGAAATAGTTATTACAACTGACATGGTTAAAGGGGCAATCAAGAGATTTGCTCCCTATAAAGCTGCAGGGCCGGATGGAATTTTCCCGGCACTTTTGCAGATGGAGGCGGGACTGGTTTCCGTACATCTGTCACAGATATTCACCGCATGCTTAAAATTGGCATATACCCCAGTTAAATGGCAGGATGCAAGGGTAATATTTATACCCAAACCAGGGAAACCTAGCTATGCGACACCTAAGTCCTATCGACCGATAAGTCTTACGTCCTTCCTACTTAAAACCTTGGAACGGATAGTCGAGAGCATGGTTAAAAGCAGCATACCATACAATGACCTTAAATATAAGCAGCATGCTTATGTAAAGGGACGATCGGTGGAAACCGCTTTAAATGAAGTTGTCCACTACATAGGTGAATCTTTCGATAGCAAACTGTATACACTGGCAGTATGCATTGACATCGAAGGCGCTTTCAATAACGTGCACACTGATACCCTTATCCAATACCTAGACCAGTTTTATGTTGACCGGGTGCTCCGTAACTGGATCAACTACATGCTAAGGAACAGATGGATAAGCTGCGAGATGTACGATATAACTATCAGGAAAAAGGTATTTCGCGGTATACCACAGGGTGGCATTTTGTCACCTTTACTCTGGGTCACCACGATTAATAGCCTCCTAAGGACCCTAACCGAGAAAGGACTTAGACCTGTCTGCTATGCAGACGATGTCGCAATACTTTTAAAGGGAAAGGATCCAAATTACTTGTGTAGAAGAGCTGAGGAGGCTCTGAATACGGCCTTGAGCTGGGCTCAACCGAGAGGCCTCAATGTTAACCCGGCGAAGACGGAAATCTGTCTTTTCACAAGAAAGACAAAAATTTCTACATATACTGAACCTTGCTTCTTGGGCAAGAAGATACCGGTGACAGACAAAGTTAAGTACTTAGGTGTAATACTTGACCGGAAATTAAAATGGAGACACCACATAGAGGATAGGATCAACAAGGCACATCGGTGCTGGGCGATATGTAGGAGAACCATAGGCATGAAATGGGGTCTTAGTCCTACTATGACAAATTGGCTTTATAAAAGTGTAATTAGACCAATTCTAGCTTATGCTTCAATAATCTGGTGGACTGCTTTGGACAAAAAGTGTAATATCAAACTACTACAGGGAGTTCAGCGTACATGCTGCTTGGGTATAAGTGGTGCCATGTGTACTACTTCAACCAAGGCTCTGGAAACGTTGCTAGATATTCCACCCATTGAAACATATATAAGATATGAGGCGGCGCTTACAGCCGAACGGCTCTTTACTTTAGGCGAACTGGCCAAAAACGGTTATAGGACACGTCATCAATGTATACTGGACACATTGGAAGGTTATACACATTCATCGGACGTGCCTGATCGCATACCAGACACTGAATATGTCGGAAACTTTGAAACGCTAATCCCAGATAGAATGTCTTGGTCAAGCGGAACATTAGAGCAAATACCAGTAGGAATCCGTTGCTACACGGATGGCTCTAAATTAGGGGACAAGGTGGGTCTGGGGTTCTATATTGAAGACCCAGAAACAGAAATATACCACCGTTTACCTAATCATAACACAAGCTTCCAGGCAGAAGTACGAGCAATAACGGAATGTGTAAATTGGATTAGAATAAATATGGCGCCCACAGGGCTTAATATATTTACCGACAGCCAGAAGGCAATTTGTGCGATATCAGATGATAGAATTAAATCTAAGACCGTATTGGATTGTAAGAAAGCTTTAACTGAATACTCTCCCAGAGGTAAGGTTCACATCATATGGGTACCAGGCCACTCGGGAGTAATCGGCAACGAAAGGGCGAATGTAATAGCTTTAAAGGGAAGGGAGCTCGATGAAGTTAACCTGACAAACGCAAAACCATTCGACGCAACAAAAGCTGAATTAAAAATATGGATGAGAGAATCCCATAAGGCCTCTTGGAATAATGAAACGGTGGGTAGAACCACAAAGATTCTATGGGGTGACCCTGATGAGAGCAAGACGAGAAATCTTCTCAAAATGAGCAAGTCTGAGGTTAGTATGATGGTACGTATTCTCAGTGGACACACAGGATTACGAGCACATCTATACAAAATTGGACGTGCGAATTCAGACGAATGTAGAGCATGTGGAGAGGACAGTGAAACTCTGGAGCACTTTCTTTGCCATTGTCAGGCATTCGTCGAAGTTAGATCCAAGTATCTTGGAAGTGATGTTATTCCGGAAATAACATTCTTAACCAACACCGATTGGAAGATTCTTAGGAATTACGTCCAGGAAACTGAGTTTCTGAACATGAAAAAATAATACATTCAATGAACAATTTTTTTTTTTTTCTTGAATTGGAGCGCACAACAGGCCCGATAGTGGCCTAGGTGTATTTCTTCGGATTTGATGTAGTATACATCCTCCTATCAACCTAACCTAACCTAACCTAACCTTACAGTACCTCAGTATGGATTGTCTTCAGTACCTTATAGCATGCATGGAGATAGAGTACTTCCAAATAAGTTCACCTCACAGCCAGTTCTGGGTGAAAACATTTTCCAACAAAAATGTTCAGTGGAATCCCAGCATCAAATACCGGCTCTAGTAAATATAAGTACACTACACAAGGTGAAATTCATATTTCGCAACAACAAACACCCAACATATCCAATGTCCAACATTTGTTACCTAATCAGATTTCATCAGAAGCACCACACACCCCCCAAGAACAAATATTTGGTTTGCCACCTATACCAACCGTGAGGCCTTCGGAGCAAAGACCACCTGCTAATATGCAAGAACTGTATTCAAACAGGGATTATATACCACCAATGCCAAATAATCTGTATGACGCCAATAGAAAGGTTGATGTTTCAAAATGGGGAAATATATTCGACGGCACCTCCAAAGGCATGAGCGCCGAAGATTTTAAATTCCGCGTAGACATCCTAAGTCAAGATTATAACTGTTCGTTTAACGATATATTACGCAGTTTCCACCAATTGATAGAAGGACAAGCTTTAGATTGGTTTTGGAATGAGAGAAAATTATTACATATTAGTACATGGGATCATTTGAGAAGAGCATTTTGGACTCAATACCGACGATATGAAAACGGATTTCAAATCCAGAAAAAGATTATGGATCATCGACAGTTACACCATGAGACTTTTGAAGATTTCTTAAATACTATAATAAAGTTAAAAAATCAACAACGTAATCCCTATTCCGAAAGCGACTTAATAGAAATAATGAAGGGAAACTTAAAACCATCGCTGGCTCAATTGTTATTCCCCATTAAAATACAGGGTCTGTCACATTTTTATCAGGAAGTAAAAAGAGCTGAAAATCTTTTATCAAACCAACGTTAACAGAATACACAACGACAATACGTACCCCAACAGGTTAATGAGCTCTCTTTTGAGAATGAGGAAACTGATATTCCAGTGCTGGAGAACTCGTCTCAGGCTGGGGAGACGCGTTCCACACAAACCTAGACCCAGAAGTATTTAATAGAAATTATGAAAAGGGATCAACATGTTAGTAAAGCCTTTAAGTTTAGAGAATAAGATGTAGCATGTAACCTATGACGATTTGAATAACTTTTCTGTTTAAGGGTTTTAATGGCTTCAGCATGCATTTATCTCCAGCTTATTGCTCGTCGGCTAATGGGGGAATTCGTTGCCATTATTTATCCTGTCTAGCTACAGTAATCATTTTAATTTAGCATGCTGTATGTTCAGAGAATAGTAGTAGATGGATAGGACAGAAAAGGAAACAAGAACAAAGACTCATAGGATTCTGAAAAGTTTACCTTTAGTCATAGATATTATTACGCAATAAGCCCTCCCAACCATGACCATTAACCAATTCATCCTAAATTTTGATATTATGATCCCATTTCTAACAATCTTCCTAGATAGAAACTTGGAAATCAAAACAAAAAGTATTTAGAGTTTCATTTCATGCAAAATTTATTCCAAAAGAAAGCGATATTTATATATTTCATAATATATTCTCCGAAAATTAAGACTATAAGCTGAATTTTAATTCTAGAACTATTTTAACATTAAAAGAAAATTAACGATAGAAGAAAAATTTAAATGGTAACAAAAAAATATAAAATTTAAACTATTTTAAAGCAAATTGCCTTAAGTTTTTTTTTCTTAATTTTGAAGTAGTCTAATTAAATTCAAATTTGAGTAATTTTTAAATGTAATCTAAATTAGCTTTGTTCCAGAACTTTTCTGGTTAAAGAGAATTAATAAATTTTCTCTTCGTACTTATAAAAAGTACGGGAACGGGAAAACAAAATTTCTCTTTCAATAAATTTGTTTTGAAGTTTATTCATATAAATTTCTATTGAAATTAAAATAAAATTGAAAAACTACAATCACATATACTTATTTATGAAAACAAATCAAAAATATCAAACATTTTTTGTTCTCAATGTATTTTTTTAAACAAATAATTTATTTGACAATTTTTTTTCTATTTGCCAGGAAAAAATGTTCTGGCTAAAACCTGCAAGTTCTGGCAAAGAGAAAATAATTTTAATTGCTCAAATTTGTTCTCTTTTACAATTTCTGGTAAAAACCTGCAAACTTGACAAGTAAAGGAACAAAGCTATTATGTAACAATATAACAAAAAATTTAAAATCAAATGGTAATTTGCATGCTATATAAAAAAAATAAAAACAAAAAAAATTAAGGGTCTAACTGGGACTCGAACCCGGATTACCGATTTTATCAGAGTGTAAATTATGATGCAAACAAAATTATTTGTTTAAATAATATATTATAACGATACTGTTGTGATAAGATTGTGATTAAAAAAAACCGAGAATTATTCATTTAAATGCATATTATTTTCATTTAGACAAAAGTATTGTTTTGTTTACTCTAAATTACTTGCAAACCAATTCAATAAACAAAGTTAGTTTTATCTATTTGTTAAAAAAAAAACAACACAAGACTTTTAAAGTTTTCACCACAATTTGGTGAATAACCAATTAACGGTATACATCTTATAAAGTTCATTAAACTTCACAAAACTCTATATTTTGTGTACCGTTATGGAATTTTTAAGTAATTATTTATAAAAATTAAATTTAATAACCAAATTTATCAATTTTGGCCAATGAATTTGGTATTATCTGAAAGGATTTTTAAATTCCAATTCAAATTTTTAATAAAATTTTGGATATTTTACCTCAGATTCCATAAATTTATATCTGTCACTATTTATAATCAACATTCAATATAACGTTTTTCTTAACAGATATTATTAACAGTTCAATATATAATTCTGTTAATAACATTAGTGCATGTAATTAACATAGGTGACAAAATGTAATGAGCAGCATTACCTTTTAAGATAAAAGGCAATGTTAAGTAACAAATGTAAATTTATGCTATGTTTTATGTTTCGTTAAATTTTTGTAAACAAAGGAAATTAGAAAATTAGAATATCAACTTACATTGGTGTCTGTGCTCCATCGATGAAAGTACTTTCACAGGAACTATTTTTACCAGATTAGTAGAATGTAGGTATAATATTGATGATAATGTATGTATTGATCAGTTTTTATTTGTATTTAGATGATAAATTTATATAATTTCCTTAGTTTCATTATACAAATTTTCTTTTCCTTTTTTTTCTTATCTTGTTGATTAATGTTTCAGTCCCACTATACACTCTCATCAAAGGTTAAAATTGTTATTAATAAATGTAACATTATTTGTATAAACAAATGTAAGTTTGTATACTGTATTTACTTATGTACGTATGTATATATATATTTTTTTTAATACTTTTAAACAATTTTAACATTCCCTTTGAGTTTTAGTTTTCTTTTTATCCATTTGTTTTACACTTTGTTATTTTATCACAACAATCGCGTTTCATAAATTCGTGAAGAATTTTTAATATATTATTTCTTTTTAAATAATGATCAAAATGTACACTTTATTATAAAGAATATTTTAACGATTTCGATTTTAAACCGAACAAATTTTATATTATTAACCAAATCACTGGTGGATCGGAAAGTATAAGTAAGCTAATAAAAAATAAACATTGCAAATTCCATTTGTTACAATCAATTTAAGCAATTTTACTGAAATTACTCTATGATAACTTTGTGATAACCAAATTTAAGTTAACTTTTAGTGCTGTGATGATAATTTTAAATTTTGACACTGTCATATTAGATGTTAAGGCAATCTTCTCTGTGATATTAGATTTACGGTAATTTCATCTGTGATATTAGATTTAAGGTAATTTTATCTGTGATATTAGATTTTAACTATTCACTCAATTTTCGATGATAGACAATTTTGAAGGTTTCAAATATAAATTCTATAATTTTACTATAATTCTGATTTTTCTTTTGCGGTTTGAAATGAATTTGGTTTAGTTATTTGCCACTTTCACTTAGCTATTGGGTATATATATATTTTTTTTTGTTATGGTTGTGTAGATATTTTGGACAAGAGTCACATTTCAGCGAGTGGTGAAGAAAATTAATATTGTTGGACGGGTTTTTAGAATGGGTTTCCCGTGCCCACGGATAATTCCATACAATTGGTAATTGATGCAAAGCAATACCGACTCAGATGGTGTTGAGATTTCAATATAACCTCACTTCGCAATATGCCAATATGGGCCCTCTTATAAGTTTCGCTAAATAAATAAAGAATAAACATTCTGAAGCGAGGAAAAGTTATATCTATAAAAAAACTTAAAACTCACATTTGAATAACAATTGCCAGAATTTCGGTCCAATTTAAACTACAAGGAATTCTTTTCCAAATATGATTTTCCTTTTTAGCCAGTTAATTATTATTAACTCCTGAATTTAAATGCCAATCAAAATCTAGTTAAAAAATGTCGGCTTTATGCCACAATTTGTCTTTTATATCAAGGTTTGGTAATGGAAAATTCACGTTATTACAATTACACATGCATAAAACCCCCATACATAAATGAAAAAAAATATATAAAAGAAACTTCAACCAACTTCACACCAAATACCCGCAATGCATTACCATTCGCTCAAACGCCTGACGAAATGCACTATGGGGCACAAATTAAAAAAGTCGGATCTGATTCCTCCACTTAGCAAGTAAATATGCATTGTCGAAATTGTAAATATTATATAATTGTGAATATTATTAAGCAAACAATTCTTAACTGTAACAATGTAATTAGATTAGGATATACCAAGATACATAAAGAAATAACTTAAAAAAAAAAATAAAATTTGCTAAATTTATTTAACTCAATCAATTGTTTTCATAGTAGAAATTTTAAAATAATATTTGGTATTTGATTTACGATTCATTTTATTCAAAAACAATTTTTTTCCTTTAACTCAATTTTTTTCCTTTAACTCAATTTTTTACAATTTCCAATTTATAAGATTTTTCTAAATCAAAATTTTAGGAAAAAATGATAGAATTTCATCAAAAATTGGTTTTAAAATGTTGGCGCTACATGTACCCTACAAAGATAGATGAGACCAAGAATTTGAGAGAATTGAAACCATGGCATTTAAGGATAAAAGAATATAATGAAGAAAAGTGTCTAATAAAATTAAGAAGACAAGAGAGCGATATAAGGCACGTAAACGTATTAGAAATAGCATCCGCTACACTTTATGAGGTAGAGGATAGTCGCTTTTATACTAAACTTACGATTAATGGTGAGCAAATAGAGGGCTTGATGGATAGTGGACCTGTGACCTGTTTAGGTAGGAACTGCTTAGAATTTGTACAAAAGGTTAAATTGGAAATTCACCCGTTTAACGCTACGATAGGAACGGCGGATGGTAGTTCACACAGAATTATTGGACGGGTAAAATCTGACGTGGAACTTAATGGAGTGAAAAATTCAGTAGTTTTGTATTTAGTCTCGTCTTTAAAAGGCAAATTATTCCTGGGGGTTGATTTTATGAAGACATTTAAGCTTCTGTTGAAAGTGGACATTTGGCCACTAATGATATAAACCTCTGTGATGAAATAGATCAAGAGGACACAGATATGAATATACATTTGCTTTCCCAATTGCAACAACAAAAATTAGATCAGTTTAGAGGAGAAGAGTTTTGGAACAATGTGCTGTTCTCCGATGAAAGCAAATTTAACATTTTCCAATCAATAATATTTTGACAAAAATAACATGGTATGCACTGTAAAGCATGGTGGTGGGGGAGTAATGGTATGGGGATGCATAGCCGCGTCAGGTGTTGGGGAACTCGTATTTATTGACCAAATTATGGATAAGACTGTATATCTCAACATTCTAAAGGAAAACTTACAAAAAAGTGTTGAAAAGTTGAACTTGGGAAGTGATTACTATTTTCAACATGATAATGATCCCAAGCACACGGCACATGATGTGCGTATGTGGGTGATTTATAATACTCCACACATTCTCCCACACCCCCCGCAATCACCAGACTTTAATCCTATTGAACATTTGTGGGAAGAGCTAGAGAGAAGGATAAGAAAACACAATTATTCAAGTAAAACCCAACTGAAAGAAATTATCTTACAAGAATGGAAAAATATCGGTTCAGAAATAACAAAAAGATTAGCTAGTTAAATGTCAAAAAGGCTTAACGAAGTATTAAAGTAAAAAGGATATGCAACTAAATATTAATTTTCATTTTTATACCCACCATCAAAAAAGATGGGGGGTATATTGTTTTTGTCATTCCGTTTGTAACACATTGAAATATTCGTCTAAGTCCCACAAAAGTATATATATTCTGGGTCCTTATTAGATTCTAAGACGATCTAGCCATGTCCGTCCGTCTGTCCGTCTGTCCGTCTGTCCGTCTGTCTGTCTGTCTGTCTGTTGAAAACACGATAGAGTCCAAATGGAAGCAGCTAGCGAGCTGAAATTTTGCACAGATACTTTTAGTTGATGCAGTTTGTTTGGTATTGAAAATGGGCAATATCGGTCCACAATTTCGCCTAGCCCCCATATAAGGCCCCCTTCAGAAAATGACTTTATCGCTCATAACTTGCTAAGGGAAGAACCAATAGCGGTGAGATTTGGCACAAACATGTTTCATGGGAATCAAAAGGTCTTTGTTATATTTTATAAGGATCGGTCCATAATTGACCCTACCCCCCATATAAAATCCCCTTCAGAAAATGACTTTATCGCCCATAACTGGCTAAGAGAAGCATCAATAGCGGTGAAATTCGGCACAAACATGTTCTATGGGAACTTAAATCTCTCTGTAAAATTTTATAAGGATCGGTCCATAATTGACCCTACCCCCCATATAAAGTCCCCTTCAGAAAATGACTTTATCGCCCATAACTGCCTAAGAGAAGCATCAATAGCAGTGAAATTCGGCACAAACATGTTTTATGGGAACCTAAATCTCCTTGTAAAATTTTATAAGGATCGGTCCATAATTGACCCTACCCCCCATATAAAATCCCCTTCAAAAAATGACTTTATCGCCCATAACTGGCTAAGAGAAGCATCAATAGCGGTGAAATTCGGCACAAACATGTTCTATGGGAACTTAAATCTCACTGTAAAATTTTATAAGGATCGGTCCATAATTGACCCTACCCCCATATAAAATCCCCTTCAGAAAATGACTTTATCGCTCATAACTTGCTAGGGGAAGAACCAATATCGGTGAAATTCGGCACAAACATATTTTATGGGAACCTAAATCTCTTTTTAAAATTTTATAAGGATAGGCTCATAATTGACCCTACCGCCCATATAAAGTCCCCTTCAGAAAATGACTTTATCTCCCATAACTGGCTAAGAGAAGCATCAATAGCGGTGAAATTCGGCACAAACATGTTCTATGGGAACATAAATCTCTTTGTAAAATTTTATAAGGATAGGCCCATAATTGACCCTACCCCCCATATAAAGTCCCCTTCAGAAAATGACTTTATCGCATATAACTGGATAAGAGAATCGTTAATAGCGGTGAAATTAGGCACAAACATGTTTTATGGGAACATTAATCTCTTCATATAATTTTATAAGGATCGGTCCATAATTGACCCTACCCCCCATATAAAGTCCCCTTCAGAAGATGACTTTATCGCCCATAACTGGCTAAGAAAAGTATCAATAGCGATGAAATTCGGCACAAACATGTTTTATGGGAACATAAATCTCTTTGTAAAATTTTATAAGGATAGGCCCATAATTGACCCTACCCCCCATATAAAGTCCCCTTCAGAAAATGACTTTATCGGCCATAACTGGCTAAGAGAAACATCAATAGCGGTGGAATTCCGCACAGACATGTTTTATGGGAACGTAAATTTCTTCGTAAAATTTTATAAGGATCGGTCCATACTTGACCCTACCCCCCATTTAAAGTCCCCTTCAGAAAATGACTTTATGGCCTATAACTGGCTAAGAGAAGCATCAATAGCGGTGAAATTCAGCACAAACATGTTTTATGGGAACATTAATCTCTTCATATAATTTTATAAGGATCGGTCCATAATTGACCCTACCCCCCATATAAAGTCCCCTTCAGAAGATGACTTTATCGCCCATAACTGGCTAAGAAAAGCATCAATAGCGATGAAATTCGGCACAAACATGTTTTATGGGAACATAAATCTCTTTGTAAAATTTTATAAGGATAGGCCCATAATTGACCCTACCCCCATATAAAGTACCCTTCAGAAAATGACTTTATCGCCCATAACTTTCTAAGAGAAGCATCAATAGCTGTGAAATTCGGCACAAACATGTTTTATGGGAACATAAATCTCTTCGTAGAATTTTATAAGGATCGGTCCATAATTGACCCTACCTCCTATAAGGTCCCCTTCAGAAAAGGACTTTAATGCTCATATCTACCTTAAGAAGCATATGCATAACAATAAAATTCGACATAAAAAAGTTTTATAGGAACTAAAATCATTTTCTTAAATTTTATGAGGATGTGTCCATAATTGACCCTAACCCCCTAATAAGGTCTCCTTTATACAATGACTTTAACGCTCATTACTGACTCAAAAATGTGAGTACAGCGGTAAAATTATACATAAACAAATTTCGTGCGAGCCAAAACCTCTCTATCAAATTTTATAAGGATCGGTCCTTATTGAAATCGGTCTATAATTGATTCGCTCCAGAAAATCACTTAAACGCTCATGTGTGACTCAAAAGTTCTTCCAAATTATGGTAGTTTTATAGGAACTGAAATTTTTCAACTGAATTTGATGAAGATCGGTCGATAACTATCAAACCCCCATTTTCGGCTTTCTTCAGAAAATTACTTTAAACCTCATGACTGAATTAAAAATACGAGTACAGCGACATTAGATACAAACAATTATTGAATAAACCGACAAGGATAGGTCCATAATTGACTCTACCCTCCATATAACCACTCTTACAAAAAAACAGTTTTTGGTTATAAATATTGGGTCAAACAAAATTAATATTTTTAATTCGGAATAGCACGGTCCATGCTTAAGCCCTTGGCCCTCTTCCAAATATGTCCGTGATGTTCATATTAATATCAACATATGATTCAAACTAGATCGATAATATCAAAATTTATTAATAAGGATGATTTGATGGTGGGTATATAAGATTCGGCATGGCCGAATATAACACTCTTACTTGTTTTTATTTGTTTTTTATTATGAAGTATAATATTTTTTTTTAATTGAAGTATAATATTAATTTTTAAATTGAAGTATAATATTAATTTCACATATTTTTTTACTCTAAGATTTATATTTTAGGCTTATGATGATACCAACAAATGAAGTACAAAGTTTTACATAGTTTTAGGTTAAGAACTTAAATATAATCCATACAGTTAATGAAACTTTTGTTGTTTTATTTAACTACTATTGTGCCAATAATATTGTCCGGCAGTGTACTTCCGTTTGGACTCTATCGTGTTTTCAACAGACAGACAGACGGACGGACATGGCTAGATCGTCTTAGAATCTAATAAGGACCCAGAATATATATACTTTTATGGGTCTTAGACGAATATTTCAATGTGTTACAAACGGAATGACAAAAACAATATACCCCCCATCTTTTTTGATGGTGGGTATAAAAACCGCATTCACGGTGCCGGGAAGACCACTTTACGATATTACGGTTGTGCCTTTCGGGTTGTGTAATGCAGCCCAAAGGTTATGCCGTCTAATGGATAAGGTGATCCCTTCGGCACAACGTGATAGCGTTTTTGTCTACATGGATGATCTATTGGTGGTATCTCCAGACTTTGACACACATATGGAGTTGTTGGGTCGAGTGTCCTGCTGTTTAGACAACGCAGGGTTAACTATAAACGTTAACAAATCCAGATTTTGTTTCAAAGAACTGAAATATTTAGGTTATCTAGTGGGAGGCGGAAAGTTAAAGCCGGACCCTGAAAAAATCAATGTCATTTTAAAGTACACATATCCAAAAACAGCAAAACAGGTGAGAAGTTTCATGGGTGCCACGGGATGGTATAGGGGATTTATTCCTGATTATGCAACATTAGCTGAGCCAATCTTTGCTACTCTGAGGAAGAGGAAGGTATTTAGTTTCACTGAAGAGGCAAAATTAGCTTTTCAGATATTAAAGGCCGCACTGACTACAACTCCAGTAATAACACATCCTGACTTTTCTGCATTTTGTTTAATACTTAAAGTCAGTTTCTGGACAAAAATGTCCCTTAAAAATTTACAAATTGAAAATGAGCTTTAATTAGGGAATTTTGACTAATTTGTAGAAACATTTAGGAAAGTTTTTTTGAGAAATTATACTGAAATCAGACACTTTCAAATTAGTTGTTTTATCTTTCCCATGTGCAGTTGATTTAAAGAACTGTTCAGTTTAAATTCGGTCACACTGTACGTTGAATTGTAGTGCCCCTGGTATATAGAGACAAAAATACGTACCATTAACCGTACAAAATTTCAAGCGATTTTCTTTCTATTTGAAAAAGTACAGGCAATTGAAAAAACTCTGAAACGATTATGAAACATTCTGCACAAAATTATGAAAAATTTGGAAGATTTCAAATTCCTTTAAAAATAACAAAATTAAGTTTTTTCTGTTCTAAAAAATATGGAGAATCCTTGAATCTTGACAGAGAAAACAAAACAACTTTTAATTTGACAAACAATTTTGAGTAGTTCATTAAAGAGTAAAACCACCGTTTTTGTCTCATCATTGTTCTCAAAAATACATCAATTTATACAAAACATATTATTTTTATTCATTAGCTCTTATACATCCACACTAAAGTTTTGACTGAATTTAGACACCACTTATTAAATCCGAAGAAATAAAGGTCAAATATCGTTAGATGTACAAAGCAGATACCCAAATAATTTTACTTATTAAAATATCCACGTCTTCCTCTAATTAAAATAAATTTCGGAATTTGTAAATGGTAAATGGAAAATGTGTGCTGGAGTTATTCAAAATTATTATTTAATTTGAAAAGCTTAGAATAAAAACTACAGCTACATACAGAAAAAGTTGTGCAGAATTTTTGGTTGATAATTTTCTAAAAGTATAAAAAGATATCGAAAGATCAATTTATCCAAATTTTATGAACAATGCTTTCTATGCATCGTTTGAGAGGTCTACCTATATAAGATTTGCAAAAGTGCTGTCTTTCGGGGCACTCCAATGAGTAGTCAAATACATATCTTCATGGTTTTTATACCCTACACCACTTTAGTGGGGAGGGTATATTGGGTTTGTGCTGATGTTTGTAACATACAAAAATATTCGTCCTATACCCACCTTAAAGTATACCAATCGGCTTAGAATCGTTTTCTGAGTCGATTAAGCTATTTCCGTCTGTCCGTCCGTCTGGCTGGCTGTCCATGTAAACCTTGTGCGCAAGGTACACACTCCTTTTTCAAGGAGGAGGCCTATTGAAAATGGTTAAAATCGGTCCATTATTTCACCTAGCCCCCATACAACAGAACCCCCCGAAAAGGGCTTCTGAGCTCATAATTATGTTAAATATACCTGTATATTGATAAAAAGCGGCACAACTAAGTTTTATACAGGCCTTGATGACCTTGCCAAATTTCATAGAGATCGGGCCTCATTTGACCCTAGCTCCCATACAAAGTCCCCTTCAGAAAATTACTTGAATGTCCAAAATTAACTTATAAACACAAATATAGCGATGAAATTAAGCACAATAAAATATTTTGTAAATATAAATATATTCACAAAATTTTATCAGGCTTGGTCCATATTTGACCCTAGCCCCCATATAAAGCCTCTTTCAGAAAATTAGTTTTTCATCCATAAATTGCTTAAATGTATCGGAACATTGCAATAGAAGATAAATGCTTTATTATGAAAAATAAATCACATTTAATATTCGTAACTGGTGTAGGGTATCATATGGTCGGTCACGCCCGACTATGCTTTCTTACTTGTTTAGATTTGAGCTGCATTTGAAAAATGGAAACCGAATTTGTATCAAGATAATTTTTTGATGGCATATTTACCTGATCATAGCTTTTTATTGTTATCTCGATTAACAACAAATTAAAATTTTTTATTTTTGATATAAAACTCGATTTGTATAGAAAATATGAGTGATTACGGATCTTTATTGTTTTCTCAAATTGAGAGTTATTTAAAGTAATTTTTTAAAGAGTTATATAAATAGAAATTTTAAGGGGAGATATGAATGATTTTCTAGATAGGTTTAGGTGTTAAAGGAAGGAATCACAGCCTATTTAAAATTCGAATTTAAGTGAAAATGTAATATGAATATATTATTTTCCCCACCACTTTAGTGGGGAGGGTATATTGGATTTATGCTGATGTTTGTAACATATAAAAATATTCGTCCTAGACCCACCTTAAAGTATACCAATCGGCTTAGAATCGTTTTCTGAGTCGATTAAGCTATGTCCGTCCGTCCGTCCGTCTGGCTGGCTGGCTGTCCATGTAAACCTTGTGCGCAAGGTACAGGTCGCAATTTTCAAGATAATAGGATGAAATTTGGCACGCACGTTTTATTTGACCTAAGGACGGAGCCTATTGAAAATGGTTAAAATCGGTCCATTATTTCACCTAGCCCCCATACAACAGAACCCACCGAAAAGGGCTTCTGAGCTCATAATTATGTTAAATATACAGATGTATCGAAAAAAAAAACGGCACAACTAAGTTTTATAGAAGTCTTGATGACCCTGCCAAATTTCATAAAGATCGGGCCACATTTGACCCTAGCTCCCATACAAAGTCCCCCTCAGAAAACTACTTGAATGTCCCAAATTAGCTTATAAACACAAATATCGCGATGAAATTCAGCACAATAAAATATTATGTCAATATAAATATATTCACAAAATTTTATCGGGCTTGGTCCATATTTGCCCCTAGCCCCCATATAAAGCCTCTTTCAGAAAATTAGTTTTTCATCCATAAATTGCTTAAATGTATCGGAGCAAGGGAATATTGAAGATAAATGCTTTATTATGAAAAATAAATCACATTTAATATTCATAACTGGTGTAGGGTATCATATGGTCGGCCACGCCCGACTATAATTTCTTACTTGTTTTTATTTTGCATACAAATGTGGCATCGTAGACATTCATTTAGGATCTAATAAAGATTCTGTTATGGGAGATATGAATGATTTTCTAGATAGATTTAGGTGTTAAAGGAAGGAACCACAGCCGATTTAAAATTCGAATTTCAGTGAAAATGTAATATGAATATATTATTTTCCCTATTTTAGAAGCGGTTTTTGTTCAGTAGTTTTTATTCTTTATACAAATGTGGCATCGTAGATTCATTCATTTAGGATCTAATAAAGATTCTGTTTAAAATAGTTATTTTCTGAGAATATACAGCAGATTACAGGTTTTTAAATAAAATCAGTTATCCGGTGGAAAACGCTTAAGATACAAATCGATTTTTGATAATAAATTAAATTGAATACAGATTTTTTTTACCTAATCGTAGCCTATTGTTCTACTTTAGAATAGAACTATTAGTGTTCTAAATTTCATGTAGATTGGTTGAGTAGTTTGTCAGTGAAAGCGTAGCAAACAGACTTTCTCTTTCATATAATTATAGGATAAGATATAGGTAAGGGTAGTTTTATAAAAAGTGGGCATAGAAAGGGCGTGGCATCGGATCAAGTTCTTATATATAGCCTATAGTACTTTCCATGCTTATACCTATCGGTATGCAACATTTCAGGTTAAATGGTTTTGTAGTTTTTGCATATTGTGATTGCAAAATTGGTGTAATAATAGTTTCACAAAAAGTGGGCGTAAAAAGGGGAGTGGCATCCGATCAAGATCTTATATGGTCTATTGTTCCTTCTGGGGTTAGACCTTTTAACGGTCCAAATTTCATGTAAATCGGTTCAGTAGTTTTGCCGTGAAAGCGTAACAACCATTTACTGTAATAACAGACCACGGCAGCTTAAAATGGCTGATGACTTTCAGTCATTAACGTTTTCATTTTGTTTCCCTTGCACAGGCAAGGGAAACAAAATATCGGCCCGGATATCCTGTCCAGATATGATACTGAAGAAATATGTGGTGAGGTTAACAGCTTGATGGATTTAAATCACCCAGCTTTCAAATCAGATGAACTCACGGATCTGAAACCAGTATAACAGAAGCCTCAACTCAACTTCCCGATCTCAAAATCGTCGAGGATTTTGTGTATAAAAGGACTTTAACTTACGATGGGGTACCAATCAATGAAAATTTTTGTTGGAAACTTTGGGTTCCTATGGAAGTAACGAATGAAATTATTCAAAAAGCCCATAACGCGCCTCAGACATCACGTGGAGGTTTCCACAAATCTCTGCGTCGGGTCAGAGAGTATTTTTTTGGCCGCATCAAAATTCACAAATACGTACCTTCATACAAAAAAGACTGACCGACCCTTTCAACGTATCTACATCGACTTTTTGTGGCAGTACCCAAGATTCAAATCTGGAAATTGTTTTATTTTTATAGGTTTGGTCCACCTGACAAAATTTGTCTTACTAAAAGCCATGGCGAAAGCAAATTCTGGTAATGCTATTAAGTTCCTAATAACGGAGGTCTTCTTCAAATTCGGTACCCCGGAGACCATCGTATCGGATAATGGGAAACAATTCTTAAGTAAAGAATTCTCAGACACAACAATTTCGGTATAACCCATATAAAAACGGCCACACATGCTCCCCAGGCTCACGCTTCCGAAAGGGTTAATCAGTCTATCCTGTCTGCCATTCGGTCTTATCTACAGGAAGATCAGAGAGACTGACGGTCCTATCTACAGGAAGATCAGAGAGACTGGAATAACTTTTTGTCGAAATAGAGTGTATACAATTTGGCAAGAAAAATCGAACTGCTAGTCGATTCCGAGAACAACCTTATTCCTAAGTGTGTTAAACTGGACTTTATTCGTGATAGAATTAAAAAAAATTAAGGAAAAGCTCAACAGCGATATAAAAAGACGTATAACATCGGCAGTAATATAGTACGATTTATTCCTGGACAAGAAATAAACAGAAGGAACTTTAGACAGAGTGATTTCGCAAACAATTTCAACGCGAAACTAACACGGAAATTCCTAAAATGTAGGGTTTTTAAACCAGTTGGAAATAGCTTGTATGAAGTAGAGGATTTAAGAGGAAAGAATTTAGGTGTGTTTCACGCAAAGGATCTTAAACAGTAATAAGAAAAGATCAGTTTGGGCGTTAGGAAACGTAAACATGACTTTCATTATCTTTATAAAATGATAACATTGTCATTTGCCCAAAATTCCCTACCAGATATAAAGGCAGTCTTAGAATTGAAAAATAACTAAGTTCAAAAAAAAAATAAATAATTGAAAGGAGTGCACCTTGTAGCGTTCTTCTTGATCATACTTACTAAATTTTATCATCCACTGTGCTGTCCTATATTAGGGGATTTGTTTGTGTAGCACTTGTTTGATTGGGTTATTTGTATTTTTATCTATGAGGATAAGGAAGTGCATTTCAATAGTTTTTGTTATCTTATATATAATTCCAGAGTCCATCCACATTTACGGAATATAAAGGCAGTCTTAGAATTGAAAAATAACTAAGTTCAAAAAGAAAACAAAAATAAATTGAAAGGGGTTCACATTGTATCGTTCTTCTTGATCATACTTAGTCAATTTTATCTTCCACTCTGCTGTCCCATTTTAGGGAATTTGTTGGTGTAGCACTGGTTTGATTGGGTTATTTCTATTTTTATCTATGAGGATAAGGAAATGCATTTTAATAGTTTTTGTTATCTTATATATATTTCCAGAGTCCATCCACATTTAGGAAGAATATTTAGAATATTATCACAATACTTATATTTGAGGCATATAAACATTTCGACAATTTTTTGGATTTTTTTTTTATATCCTTTCCAGTTTTTTTATTTAGTTTACCTACAAAAACTGGAAAAAAACAACATGGAAAATAAAAATTATCGTGAGCAAAATACTACTACGGAGGTGGGTTCCTTGGCCTCCGTGGCGGACAATGCGTCAAGTGTACAGCATGCCATTGGCAAAAACATAGGGGTGAGAGAGAAGGATGTACTCGGAGAGAGCTCTAAGCTACCTCAGCCTTTAAATATAGGTAAGGGTTCCGACTCTGAATCCTCAGATAATAATAACAACACCATTGTAGCAAATCCCAAAAAGGATGAATTAGAGCAAATGGCGAAACAGGTGAATGATAGCATAGCTAAACAACCTATTACTAAGAAAAGACTATCTGGAGCACAGAGGAGGAAGTTGAAAAAGATGCTTCAGGAAATCATAGTTAGTCAATCCAACGACACTACATAGGAAAAATCGGACTCTCTCACAAGATCTGAGGCAAAGAGGATCAGGTCTTCCGAAGAGTTCACAACTGAGAATAAACCTAACCTAATACACAGTCGAAGCCAAGCCATACTTCACTCAAAGGAACCTCAAGTCAGAATCCTGAGAGTAAGGGTGACAACGCCAAGATAGATATTTCGAAGACGACCACGTCGACGAAATCAACCTCGAAGCTACGGGTATCTCAAAAGAAGCCCCGAAAAGCGAGAAAAGATAGGCTAGACATTGGAAAAGGAAAAGAGCCGAAGTCTTACGCCAAAGTTGCCAGAAGAAGTCACCGGACGATCTCTGCTATTACGATGCCGGTAATCCGACAGGCAAAATTCCAATAGACCAACAGAGTAAAATAGAAGACCTGGTCAACAATAAAATAGTGGACCATGCAATCGCTTTAAAAGTCAAACAACCAATAGAGAGCGAGAGCTGCGAGTTCAGCATGGGCGTGATGTTGATGAGGTTGGCATCTCACCAATGTGTTAGCACCCTAAAGAACTTGGTGGAAAGTATCCCTCCTCCCTGGGACGGCGCAAAGCTGAGACTGACAAAGAAGAGCGAGCTTCCGGTGCTCTCAAAGTCCACTGTCTACATAAAAGGATGGGGCAGTAAACTGGCTAATGAACGTATACTGGAAATTCTTGGTGGTCAAAATGCTGAGCTGGCCGTGGAAAAATGGGATGTCTTTTACAGGAAAGGAGAACCTGAGGGAACTTTAATTGTAATAGGTATCGACCAGAAATCCATGGCTAGTCTTGCCAAGAATAAAGTTAGGGCTTACTTCGCCTCTAAAGCTGTCATATTCAAAATTGGAAAGGTGCCGATTGGAAGGGCTGTTACAACGAGCCTCGAAAAGGACACTAAAATACATAAGACCACAGCATCAGTAGAAACTACTGATAACGTTAAGGAGTCAAATTCTAAAAGCGAGGAAGCTACCACTAACTCAATAGCCACTTCAGGTTACCCGGAGGAGACAAATCCAACTCGCTGGAAGACAGTTTAAATGGATGACAATGATTGAGGTTATCCAAATAAACCTCCATCGGAGCGAGACGGCTACCAACGCTCTGATGGCTAAAATTAACACAGGTAAGATACATATAGCTTTAATCCAGGAACCTTGGACGATTCGCAACAAGGTTTCTGGATTAAATCACGAAAATTTCCAACCTTTTTACGCTGATACAGGGTCTCGACCGAGAACATGTATCTTATGTCACAAGAACTTATGTTTTCTCCTCTCAACAGGATTATCCACATCGGATGCAACGGTGCTGAAGCAAGGTCGTGGCAACATATGCCTTGCATCTGTTTACCTGCCTTCTCCGACACTACTACCAAATAAACTACTCGAAATGCTCACAAGTGTCTTGGTTGAATCGTTCGAGGACAGCAGCCCTCTGCGAGAGCGGAGATCTGCCCAGGAGAAACCCTGGGTAACCGGTGAGATCCGGAACCTTGGTAAGACTCTTCGCAAACTATTTAACCGGGCATGGCGTAAAAAGACCGCAGTATACTGGGATGAGTATCGTAGTAAACTTGTTGAATATAAAAAATTGTTCGTAAAGCCAAACCAGACTCCTGGAAACTTTTCTGTGAACAGGTAAATGACGTATCGAAGATAAAAAACTCATGTTCAACCGGAATATAGGTCGATGATACGGGCAGGAGGCTGGAGGATATGGAGGAGACAATGAAACTCCTAATGGACTCTCATTTCCCACCCGGTATATCGAATAACATAGATGAACCCATATTGGAGAAAAGGGAAGCTAACACGGAAATTGTAATTACATCTGATATGGTTAAAGGGGCAATCAAGAGCTTCGCTCCCTTCAAAGCTGCAGGGCCGGATGGCATTTTTCCGGCATTCTTACAGATGGAAGCGGGACTGGTTTCCGTACATCTGTCTCTGATATTCACTGCATGCTTGAAATTCACATATACCCCCATTAAATGGCAGGATGCAAGGGAAATATTTATACCAAAACCAGGGAGACCTAGCTATTCGGCACCTAAGTCTTATCGAATGATAAGTCTTACGTCCTTCCTACTTAAAAGCTTGGAACGGATAGTCGATAGTATGGTTAAAAGCAGTATACCCGACAAAGACCTAAAATTTAAGCAGCATGCTTATGTAAAGGGACGATCGGTGGAAACCGCTTTAAACGAAGTTGTCCACTACATAGGTGCATCCTTTGATAGCAAACTATATACACTGGCGTTGACACCGAAGGCGTTTTCAATAACGTGCACACTGATACTCTTACCCAATCCCTAGAACAGTTTTATGTTGACCGGGTGCTCCGTAACTGGATCAACCACATGCTAAGGAACAGATGGATAAGCTGTGAGATGTACGATATAACTATCAGGAAAAAGGTATTTCGCGGTATACCACAGGGTGGCATTTTGTCTCCTAAGGACCTTAAACGAGAAAGGACTTAGACCTGTCTACTATGCAGACGATGTCGTAATACTTTTAAAGGGAAAGGATCCAAAGTACTTGTGTAGAAGAGCTGAGGAGACTCTGAATACGGCCTTGAGCTGGGCTCAACCGAGAGGCCTCAATGTTAACCCGGCAAAAACGGAAATCTGTCTTTTCACAAGAAAGACAAAAATTTCTACGTATACTGAACCTTGCTTCCTGGGCAGGAAGATACCAGTGACAGACAAAGTTAAGTACTTAGGTGTAAAGGTTCTAGATATTCCACCCATGGAAACATATTTCAGATATGAGGCGGCGCTTACAGCCGAATGGCTTTTACTTTAGGCGAACTGGCCAGAAGAGATTATAGGACACGTCATCAATGTATACTGGACACATTGGAAGGTTATGCACAATCATCGGACGTGCCTGATCGTATACCAGACACAGAATTTGTCGGAAACTTTGAAACGCTGATCCCAGATAAAATGTCTTGGTCAAACGGAACATTAGAGCAAATACCAGTAGAAATCCGTCGTTAAACGGATGGCTCTAAATTGGGGGACAAAGTGGGGCTGGGGTTTTATATTGAAGACCCAGAAACAGAAATATACCACCACTTATTCCGGAAATAACATTCTTGACTAACACTGATTGTAATATTATTAGGAATTACGTTCAGGAAACTGAGTTTATGAACACTGAAAAATAATTCATTCAGGTCCCATTTTTTTCATGATAAGGAGAGCACAACAGGCCCAATAGTGGCATAGGTGTATTTCTTCGGATTTGATGTAGTATACGTCCTCCTATCAACCTACCTACCTAGTTTATCTACAAAACTCATTCAGCTATTCTGTTAAAGTAAAAGTCTTAGCGTAAAGAAATCTTCATACCGTCTTAACGACTGACAGTGGTTATTTGTTCAAAACAATTTTTTTACTTTTTTTGTAGAACCGAGAGGCCGTTTTCGGACCTCGTAGGAACTAATATTAATGATTATATTTTTTACCTACCTTTATTAAATTCATTCAAGTACGCGTTGCAGTCAGCCACATCCGTATTTGGGTAGAAGGTGTAGGCAAATCTAACCGATATTTAAGAAAACGTTGATTAAGGTGCCTACACACTATGAGAGAAGTCGTTAGATTTTTATTTCATACTGCCAAAACAAAATAAAATGAAAATTGGTATGATTATCAAAAAAATCAAATAGAAAATATATTTTGTTTTTACACTATCAGATTTGAAATAAAATGAAACTTCAATTTGAAAAAATTGAAGAAAATAATGTAAATTTTCATTTTGTTTCTATTTTTATTTGAAATTTGTTTCTGTTTTTATTTTTTTCTTTGTTTGAGCGTGTGCCAAATCATAGCAAAGTTCTATGGTGGATTGTAATTTTCCTATGGTGGGAACATTTTTACATTTTGCTGTGCCAAACGATATCTGTTTTGATTACATTAAATTTTTACAATTGTCACTAATTTCACATGAAAATCTGCATTTATTTTAATAAATGAAACACTTTTATTGATTTTTTTATTATTAAAATAAATTTCTACAATCACAAATGTATTATAAACTAAAATTATAAAATATTTTATTTTTTGTATTTTCAAATTTTTCTTTTCATTTGTCAAAAATTTATATAGCCCTATGAGCTAGTAAAATTTTATTCACCTCATATCTATCAAAAATTTACATTTTCCAGTAAATTGTTACCGATTGGCACACACTCTTTAAATAAAAATAAAACTCAAATAAAATGAAAAAATCCAATCGTTTTGAAATTTTTCAAAAAATTTAAAAAAATCATACGATTTTCAATTTTCCATCCGCATTTTCAGTAAGTTTTATTACATTTTGTATCTACACTAGAATATTTTTCATTTTATTTGAAAATTTTGACATGTCGTTTTATGGAATATTATGGTGTGTAGCCGGCTTTAGTTGGTACTACTTCATACGCAGAATACAGCTTCAATTTAAAAGTAATAGTGGTTTGAGAGAAATCTAAGTGAATTATAGGAGGCGTCTCAAATTGTCAGGTATAATTAGAATTTGTCTAGTTATCAAAAGAACATAATATTTTGCAGCCTTGGGTACCAGAACATTTACTTTTCTGGATGACCACGAAATTAAAATGTTTTGCATAATATATCTGAGATTGTTGTTAGCATCTTTACCAAACCGTGTAATTGGCGACATAAGATACGACAGAACGCGATGGTTTATTATATCTTTATGAAAAATTTACGGAAATATAGCGAATAACAGAAATAGCAAGATTTGTATCCATTTCGAATTACACTTTCAAAACTGTCATCCAGTCAATGTTGGCTGCAGTTGTTAAGAGCCGACAGAATTATATACGTTGATTTATTCTAATCGTAAATATATCTACAGGTTAAATATCTCCTGGTATTTTCTGGTCGGTGGCATATACTTAGGTCGAAGGTTATGGAAAAGTAGTTACTGCAGGTGCTATTATATATCCTTGGAAACTGTTTTTCACTTTTGAGTTTAATATTTTACGTTGACAGATGAATAAGAATACTAGTTCAAAGAGGAGGTTGCCAGATCAACATATTTATAACAATGAATTGGCAACTTTTCAATTTTTTTAGACTGTCATAGGATGTATAATTAAAACCTAACAGATTATAGGAAAATAAGCAGTTTTACATGGACTATGATGACAACATAAAACAATTCAATAGGAGTTTCCCTCCCATCCTTCACGTCAGTTTATGGGAATGATGGTTGGGTTTGTCGTGCCCGATACCAAAAGGGTTCATCATAGTTTAAAATATAACGGAGAAGAATAAATTGTTTATGGTTAAAATAAGAAGAAGAATAACTTGTGCTTGCTTTTTTACGATATTGAAGATCAGGTGTTTTAGTTCATGAAGAAAAGTATGTTGAACAAGAAGGCCAAACCGAAAGTAAATTTCCGTCAGATTGAGCTTCCAGCTTTCTATTTCTTTTTGGAGACGAACGATCAAACAAGTGGATTTGGAGAAGAAGAATTTAAAAAAATCTAAGAAACTAAATAACTAAGAGAATATCCCATCAATAATTTAATAATTTTAACCACGTTCATTTTATTTGTATATAAGAAAAGTTTATTTTTGCCAAGTATCTGTAGGTTATTCCTTTCACCAGCACGGACGTTTGATCCATCGTTAGAGGCGCTGTTACAGCATAGCCCATGGCTGTATGCTAGGTATCCACGGGTTTCGGACAGATTTTTACCTTTACGACTAAACGTACAAACTGAAAAGAAATCAACCCAACAAAAACCATTATATAATGCGAATTTTAGTTAAACATTTAAAGAAAACTATTATTAATATCAGTCCCTTTCGAGGTAGTGTAAGAAGGGTGCGCGAGCCGATATAGGAATGAGCTCAGGCCTGTTACGATCAGATTTCGTTTTCAAATGTTTTTCCCAATTGTATATAATAGATTCTGGAGGTAAAAGAAGGTTAAGAAAAGACGAACGTGAAATAAAAATTTGACAAAAGAAAGAATTCGTACGACATAACCCCACGTGGAATAAACCAACATCCATCCGAAAACATAGTAGTAATAATCCAGTTCGCAGAAGAAATTCAGAGAAATCGGAAAAACTTCACCTAAAGATTTAATTACTTCATCATATCCAACAATTCCATTTTATCTACCTAATTCATCAGATTCAATATAAACAATCAAATCATAACCTATCAATCCATTAAATTCATATTAGTACATAAATCAAAGAAGAAGAAATTTTTGTGTACTATATCGATTGTAAGCAAATTTTTAAAAACTATTATTGTCTTATGACCAAATATTTATTGTTGATCACTATATAATATACAAACAACCAAAATAAGAATTATTTAATAAATTTTAAAATAAGATTATTTCATTATCTGCAATACCATGAATTGCTCTAAATGAATTTATAAATTTTTAATAAATAGTTGTAACTATAATGAATGAATTTACAAGAATCGTGGTTTAACTTTTAATATAAGAGAAGTGAGGGGGATAGCCGATTATTCAGAGGGTAAGTGGAATCGGTTCGGTATAATCTGAGAACATAGACAGACAGGTTATCAAGGAGTACTCGATCATAGAGTCAAGAGGGAGGGATGTCGAGTTGACATTTTACCAGTCAACCAACGTGAGTGTTTACGCATTATAAGGAAGAATACACAGTCTTTTGTTAACTTCAATATATACAAGGAAATTCTTTTTACTTTGGGCACCCTAAATATATTTATATGTCTGAGACTGCACAGTGGGGCAGAATGGAAATTTTTTGGAAATAAATCTGGCATTTCTAAACGGCTGATCCGATCGGGATAAAATTTGGTGTGAGCGTAGCCAAGGAGTATCCGAGTTTAAGTTTTGAAGATGAACCCTGCAGATGCCCCAGGGACGGCGCTGTGGCGGCTCAAAGTAGGGTACCTACGACATGTAAAATTTTTAAACTCGTGCCATTTTTTTGTTTTTCACCCAAATACAAAGATTTTTATATTTTGTGAAAGCGCTCGACGAGATCTTGAAAAAACATGCTTGGACATACTACTTATCTCTTATAATATCCGAGTTATAGGCATATAAAAATTTAGTGATACAAAATTTACCATACCTTGGTCCGCCTTTTTTTGAATACCGGGCGTAATTTTGGACCAAATCTTCTTGTTAGTTAGACAACAAAATTTCCAATAATATACAAAAAATTTCAGATCAATATTGTTTACAGATCCAAAAATATACGTTTTTTAATTTAAAAATTCAAAAAATTTTAGATTTTTGGCATTTTTTTGCCAAAAATGTGTCTTAACTCTTTTATTAATAAAATAAAATTTTTATTAAGAACATATAACAATTTTATAGTTTTCTAAAAGGTATCTTTACGCAGAACGCTTTGGCGTAAAAAACTTGTCCTATTTTTTGAAAATGTTGCCACTGCGTCCTTCCGAATATGACCTATTTTTTATCAAAACTTCAACTTTGGGCGACATGTTCTAAAATCCCAAAGCTGGGATCAGAAAACTGAAAGCAGTTTTGGAAACCTCAATATGTTTTCTATTTACTCCAAAAGTATTTTCCCAGCCCTGAAAGAAATGTGGACCCTATGGGCAAAAAAGTAAAAAATCCCATTTTTGGGATTTTCATTCCTATTTTTGGGAATTGCGGGATGTCCTTTGTCCTTTTCATTTTTTTTTTTTGCATATTCTTATTTGAAATGACAAATTTAACAAGCGTTGAAAATTTCATTGAGTTTTGTTCATAAATAAAGATTTTGTCATATATTACATATTTGTTTAATTTCTAAAACTATGATTTATATCAAAATTTTAATAGGATCGCAGATAGCTACAACAATTTAGTCCATATTTATCCCTTAATATCATTTTTTAGTTAGATATGGAAATTCTCGACCCTTTACAAAAAATTTCAAGCCAATATCTCAATTACATTCAAAAATATGTTCATTTAAACCTGTGTCCTTTAATTTCATCTTTTTCATATTTTAGTATTAAGTATGACAGAACATACATTTGGTGTTGAATAAAATATTTGGACAATTTTTAAAAATTATTTTGTTAATTATTTTATTATAATATTGTATATAAAATAAAAAAATTATAATTTTATTATGAGCCACGCACAACAACACCTAAATCACCCCACACAAATTACCTTTCCCGCCCACCGAAATGTAAAACATAATTTAATACAATATCATCAGTTAGTATAATAGCTTTTTTTATTTGAACTGTTTATCTTAAACATAATTCAATTAATTCTTACAACCTACTTATATAGTTAATTCCTAACACTACTTATTTTCTATAAAATAATCTGTCATATCGGTATACATATCCAGAAGGTAATATAAGTCCTTTAAATCTTCCTTGTTTTGAGATGATAGAGTTTCATAACAAATCCATCTTTTTCGCATAGTTGAAAGAACAGGATCAGAAGATAGAAGTAAACTATTAAAAATATCTTCATTCTGTGATTGCCTGGAGCATTTTTTTGAGCTGAATAGTTGAACATGCTTAAAATCTCGATTCCTCGCTTCCTGGGCTTCTTCTGTTAACTCTCCAAGTGGAAGAATATTCGATTCAATTATTATTTGACCATGACACAATACTTTGTGTACTGTTGGTGTTAGTTCCCTCCATGGATACAGAGATACAAGTAATTTAGAAATTTCAGATGTGTATTCCCCAAATCGATTTTCATTAATTTTATGTTTACTATTCAGTGCCATTAAAATAGTTTTAACTCTTCGAAGCAACTCCTTGTCGATTCCAGTTATTTTTGAAGTAATTTCAAAATCACGAAAAAACCTTCTCGACGTATTACCGTCATTTGTACTACCGCAACTTGGAAGTGGTTTGTCGATGTTTAATCCCATCTGAACTTTAAATTCTTCTTGGATTCTGCTTTTTTCCGCAGCTCTCAGTTCTTTCAATTCTTCATTATTTTTTGTTGATTCAGTAAGATTCTCTGGCACACTTCTATATTTGAGGTCGTATGCTATGTGTAAAAAGTAATCCAAAAATCGTATTCTGGCATGAAGTGGTGAAATTCCGAAAGACAGGACTTCTTCATTAATACTTCTGCTTTTGTTTATATTTGAGAATTGCGACTTTTTCTCATTACATATTGAGCATCTCCAGAAAGAAGAAGTTTCTGTTGTGGCATTGCTGACCTTTCCATCAATCATTGTTAAGCTTAGCTGATATGATACGTTAATAGAGAATTCCTTTATTTTTATGCAAATGGGCTCCAGTGCATTTATTTCATCTTTTAAATATTCCACTAAATCTTTTGTTGTTTTCTTTGACTCCTTTATATATTCAAATCCAATGGGTCTACAAAAATTTTTTGAACCCGGAGTTGTATTGATCCATATATCTTCAAATGAATTTCCGATGCTTGACGATGATGGATTAAGGGAATATGAACGAATTCGTAATGGCACTAATGATGACATAAATACACTTTTGTAGTCTGCTAATGTCCGACTTCCACAAGCTTGTTTGTATTCTGGAAGTGCTGATAAACCGTCACATCCCCACTTACACATTAAGACAACATCACAGTTATGAATTTTCCTTAGTTGGTCTTCTGAAAAGTCTGACACAATTCTTGATGCTGTGTTTTCGAGCAAAGATGATATATCAATACAAGCTTTCACATCATTAACAGCAATAGGTGATGGTAGGATAGTTTGTTTTTTTTTTCCTGGATCGCCTTGTATGATGGTAATATATTGTGTCCTTTTTCATGCAGAGCTTTCCTTAATATTTGGTACTTATTTCGACTGAGACCCAGTTCCAACATAAGCGCTATTGCTTCCTCTTCAGTAAAATTTGATTGTGATGTTGGAGTTGGTATACTTTCCACAATTCGCTTAAGTCGTTTTGGTGATGCATTAGGAAGAATAGTTGCAATATGTACGACATCCATATGTTGGTTTTCCTTTTTCAGCATTTCGTTAAATGTATCAGCAATTTCCTCATTTGAGATTGAAAAAAGTTTTTGTGTGACCCTCTTTTTTTTTTACCTTGAACATAAGTCTTCGTATGACTTGCAAGGCGCTCCTGTTGATGTGTTGTAAGTTGAGATTTCCGTAGTAGTTTCCATCCAACTACAAAATTTTAATCGAAATTTCTTTTGATTTCCATCCACAGACTTACTTTTTACATCAAAAAGTTTTCAATTTTTGATATGCCTGTTTTGTCTACTTTTCTACTATATGTAGTTTTTATATAATTTGAAATGTCTTCAATTCTTTCTGGCCCTTTTGAAGATATACTCCATAAAACGGAACACAACTCTTCGTACTTTAATGTAATCTTCATTGTAGATTTATTAAATATGGTACTTAAAATCTGAGAAGTTTACTTATATACCAATTCTTGTCATTTCCGATACAGCTATTCCAAAGTAAACAAGTAAGAGTATTATATTCGGCCATGCCGAATCTTATATACCCACCATCAAATCATCCTTATAAATAAACTTTGATATTATCGATCTATGTTGAATCATATGTCGATATTATTATGAACATCAGGGAAATATTTGGAAGAGGGAATTTAATAAGGGCTTAAGCATGGACCGTGCTCTTCCGAATTAAAAATATTAATTTTGTTTGATCCAATATTTATAACAATAAACTGTTTTTTGTAAGAGTGGTTATATGGAGGGTAAATTCAATTATGGACCTATCCTTGTCCGTTAATACAATAATTATTTGTATCTAATGTAGCTGTACTTGTATCTTTAATTCAGTCATGGGGTTTAAAGTAATTATCTGAAGGAAACCGAAAATGGGTGTTTGATTAGTTATCGACCGATCCTCATCAAATTCGGTTGAAAAATTCCAGTTCCTATAAAACTACCGTAATTTGGAAGAACTTTTGAGCCATACATGAGCGTTAAAGTGATTCTCTGGAGTGAATCTTATATAAGGGTCAATTATAGACCGATGTTTATAAACTTTCGTACATAAATTATGTTCGTAAGTCGTAATTTTAAGCAACTATTGAGAGTTCAGTAATTTTACTGAAGTGGTCATTTATCGAACCATCTTCATCAATGTTGGTAGGAAGATTTCAGTTCCCATAACACTTATGTTGAATTGTATATATCTACCCGTATTTTTATGCCAGTAATGAGCGTTAAAGGCGCCGCTATACGCTCACCCCGCATAAGTCAATTATTGATCGATACTTCTAAAATTTAGAACGATTTTTGTACATACAAATATTGTTTATGTCGCATTTTTGAGCCAGTAAGGGACTCATACAAAACTTGTTTATGTGAAATTTAGCCAGATATGGGCGATAAAGTCATTTTCTGAAGGGGACTTTATATGGGGGGTAGGGTCAATTATGGACCGATCCTTATAAAATTCTACGAAGATATTAATGTTTCCATAAAACATGTTTGTGCCGAATTTTACCGCTATTGGTTCTTCCATTAGCAAGTTATGGGCGATAAAGTCATTTTCTGAAGGGGATATTATATGGGGGGTAGGGTCAATTATGGACCGATCCTTATAAAATTCTACGAGGAGATTTAAGTTTCCATAAAACATGTTTGTGCCGAATTTCACCGCTATTGATACTTCTCTTAGCCAGTTATGGGCGATAAAGTCATTTTCTGAAGGGGACTTTATATGGGGGGTAGGGTCAATTATGGACCGATCCTTATAAAATTTTAAAAAAAGATTTATGCTCCCATAAAACATGTTTGTGCCAAATTTCATCGCTATTGCTTTTTTCCTTAGCAAGTTATGGGCGATAAAGTCATTTTCTGAAGGGGACTTTATATGGGGGGTAGGGTCAATTATGGACCGATCATTATAAAATTCAACGAAGAGATTTATGCTCCCATAAAACATGTTTGTGCCAAATTTCATCGCTATTGCTTTTTTCCTTAGCAAGTTATGGGCGATAAAGTCATTTTCTGAAGGGGACTTTATATGGGGGGTAGGGTCAATTATGGACCGATCCTTATAAAATTCTACGAGGAGATTTATGTTCCCATAAAACATGTTTGTGCCGAATTTCACCGCTATTGATGCTTTTCATAGTCAGTTATGGGCGATAAAGTCATTTTCTGAAGGGGAATTTATATGGGGGGTAGGGTCAATTATGAACCGATCCTTATAAAATTCTACGAGGAGATTTATGTTCCCATAAGACATGTTTGTGCCAAATTTCACCGCTATTGGTTCTTCCCTTAGCAAGTTATGAGCGATAAAGTCACTTTCTGAAGGGGCCTTACATGGGGGCTAGGCGAAATTGTGGACCGATATTGCCCATTTTCAATACCAAACAAACTGCATCAACTAAAAGTATCTGTGCAAAATTTCAGCTCGCTAGCTACTTCCATTTGGACTCTATCGTGTTTTCAACAGACAGACAGACGGACAGACGGACGGACATGGCTAGATCGTCTTAGAATCTAATAAGGACCCAGAATATATATACTTTTATGGGTCTTAGGCGAATATTTCAATGTGTTACAAACGGAATGACAAAAACAATATACCCCCCATCTTTTTTGATGGTGGGTATAAAAATTACGAATTGTCTACCTATTAACATTTAGGACTATATTACTATAACCTGTAATTCAGTCATTGATATTTCTTATTAGTGAATGAATCGAAATTATCATTACCTGTATATTTTTACCTACATGATCATAAACGAAACAGAACGAAATGATCTGTCGAAAAAATTTAGGTAAAAAATGGTTATAAATTTTTGAAAATTCAAGCATAATAGGACCTTTCAATTATAAGGATAAGCAAACAAATAGAAAATAGGTAAATATAAGATTTAAATATGTTCTGTCATACTTAATACTAAAATATGAAAAAGATGAAATTAAAGGACACAGGTTTAAATGAACATATTTTTGAATGTAATTGAGATATTGGCTTGAAATTTTTTGTAAAGGGTCGAGAATTTCCATATCTAACTAAAAAATGATATTAAGGGATAAATATGGACTAAATTGTTGTAGCTATCTGCGATCCTATTAAAATTTTGATATAAATCATAGTTTTAGAAATTAAACAAATATGTAATATATGACAAAATCTTTATTTATGAACAAAACTCAATGAAATTTTCAACGCTTGTTAAATTTGTCATTTCAAATAAGAATATGCAAAAAAAAAATTGAAAAGGTCAAAGGGCATCCCGCAATTCCCAAAAATAGGAATGAAAATCCCAAAAATGGGATTTTTTACTTTTTTGCCCATAGGGTCCACATTTCTTTCAGGGCTGGGAAAATACTTTTGGAGTAAATAGAAAACATATTGAGGTTTCCAAAACTGCTTTCAGTTTTCTGATCCCAGCTTTGGGATTTTAGAACATGTCGCCCAAAGTTGAAGTTTTGATAAAAGATAGGTCATATTCGGAAGGACGCAGTGGCAACATTTTCAAAAAATAGGACAAGTTTTTTACGCCAAAGCGTTCTGCGTAAAGATACCTTTTAGAAAACTATAAAATTGTTATATGTTCTTAATAAAAATTTTATTTTATTAATAAAAGAGTTAAGACACATTTTTGGCAAAAAAACGCCAAAAATCTAAAATTTTTTGAATTTTTAAATTAAAAAACGTATATTTTTGGATCTGTAAACGATATTGATCTGAAATTTTTTGTATATTATTGGAAATTTTGTTGTCTAACTAACAAGAAAAAATTGAGTCCATTTGGTCCAAAATTACGCCCGGTATTCAAAAAAAGGCGGATCAAGGTATGGTAAATTTTGTATCACTAAATTTTTAAATGCCTATAACTCGGATATTATAAGAGATAAGTAGTATGTCCAAGCATGTTTTTTCAAGATCTCGTCGAGCGCTTTCACAAAATATAAAAATCTTTGTATTTGGGTGAAAAACAAAAAAATGGCACGAGTTTAAAAATTTTACATGTCGTAGGTACCCTACTTTGAGCCGCCACAGCGCCGTCCCTGGGGCATCTGCAGGGTTCATCTTCAAAACTTAAACTCGAATACTCCTTGGCTACGCTCACGCCAAATTTTATCCCGATCGGATCAGCCGTTTAGAAATGCCAGATTTATTTCCAAAAAATTTCCATTCTGCCCCACTGTGGACTGGTATGAGATTTTTTGTCTTCGCGATTAAATAGGATGAGATTGTTGGCAAGAAATACCACACCAATCCGACGAGACATAGTCGAGCATTAATGCAAGCATACCAGCAATCGCCACATTCTATCCGTTACACTGACAAATTTTATTGTTTTTTTGTTGGGTTTTGTGAAAGAAACTTGAACAGGCAATCGTGATAGTTTCTAGATAAACGAATTTTTGTATTAATTCATATGGGAAGTGCTACTTCCCATATTGCTAGTCCGCCAATTTATTACCCAAATGTTAAAATGAAAAGTTCTTCGTGCAAAATTTTAGGATTCTAGATCTAATAGTTTCCCAGATAATCGAATTTTTTATTTAATTCATATGGGAGGTACCACGGCCCCTATTACTAGTCCGCCAATAATCGTTTATATTAAGCGTTAATTTAAGCATTAGTACAATTCTTTTGGCTCAATAGCCGCTGCTGCAGCATTAACCATTCCTAAAACTGTTTTTGCCACAAAATTATTGAAAGCATTTTCAGGAAAAAATTAATTTTTCAAATGTTTTAATTTTTTAATATTATTTTCAAGTGTCAATATTGGTCCAATCCAGCAAACACAAAGAGTTCATTTAAAATTGAGAATGTAGCGGGGAGCTAAGGTTTTATTTATTATATTTAAATTATAGGTTGGTCCTAAAGAGACTAAAAGGTCAGCTTTGGTTCTCAACCACACAATCTCCACAAGGGCCTAAAGTCCACAAGGGTTAAATTGTGTTTTAATAATTTATATTTTAATGAAACGCCGATTTATTCCTTTGAGGTCTTCACCGCTCGAAAGCTAGAATCAGAGTGATTTTTATTTAAATGTTCGTCTTACATCTAACCAAGCATTAAAACAAAACGAATATAACATAAAACAGAATGAATGATAATTTTACATTACATGTGACTTTCAAACTGTAAACATTATTTTATCACACAGAGTTGTATTTAATAAACAAAAATAATTGATTATAAAAATTAAGTGTAAATTATTGTCCGTTAAATTCAAAATTATTAAAATAAATGACAAAATAGTAGTTTTAAACATAAAGCAACCAAAATTTAAGATTTAGTTAACAATAATGAAACATAATATAACATGTATGAATATATCTGCTACAATCTCCCCCCCTGTTGTATAAAATCGTCCCGATGATACAACAGCACCTAAGGATTTAACTTCTTTGGACTGGATTGGCTTGTTGACTTTGTAGAAGAGCTGATCTTCTTTGATTGACATGTATTTGTTCAACTTCGTTGTTGCATTGCATAAATACGTTGTTGCTGACGTTATTACTACTGGTACCATTTGAACAGCTTTGATCTTCATCATTTCTTGGATGACCCCTTTTTCGAATTGGGTAGATCGGTTTCGTTGAATTGCCTTCATAGGGAACAAGTGCTGATACATGGTGCGTGGCGACAGGAGTATTAACATCTTCCTCTCTAGCAATTGTAAAGCAAGATGATCCTTTTTTAGCAATTACAATATATGGACCATCTCTTCTTGGAGTAAATTTGGAGGTTTAACCTTGGCTAGCTTTGCTCAGTATGTGCGTGGTAACTAAGACTTTATCACCAATGTTTATAATTGCTTGTGGTTAACGAGTGCGGTCTACAATGATTTTGTTTCTATCCTGCATTTGCTCTTGACATTCATTTGCTAACTCTAAAGTATTTGCCAAACGTAGCAGATGTGGAGTAATTTGTGGAATGGAGTTTTTGGAGTTAACAATCGCTTTAAAATCATATTGTACTTCTGTTGGTGTTCTTAACTCTCTTCCAAATGTGAGATAAGCAGCAGTATAACCAGTGCTATCGCATTTTGCATTATTCATCGTGAATCTTATGGATGGTAACATTAAATTCCACCTGTTGTGCTCCTTTTTGACGCAAATAGACAACTGACTTTTCAAATCTCTATTTTTCCTTTCTACAGGATTTGATTCTGGATGGTATATTGGAGTAAACGTCTGTTGTATACCCAAACAAAATATTAGCTTCTGCATCAATGATGATATAAACTGAGTTCCGTTGTCTGTATGAATTCTGCGTGGTATACCATATCTAAGGATTACCTCATTTAATAGCGTTAAAGCACAACCTTCTCTTAAAGCAAATAATTCAATCCGGCGAGTACATATGTCTTCAACTATTAAAACCCATTGATAGCCATCTTTAGTTCTTGGCAGGGGTCCAAACAAATCAACTGCAATAACTTCAAATCGTTTATTACTGCTAACAGTTTGTAATAAGCCCATATGTTTCTGGTTTACTGGTTTGTATTTCTTACAATCATCACACGATTTCACATATTTCTCAATATCAGCCCGAATTCCTGACCAGTAAAATGATCTTGTGATACGACTAATTGTTTTGTTGATACCATAATGGCCTGCTATTGGATCGTTGTGGTATTTAACAAGGATTTCATCGCGAAGAGATTTTGGTAATACTATTTGTCCGCTTTCCGAATTTTGTTCTGAACAAAACCTATACAATATACCATCAACCATTATATATTCTCGGTTGGTATAACGAATAACGTTTTCATCATTATTTTCAAATGAGACTATTATGTTTCTTATTTCTTCATCTTCCAGTTGTGCAGTACGAAATTCTTCAGCTCCTTTTCTCGGAAAGTCAATTTGAATATGATTACATTCACATGCTTCTACGCATTTATCATTAGGGCAGGGCGGTCTTGATAGGGTATCCGCAATAATGTTTTGCTTACCAGGAGTGTACGAAAAATTTAAATTATAGCTTTGTAGCAATAATGACCAACGTGCTAGTCTTCCTGTGGGAGATTTTAACGTAAACAGCCATTTGAGGTTGAGGTTGGTGGTCGGTTAATACCATAATTTCGGCTCCTTCAATGTAGCCTCTAAACTTTTGTATAGCCCAAACAATTGCTAACGCCTCTCTCTCTGTGGTAGAATAGTTTCTTTCAGCAGGAAGCAACAGTCGACTGGCATATTCTATTGGCTTTCATCATGTTTCTCCCCCTACATCAAAACAGCTCCTAAGGCATATTTGCTAGCATCGGTTCTCAAATAGAATTTTTCATTTTCCTTCACCTGTTGTAATATAGGTGGTGAGATTAGAAATTCTTTTAATTTATCAAACGATGTTTGCTCTTCTGTTGTCCATTTCCAAATTGCTTTCTTTTTCGTCAGATTAGACAATGGCTTAGAAACTTCCGCGAAATTTGGAATAAATCGACGAAACCAGGAACAAGTTTGAAGAAAAGATATAAACTCTTTTAGGTTTTTGGGTTCAGTACGATTGAGAATAGCCACTGTCTTATCTGGGTCGACTTTTAGTCCATTGGTAGTCAAAATGTGACCTAAATATTTTACCTCTGGCTTGCAAAATGTACATTTTTTCCTATATAGATGAAACCCAAGTACTTTTAGTTTTTCAAATGTTAGTTTTAAATCATTTAAATGCGAATTGAAATCTTTTGAACAAACGATTATATCGTCTAAATATGCTAATATTAGGACATTAGGTAAACTCAAACGAAATTTGTCAATAATCCTTTGGAACGTCGCCGGTGCATTCTTTAATCCAAATGGCATACGATTGAAGACGAAAATACCGAAGGGTGTAGTAAATGCCGTTTTGGGCTTGTCTTTATTAGCTACCTGTATTTGCCAATAGCCTGATTTTAAATCTAGGGTTGTCATAAAAGGTGTAGTTTTGTCTGCGTGTAACACATCGTCGATCCTTGGCAGTGGGTAAGTATTCGTCACTGTTATTGCATTGAGACGTCTGTAGTCTACACATAGTCTTATACTTCCATCCTTTTTGGGTATAAGAACCACTGGGAAGGCCCATGGGGACTCAGTTTCCTCTATAACATTTTCATCTAGCATTTTATCAAGCTCATTGCGAAGTTTTAGTTTCATCGCTGGCGATAGACGGTACGGAGCAGTGGCAATTGGCTCATGATCTCCTGTGTTGATTGTGTGAACAACGCCCTCTATTGGGTTGACAATATTTTCAAAAATTTCTTGTTGTTCATTTAACAGGTTTTCAAGATTTTCTTTTTGGTTTCTTAATAAGTTTGGCCCTTCATCAATTCTTAAATTTATATTTATTGAATTTAATTCGAAATAGTAATTTGGCGATTCCTCGTTTAGCTTAATTTTTTTCATAGGAGGAAAAAGATCAGAAACTTTTGGGGTTTCGTAATTTTGTGGCAAACTGTCTAAAAATATTTTGTTTATTCCATTTGGGGAAAATTAATTTTTCATTGGAGATGTTCTGTTTGGCGTTTTATTAATTTCAACGAACCACGACATAAAGTCATCTATGGCCTTTTTCGGTTTTGACGTATACGTTTAAAACGTTTTCCAATAGTGATGTTCGCTATTGTTGATAACACCGTATCTTTAGTTATACTGCCGTCGGCTAACGTTATTTCCGCCAGTACTTTTTGGAAAACTTGTCCTTTTTCTTTCAATTTTTTAAAAAGATAGTGTCCTGCGACACTTGTTCTTGCGGCTGTGTCCATATAGGCTTCCCCATTCAAACCATTTACATTTATATTTACTGATGGGACATTTCTGCCTACTATTGTGGTGTGGATACTATTAAAATCTAGTTCTTTTGGACTTTCCATGTTACTAACAGTTTTATTGTTGCATGTGGGACAATTGGACCTGTAGTACCCAGTAGCACCGCAACCATAACAACTTAATTTGACTTCTTCTTGTTTTTCCTTTCTCTCCTGCTCAATTCGTTTGTAGCAAACATCTGCGGAATGATTTCTCTTCCTACAATATGTACATCGAGCGTTGGTTTTTTCTTTAGGCTCTATATTTTTGCGTATAGGTTCACTATTTTGAAGAAGAGTTAATTCTATTTCTCGAGCTTTGTTCAATAAATCTTGGAAAGTTTCAATACTATCTCTGTTGATCTTTTCTCTGACTTGAACTGTTATTTGGGAGAATATCATATTTATTATTGTTTTTTCTGAAATTCTTTCTCTAAGTTGGGCAAACAATCGTCTTTTTCTGCAGACAAAGCTATCGGTTGATTCATTTGGCTTTTGTTTGTCTTGAAATATTTGTGCAAAAATTCTCCAGTCAGGTTTTGGATTTGTTTTTGCCACAAAATTATTGAAAGCATTTTCAGGAAAAAATTAATTTTTCAAATGTTTTAATTTTTTAATATTATTTTCAAGTGTCAATATTGGTCCAATCCAGCAAACACAAAGAGTTCATTTAAAATTGAGAATGTAGCGGGGAGCTAAGGTTTTATTTATTATATTTAAATTATAGGTTGGTCCTAAAGAGACTAAAAGGTCAGCTTTGGTTCTCAACCACACAATCTCCACAAGGGCCTAAAGTCCACAAGGGTAAAATTGTGTTTTAATAATTTATATTTTAATGAAACGCCGATTTATTCCTTTGAGGTCTTCACCGCTCGAAAGCTAGAATCAGAGTGATTTTTATTTAAATGTTCGTCTTACATCTAACCAAGCATTAAAACAAAACGAATATAACATAAAACAGAATGAATGATAATTTTACATTACATGTGACTTTCAAACTGTAAACATTATTTTATCACACAGAGTTGTATTTAATAAACAAAAATAATTGATTATAAAAATTAAGTGTAAATTATTGTCCGTTAAATTCAAAATTATTAAAATAAATGACAAAATAGTAGTTTTAAACATAAAGCAACCAAAATTTAAGATTTAGTTAACAATAATGAAACATAATATAACATGTATGAATATATCTGCTACAATCTCCCCCCCTGTTGTATAAAATCGTCCCGATGACCTAAGGATTTAACTTCTTTGGACTGGATTGGCTTGTTGACTTTGTAGAAGAGCTGATCTTCTTTGATTGACATGTATTTGTTCAACTTCGTTGTTGCATTGCATAAATACGTTGTTGCTGACGTTATTACTACTGGTACCATTTGAACAGCTTTGATCTTCATCATTTCTTGGATGACCCCTTTTTCGAATTGGGTAGATCGGTTTCGTTGAATTGCCTTCATAGGGAACAAGTGCTGATACATGGTGCGTGGCGACAGGAGTATTAACATCTTCCTCTCTAGCAATTGTAAAGCAAGATGATCCTTTTTTAGCAATTACAATATATGGACCATCTCTTCTTGGAGTAAATTTGGAGGTTTAACCTTGGCTAGCTTTGCTCAGTATGTGCGTGGTAACTAAGACTTTATCACCAATGTTTATAATTGCTTGTGGTTTACGAGTGCGGTCTACAATGATTTTGTTTCTATCCTGCATTTGCTCTTGACATTCATTTGCTAACTCTAAAGTATTTGCCAAACGTAGCAGATGTGGAGTAATTTGTGGAATGGAGTTTTTGGAGTTAACAATCGCTTTAAAATCATATTGTACTTCTGTTGGTGTTCTTAACTCTCTTCCAAATGTGAGATAAGCAGCAGTATAACCAGTGCTATCGCATTTTGCATTATTCATCGTGAATCTTATGGATGGTAACATTAAATTCCACCTGTTGTGCTCCTTTTTGACGCAAATAGACAACTGACTTTTCAAATCTCTATTTTTCCTTTCTACAGGATTTGATTCTGGATGGTATATTGGAGTAAACGTCTGTTGTATACCCAAACAAAATATTAGCTTCTGCATCAATGATGATATAAACTGAGTTCCGTTGTCTGTATGAATTCTGCGTGGTATACCATATCTAAGGATTACCTCATTTAATAGCGTTAAAGCACAACCTTCTCTTAAAGCAAATAATTCAATCCGGCGAGTACATATGTCTTCAACTATTAAAACCCATTGATAGCCATCTTTAGTTCTTGGCAGGGGTCCAAACAAATCAACTGCAATAACTTCAAATCGTTTATTACTGCTAACAGTTTGTAATAAGCCCATAGGTTTCTGGTTTACTGGTTTGTATTTCTTACAATCATCACACGATTTCACATATTTCTCAATATCAGCCCGAATTCCTGACCAGTAAAATGATCTTGTGATACGACTAATTGTTTTGTTGATACCATAATGGCCTGCTATTGGATCGTTGTGGTATTTAACAAGGATTTCATCGCGAAGAGATTTTGGTAATACTATTTGTCCGCTTTCCGAATTTTGTTCTGAACAAAACCTATACAATATACCATCAACCATTATATATTCTCGGTTGGTATAACGAATAACGTTTTCATCATTATTTTCAAATGAGACTATTATGTTTCTTATTTCTTCATCTTCCAGTTGTGCAGTACGAAATTCTTCAGCTTCTACGCATTTATCATTAGGGCAGGGCGGTCTTGATAGGGTATCCGCAATAATGTTTTGCTTACCAGGAGTGTACGAAAAATTTAAATTATAGCTTTGTAGCAATAATGACCAACGTGCTAGTCTTCCTGTGGGAGATTTTAACGTAAACAGCCATTTGAGGTTGAGGTTGGTGGTCGGTTAATACCATAATTTCGGCTCCTTCAATGTAGCCTCTAAACTTTTGTATAGCCCAAACAATTGCTAACGCCTCTCTCTCTGTGGTAGAATAGTTTCTTTCAGCAGGAAGCAACAGTCGACTGGCATATTCTATTGGCTTTTCATCATGTTTCTCCCCCTACATCAAAACAGCTCCTAAGGCATATTTGCTAGCATCGGTTCTCAAATAGAATTTTTCATTTTCCTTCACCTGTTGTAATATAGGTGGTGAGATTAGAAATTCTTTTAATTTATCAAACGATGTTTGCTCTTCTGTTGTCCATTTCCAAATTGCTTTCTTTTTCGTCAGATTAGACAATGGCTTAGAAACTTGTAACGTTAAAAGTCGTCGCCTCGTTTTTAACGTGCAATTATTTTTTATTATTATTTTATTTATATTTAATAATCGAATTAAAAATACTTTTCTTTGTTTTATAATTTAACGACTATTTACTTATTTATGCAACGCCACCTGGGTGTAAAAGAAATTTAAATTACTTTATAGAATTTTTTAAATTTAACGTTTATATGGTTAAGCAATGCCATCTAGGTGTAAGAATCCTACTTAGTTAAGATCGTATACCTTTAAAATACAACAATGTATACTAAGATACCATTATAAGCAACCATGTACTTGACTGCGAAAATTTAATATAAAAGGAGTCATAGTTAAGTAGTGTGAGTCAGTCTTTGCCGAGCTTCGAGTTAGGTAAGACAAGTTACTTGTACGGTGGTTGGACCGCTGGCAAATAATTTATCTTATTAAATGAGCTATTGTGAAGCAATGATTCTGGTGGTTGGACCGCTATGAACCTTTGCTTAAGAATACTCTTTATTAGATGAAGTGTGGTTGTTGCGGAGTTTGGAATTCCCAACAACACACTTATCTGACGTGGGGGAGTTTCTCCGCTAGTGTTACTCTCGTGGTTGGACCGCAAGAGTGTATCTGCTTGTGAGAACTCCATGAAGCAAGGTTGAGGTTTAAGTGAGAAATAAACTTTATAACGTTGTGAAAAATACGTGTTGTTCTTATTTCTCTCGGTCTACAAAAATATAAATTTTTGTAATGAACCACTGGCACCGGCAAGTATACCCCAGCCAGAGACAACGTTACAATGGCGCCCGAGCAGGGACCGAGAGATTAAGAAAGTGGTGTTAAAAAAAAAAAAAGGGAGTTTACAAAAAAACAAAAGTAGACTGTATCAAAACTGTGAATGATTGAACAAAAAGAACATAATAAGAGAACTGTGTTAAAAGAAAAATATTATTATAAAATAATGATCGCGAAAGGAAACAAGAATTAAAAACAAATAGAACTAACTGAATTAAAAACTTTAATTGTGCGTGGAATCGTGTTTTATCCTTGTTTTATGTTTTATAAGAAAAATAAAAGAATTACGGTGAAAAAAAAAAATAATATAATATGTTGAAATCAAGTTGGGCATATACTTTAAAACGTGACGAACTATCGTCTTATTTAAATGAATTTAAATTAGATACCGTCGGAACGGTCGAAGAACTCAGAAAGAGATTAGCGAAATTTATTAGCGCCGAACACGACGAAGATAAAACTAAACGATTATTAGAGATACAATTAACACATGAGCAAAATTCATTAGCGTTACCTGGTTCGAGAAACGGTACCACCCCTTCACCTGTTAAAATAGAATTAAATCATCCGGTTAGTCAACCATCAGTAGCAGTGTCGGTTCCAGCTTGTGACACAGATAACATCAAAACAAATTTAATTGAATATGTAAGAAAATGGGGACTTTCGTATGATGGAGGACGGGAGCCTTTAGCATTCATCGAACGAATAGAAGAATTAGCCGAAATTTATAACGTACCTTTAAATCAATTTCCACGAATTATGCCTGAATTTTTACGTGATAGAGCACTTATCTGGTTTAGAAATAACAATGGACACTGGCAAGTATGGAGATCATTTAAATCCGATTTTTTATCATTTTTTCTACCTTCGAGATATTTTGAGAAATTAGAAGATGAAATCCGTAAAAGAATTCAACGTCCAAGAGAAGTTTTTAAAAATTATGTTTTATCAATTCAAAATTTAATGCGCCATTCTAACTTATCAGAAGAACAAAAGTTGCAGCGAATATTTCAAAATGCTCTTCCAGACTATCAGTGGTATATTAAACGAAAAGATTTCTCATCCTTAGCTGAATTAATAACATTAGCTGAAGATTTAGAAAGCATTCCATCAACACATTCACAAACTCGCGTAGAAAACCCACGTGCTTTAGCCAGTACCACAATAGGCCCAGAAAATAATTGCTATCGTTGCGGTAACCCTGGACATTATGCAGCAAGTTGCTCTAGTAATTATAATAACCGCTCGGGAAATGCTTCTGGAGGTCGTCGGAACTGAGGGACGACGAGCCTCCGAAAACGCAACCCTCAAATAATAATACTAGTTTACAAAGTGAAGATTCGCGTTTAACCGCCTCAATACTATTATGTGGAAAAATCGTCAAAGCAACTATTGATACCGGAGCGAGTAGAAATTTTATCCAAGAAGATTTTGTGAAAACGCTTAGCAAAAATCCAACGTATTTAAATGAAGACATCGATGTAATATTGGCAGATGGCTCTGCCAGATCCTTATCACGAGCCGTAGAATTTAATGTGGTACTAGGAAATATTTCAAAAACTTGTAATTTTCTAGTGATGTCAGAAACTAGCGAAAACATTATTGTGGGATTAGATTTTATGCGTATTTTCAATACAACTATTCACATGGCTGGTTTAACACTAGACTGTACTAAGACAGAAGCAAAGTGTATGAGTGTGGATGAAATCAGCAATGAGGAGATACCTCGAGAAGACAATGAAGAACGTAAACATGATAGTAATATAATATTAAAGGAAGAAACCCAAGATATCATCAACAAATTTCTAGAAAATGAGCTGTCCAAATTTCAAAATATGCATGGTCTATCAACAATTACAACTCATAAAATAATCGTCACGGATGATCGCCCTGTTAAAATTCGTTACACCCCCAGAAACCCTGCTATGCAAAATATAATTGATGCTGAAATCAACAAATTAATTTCACAAGGATGTATAGAACCGTCACATAGCCCATATTGCTTTCCAATCACCCTTGTAAAGAAGAAAAACGGAACCTGGAGAACATGTATGGATTTTCGACAATTAAATGCTAGGTCAGTACCTGATGCATACCCTCTTCCACGTATAGACAGTATTTTAAACCGACTTCGAGAAGCAAAATATATCAGTAGTCTAGATTTAAAAAATGGATATTGGCAGATACCAATGGATGAGGATAGTAAAAAGTTCACTGCTTTTGCTGTTCCTGGCCGTGGTTTATACCAGTGGCGAGTAATGCCATTTGGACTTCATTCTGCGCCAGCAACTTTCCAACGTGCATTAGATAGTATAATCGGACCCGAAATGGAACCCCATGCTTTCGCATACCTTGATGATATCATTGTAGTAGGAAAAACTCTAGAAGAACATATGAATAACCTAAAAGAAGTCTTTCATAGACTGAGAAATGCAAATTTAAAAATTAATGTAGAGAAATGTAAATTCTTCAAAAGTGAAACAAAATATTTGGGACATGTTGTGAGTGAGGAAGGTATAAAAACTGATCCGGATAAGGTATCCGCAATCGCAAAAATTCAAGTCCCGAAGAATGTTAAAGATGTTAGAAGATTTTTAGGAATTGCCTCGTGGTATCGTAGATTCGTACCAGATTTCGCAACCATATCACAACCGTTAACACAACTATTAAAGAAAGGTAAACACTGGAGATGGGAAGCTGATCAGCAACAATCATTTGAATTATTAAAAACCAAACTTACGAAAGCACCGGTATTAGCATGTCCGGATTTTGCAAAAACATTTACATTACAAACGGATGCTAGTAACTATGGATTAGGAGCTGTTTTAACTCAAGAAATTGAAGGTAGTGAAAGAGTAATAGCTTATGCTAGTCGTCATCTCAACGGAGCGGAGAAGAACTATTCAGCGACTGAAAAGGAATGCTTGGCCATTTTATGGGGCATTCGGAAAATGCGAGCTTATGTAGAAGGTTATAAATTCGTAGTCATCACCGATCATCTAGCTTTAAAGTGGCTAAATTCTATAGAGAGTCCTGCCGGCAGATTGGCCCGATGGGCACTTGAACTACAACAATACAATTTTACAGTAAAATATAGAAAAGGTAAACACAACATCGTCGCTGACGCACTATCACGCAATCCAGTAGAAGTTGCAAACTTAGTTAACTGTGAACCATTAAAAACAAACGAATGCGCGTGGATTCAGAAAATGAAGAAGAAGGTGAAAGAGAACCCTATAAAATACTCTGATTACGCAATTGTTGAAAATCAACTATACCGCCATTTCCCACAAGAGTTAAGAGATGGAGATGGTACTTCGTGGAAATTATGTGTCGCTGTAGATCTAAGGAATAGAGTTCTTCAAGAAAATCATGACAGTGCCACTGCTGGACACCTAGGAATACGTAAAACAATAAATAGAATCGCTAACCGTTACTATTGGCCGGGAATGTCGAGAGATGTAAATCGTTATATTCGACGATGTATGTCCTGTCAACGTTACAAGATAAGTCAACAGAAACCAGTTGGAGAAATGTTAACAAGATTGCCTGATGAACCATGGGCTACCCTTTGCGCTGACTTTGTAGGTCCCTTGCCCAGGTCAAAACATGGAAATACTATGTTATTGGTTTTCTTTGATAAATTTTCCAAGTGGACTGAGTTGGTGCCGATGCGTAAAGCTACTACAGATGGAGTAATAAAGTCGTTTCGTGAACGAATACTTTCTCGATATGGTATTCCTAAAGTCTTAATAACAGATAATGGAACACAATTTACCTCAAGGAATTTTAAACGTTTTCTAAATGAATTAGGCATAAATCAGCAGCTTACTGCACCATACACTCCACAGGAAAATCCTACTGAAAGAGCTAACCGAACAATCAAGACAATAATCGCGCAATTCTCAAGTGATCAACACAATAGATGGGATGAGTTACTCCCCGAGATTATGCTGGCTGTAAATACCAGTGTATCTGAATCAACAGGATTTTCACCAGCATTTATAACTCAAGGAAGAGACCCACGTTTACCAAAAACATTGTACGATGAGGTAACCATTGGTACAGGAGTAGAAAGTTTGAGTTCATCGAGACGAAAAGATGAAATGAAAGATGTATTCGAAATTGTTAAGAGAAATTTGAGCAAATCATTCGAAAACCAGAAAAGATATTATAATCTAAGAAGGCGTCAATGGAAACCGAAAGTTGGTGAACTAGTTTGGCTCCGACAACACCCCCTATCGAAGGCTACAGATAATTTTGCGGCAAAACTGGCTCCCAAATTTGAAGGCCCGTATTCCGTGAAACATTTTCTATCACCTGTAATAGTAAAAATTCAGAGAATAGAAAATCAGGAAGTTAGAACAGCACATTTAAATGAAATTAAACCTTATATAAATTAGTATTTCTTATTACTAATTCTATATTCTTTTTAACTATTCCTTAGACGACCGACAGAAATAAAAAGAAAAATGGACGGTAAGAAGAAATTCGATGACACCAGCAAGAAGTTCCGAAAACGTATGGAAGAAGAGAAAGCGAAGGTTCGTCGAACCATATTTATTGATGACGAGATGCCAACAACCAGCAAAAAGAGAAAGACATGCAACCAACCCAGAAAAACGGCAACATATTTTCGTATGAGCTCTGCAAAACCCCAAGCAACAGTCCGTACAAAAGAGAAATTGCAGGAAAAGACGGAAGATGTTTGCAAGGAGAACCAAACGCCACTAAAGAACAAATATATCTCACCCAACAAGGGTAAAGATCCTGTGAGAAAGGACAACAAGGATGAAGTTATATGCCTGTCGTCCGACGAAGGAGAAAATGAAGATCATGAATGCTTAAACCCAACTGTCGAAGAAAATATACCACCTACTCCCGGTAACGACGTGGTAAACTCGCCTATGTATGCGCCACCAAATTACCATATTGATAATCTGGGTAACGAGGAACAAGAACCATGGTTCAGCCCGCTTTATGGTGAACCAGAAGTTCCAATGACACCTGGAAAATCAAATAACGACGCATATTCTCCGCCGTGCGACAGATGCAATAGTAATGATTGCAGTGAAGAAGAATTATTGCCACGACCGGAAGACGATGTAGAAATGCCATCTCCTGATGAAATGGAAGAAATCTTTCGTTCTTCATTTGGACACTTCGACGATACATTATGTCTCCGGCAACCATCACCAACATCAACATCATCACCAAAATCGTCAACATCATCACCTCAAAGAAAAAGAAGTGGCTGGTTCACCATTGACGTCAAAGACGAAAGATGCCATAATTTTTGCGGTCATATGGGTTATCAAAGATCCATTATCTATCGATTCTGGGTCGACCAAGCCAAACAATATCCAGAAATCGGTGCTGATGCAAATGCAAATAAAGAAAATCAATATCTTGATTCGCCCAGTTCATCCCAATTGTCATGGCTAGAAGTTTCACCGAACCCCAGACTGGTCACCACCACTCCAGCACCTATGAGACGTTTGTCACAAAGCTCGGCTGAGAAATCACCAAGCCTTACGCCCGTGATATCATTGTTTTCAACTCCAATATTGTCACCACTTAATCTGTCAATATTATCTTCAGTGGGGTCTCATACTTCAATAAAATCGCAGACTAGCCTATTATATTTCGCTCCGTCATGCGCCCCTAGTCAATCTATAAGACAGCATCAATCATCGTCATCAACATCATCATCGTCGTCATCACCTTCATCGTCATCAACGTCGTCATCATCTTCATCGTCATCGCCGTCATCAGCAACATCGATATCATCAACGCCTAAGCCATCGTCCACAGAAATTTTGGAAATAGAAGAATAGAATAGAATAGAAATAATCGAATTAAAAATACTTTTCTTTGTTTTATAATTTAACGACTATTTACTTATTTATGCAACGCCACCTGGGTGTAAAAGAAATTTAAATTACTTTATAGAATTTTTTAAATTTAACGTTTATATGGTTAAGCAATGCCATCTAGGTGTAAGAATCCTACTTAGTTAAGATCGTATACCTTTAAAATACAACAATGTATACTAAGATACCATTATAAGCAACCATGTACTTGACTGCGAAAATTTAATATAAAAGGAGTCATAGTTAAGTAGTGTGAGTCAGTCTTTGCCGAGCTTCGAGTTAGGTAAGACAAGTTACTTGTACGGTGGTTGGACCGCTGGCAAATAATTTATCTTATTAAATGAGCTATTGTGAAGCAATGATTCTGGTGGTTGGACCGCTACGAACCTTTGCTTAAGAATACTCTTTATTAGATGAAGTGTGGTTGTTGCGGAGTTTGGAATTCCCAACAACACACTTATCTGACGTGGGGGAGTTTCTCCGCTAGTGTTACTCTCGTGGTTGGACCGCAAGAGTGTATCTGCTTGTGAGAACTCCATGAAGCAAGGTTGAGGTTTAAGTGAGAAATAAACTTTATAACGTTGTGAAAAATACGTGTTGTTCTTATTTCTCTCGGTCTACAAAAATATAAATTTTTGTAATGAACCACTGGCACCGGCAAGTATACCCCAGCCAGAGACAACGTTACAAACTTCCGCGAAATTTGGAATAAATCGACGAAACCAGGAACAAGTTTGAAGAAAAGATATAAACTGTTTTAGGTTTTTGGGTTCAGTACGATTGAGAATAGCCACTGTCTTATCTGGGTCGACTTTTAGTCCATTGGTAGTCAAAATGTGTAAAATATTTACCTCTGGCTTGCAAAATGTACATTTTTTCCTATATAAACCCAAGTACTTTTAGTTTTTCAAATGTTAGTTTTAAATCATTTAAATGCGAATTGAAATCTTTTGAACAAACGATTATATCGTCTAAATATGCTAATATTAGGACATTAGGTAAACTCAAACGAAATTTGTCAATAATCCTTTGGAACGTCGCCGGTGCATTCTTTAATCCAAATGGCATACGATTGAAGACGAAAATACCGAAGGGTGTAGTAAATGCCGTTTTGGGCTTGTCTTTATTAGCTACCTGTATTTGCCAATAGCCTGATTTTAAATCTAGGGTTGTCATAAAAGGTGTAGTTTTGTCTGCGTGTAACACATCGTCGATCCTTGGCAGTGGGTAAGTATTCGTCACTGTTATTGCATTGAGACGTCTGTAGTCTACACATAGTCTTATACTTCCATCCTTTTTGGGTATAAGAACCACTGGGAAGGCCCATGGGGACTCAGTTTCCTCTATAACATTTTCATCTAGCATTTTATCAAGCTCATTGCGAAGTTTTAGTTTCATCGCTGGCGATAGACGGTACGGAGCAGTGGCAATTGGCTCATGATCTCCTGTGTTGATTGTGTGAACAACGCCCTCTATTGGGTTGACAATATTTTCAAAAATTTCTTGTTGTTCATTTAACAGGTTTTCAAGATTTTCTTTTTGGTTTCTTGATAAGTTTGGCCCTTCATCAATTCTTAAATTTATATTTATTGAATTTAATTCGAAATAGTAATTTGGCGATTCCTCGTTTAGCTTAATTTTTTTCATAGGAGGAAAAAGATCAGAAACTTTTGGGGTTTCGTAATTTTGTGGCAAACTGTCTAAAAATATTTTGTTTATTCCATTTGGGGAAAATTAATTTTTCATTGGAGATGTTCTGTTTGGCGTTTTATTAATTTCAACGAACCACGACATAAAGTCATCTATGGCCTTTTTCGGTTTTGACGTATACGTTTAAAACGTTTTCCAATAGTGATGTTCGCTATTGTTGATAACACCGTATCTTTAGTTATACTGCCGTCGGCTAACGTTATTTCCGCCAGTACTTTTTGGAAAACTTGTCCTTTTTCTTTCAATTTTTTAAAAAGATAGTGTCCTGCGACACTTGTTCTTGCGGCTGTGTCCATATAGGCTTCCCCATTCAAACCATTTACATTTATATTTACTGATGGGACATTTCTGCCTACTATTGTGGTGTGGATACTATTAAAATCTAGTTCTTTTGGACTTTCCATGTTACTAACAGTTTTATTGTTGCATGTGGGACAATTGGACCTGTAGTACCCAGTAGCACCGCAACCATAACAACTTAATTTGACTTCTTCTTGTTTTCCCTTTCTCTCCTGCTCAATTCGTTTGTAGCAAACATCTGCGGAATGATTTCTCTTCCTACAATATGTACATCGAGCGTTGGTTTTTTCTTTAGGCTCTATATTTTTGCGTATAGGTTCACTATTTTGAAGAAGAGTTAATTCTATTTCTCGAGCTTTGTTCAATAAATCTTGGAAAGTTTCAATACTATCTCTGTTGATCTTTTCTCTGACTTGAACTGTTATTTGGGAGAATATCATATTTATTATTGTTTTTTCTGAAATTCTTTCTCTAAGTTGGGCAAACAATCGTCTTTTTCTGCAGACAAAGCTATCGGTTGATTCATTAGGCTTTTGTTTGTCTTGAAATATTTGTGCAAAAATTCTCCAGTCAGGTTTTGGATTTGTTTTTGCCACAAAATTATTGAAAGCATTTTCAGGAAAAAATTAATTTTTCAAATGTTTTAATTTTTTGATATTATTTTCAAGTGTCAATATTGGTCCAATCCAGCAAACACAAAGAGTTCATTTAAAATTGAGAATGTAGCGGGGAGCTAAGGTTTTATTTATTATATTTAAATTATAGGTTGGTCCTAAAGAGACTAAAAGGTCAGCTTTGGTTCTCAACCACACAATCTCCACAAGGGCCTAAAGTCCACAAGGGTTAAATTGTGTTTTAATAATTTATATTTTAATGAAACGCCGATTTATTCCTTTGAGGTCTTCACCGCTCGAAAGCTAGAATCAGAGTGATTTTTATTTAAATGTTCGTCTTACATCTAACCAAGCATTAAAACAAAACGAATATAACATAAAACAGAATGAATGATAATTTTACATTACATGTGACTTTCAAACTGTAAACATTATTTTATCACACAGAGTTGTATTTAATAAACAAAAATAATTGATTATAAAAATTAAGTGTAAATTATTGTCCGTTAAATTCAAAATTATTAAAATAAATGACAAAATAGTAGTTTTAAACATAAAGCAACCAAAATTTAAGATTTAGTTAACAATAATGAAACATAATATAACATGTATGAATATATCTGCTACAATCTCCCCCCCTGTTGTATAAAATCGTCCCGATGACCTAAGGATTTAACTTCTTTGGACTGGATTGGCTTGTTGACTTTGTAGAAGAGCTGATCTTCTTTGATTGACATGTATTTGTTCAACTTCGTTGTTGCATTGCATAAATACGTTGTTGCTGACGTTATTACTACTGGTACCATTTGAACAGCTTTGATCTTCATCATTTCTTGGATGACCCCTTTTTCGAATTGGGTAGATCGGTTTCGGTTCATCAATTCTTAAATTTATATTTATTGAATTTAATTCGAAATAGTAATTTGGCGATTCCTCGTTTAGCTTAATTTTTTTCATAGGAGGAAAAAGATCAGAAACTTTTGGGGTTTCGTAATTTTGTGGCAAACTGTCTAAAAATATTTTGTTTATTCCATTTGGGGAAAATTAATTTTTCATTGGAGATGTTCTGTTTGGCGTTTTATTAATTTCAACGAACCACGACATAAAGTCATCTATGGCCTTTTTCGGTTTTGACGTATACGTTTAAAACGTTTTCCAATAGTGATGTTCGCTATTGTTGATAACACCGTATCTTTAGTTATACTGCCGTCGGCTAACGTTATTTCCGCCAGTACTTTTTGGAAAACTTGTCCTTTTTCTTTCAATTTTTTAAAAAGATAGTGTCCTGCGACACTTGTTCTTGCGGCTGTGTCCATATAGGCTTCCCCATTCAAACCATTTACATTTATATTTACTGATGGGACATTTCTGCCTACTATTGTGGTGTGGATACTATTAAAATCTAGTTCTTTTGGACTTTCCATGTTACTAACAGTTTTATTGTTGCATGTGGGACAATTGGACCTGTAGTACCCAGTAGCACCGCAACCATAACAACTTAATTTGACTTCTTCTTGTTTTCCCTTTCTCTCCTGCTCAATTCGTTTGTAGCAAACATCTGCGGAATGATTTCTCTTCCTACAATATGTACATCGAGCGTTGGTTTTTTCTTTAGGCTCTATATTTTTGCGTATAGGTTCACTATTTTGAAGAAGAGTTAATTCTATTTCTCGAGCTTTGTTCAATAAATCTTGGAAAGTTTCAATACTATCTCTGTTGATCTTTTCTCTGACTTGAACTGTTATTTGGGAGAATATCATATTTATTATTGTTTTTTCTGAAATTCTTTCTCTAAGTTGGGCAAACAATCGTCTTTTTCTGCAAACAAAGCTATCGGTTGATTCATTTGGCTTGTGTTTTAATAATTTATATTTTAATGAAACGCCGATTTATTCCTTTGAGGTCTTCACCGCTCGAAAGCTAGAATCAGAGTGATTTTTATTTAAATGTTCGTCTTACATCTAACCAAGCATTAAAACAAAACGAATATAACATAAAACAGAATGAATGATAATTTTACATTACATGTGACTTTCAAACTGTAAACATTATTTTATCACACAGAGTTGTATTTAATAAACAAAAATAATTGATTATAAAAATTAAGTGTAAATTATTGTCCGTTAAATTCAAAATTATTAAAATAAATGACAAAATAGTAGTTTTAAACATAAAGCAACCAAAATTTAAGATTTAGTTAACAATAATGAAACATAATATAACATGTATGAATATATCTGCTACAATCTCCCCCCCTGTTGTATAAAATCGTCCCGATGATACAACAGCACCTAAGGATTTAACTTCTTTGGACTGGATTGGCTTGTTGACTTTGTAGAAGAGCTGATCTTCTTTGATTGACATGTATTTGTTCAACTTCGTTGTTGCATTGCATAAATACGTTGTTGCTGACGTTATTACTACTGGTACCATTTGAACAGCTTTGATCTTCATCATTTCTTGGATGACCCCTTTTTCGAATTGGGTAGATCGGTTTCGTTGAATTGCCTTCATAGGGAACAAGTGCTGATACATGGTGCGTGGCGACAGGAGTATTAACATCTTCCTCTCTAGCAATTGTAAAGCAAGATGATCCTTTTTTAGCAATTACAATATATGGACCATCTCTTCTTGGAGTAAATTTGGAGGTTTAACCTTGGCTAGCTTTGCTCAGTATGTGCGTGGTAACTAAGACTTTATCACCAATGTTTATAATTGCTTGTGGTTTACGAGTGCGGTCTACAATGATTTTGTTTCTATCCTGCATTTGCTCTTGACATTCATTTGCTAACTCTAAAGTATTTGCCAAACGTAGCAGATGTGGAGTAATTTGTGGAATGGAGTTTTTGGAGTTAACAATCGCTTTAAAATCATATTGTACTTCTGTTGGTGTTCTTAACTCTCTTCCAAATGTGAGATAAGCAGCAGTATAACCAGTGCTATCGCATTTTGCATTATTCATCGTGAATCTTATGGATGGTAACATTAAATTCCACCTGTTGTGCTCCTTTTTGACGCAAATAGACAACTGACTTTTCAAATCTCTATTTTTCCTTTCTACAGGATTTGATTCTGGATGGTATATTGGAGTAAACGTCTGTTGTATACCCAAACAAAATGTTAGCTTCTGCATCAATGATGATATAAACTGAGTTCCGTTGTCTGTATGAATTCTGCGTGGTATACCATATCTAAGGATTACCTCATTTAATAGCGTTAAAGCACAACCTTCTCTTAAAGCAAATAATTCAATCCGGCGAGTACATATGTCTTCAACTATTAAAACCCATTGATAGCCATCTTTAGTTCTTGGCAGGGGTCCAAACAAATCAACTGCAATAACTTCAAATCGTTTATTACTGCTAACAGTTTGTAATAAGCCCATAGGTTTCTGGTTTACTGGTTTGTATTTCTTACAATCATCACACGATTTCACATATTTCTCAATATCAGCCCGAATTCCTGACCAGTAAAATGATCTTGTGATACGACTAATTGTTTTGTTGATACCATAATGGCCTGCTATTGGATCGTTGTGGTATTTAACAAGGATTTCATCGCGAAGAGATTTTGGTAATACTATTTGTCCGCTTTCCGAATTTTGTTCTGAACAAAACCTATACAATATACCATCAACCATTATATATTCTCGGTTGGTATAACGAATAACGTTTTCATCATTATTTTCAAATGAGACTATTATGTTTCTTATTTCTTCATCTTCCAGTTGTGCAGTACGAAATTCTTCAGCTCCTTTTCTCGGAAAGTCAATTTGAATATGATTACATTCACATGCTTCTACGCATTTATCATTAGGGCAGGGCGGTCTTGATAGGGTATCCGCAATAATGTTTTGCTTACCAGGAGTGTACGAAAAATTGAAATTATAGCTTTGTAGCAATAATGACCAACGTGCTAGTCTTCCTGTGGGAGATTTTAACGTAAACAGCCATTTGAGGTTGAGGTTGGTGGTCGGTTAATACCATAATTTCGGCTCCTTCAATGTAGCCTCTAAACTTTTGTATAGCCCAAACAATTGCTAACGCCTCTCTCTCTGTGGTAGAATAGTTTCTTTCAGCAGGAAGCAACAGTCGACTGGCATATTCTATTGGCTTTTCATCATGTTTCTCCCCCTACATCAAAACAGCTCCTAAGGCATATTTGCTAGCATCGGTTCTCAAATAGAATTTTTCATTTTCCTTCACCTGTTGTAATATAGGTGGTGAGATTAGAAATTCTTTTAATTTATCAAACGATGTTTGCTCTTCTGTTGTCCATTTCCAAATTGCTTTCTTTTTCGTCAGATTAGACAATGGCTTAGAAACTTCCGCGAAATTTGGAATAAATCGACGAAACCAGGAACAAGTTTGAAGAAAAGATATAAACTGTTTTAGGTTTTTGGGTTCAGTACGATTGAGAATAGCCACTGTCTTATCTGGGTCGACTTTTAGTCCATTGGTAGTCAAAATGTGTAAAATATTTACCTCTGGCTTGCAAAATGTACATTTTTTCCTATATAAACCCAAGTACTTTTAGTTTTTCAAATGTTAGTTTTAAATCATTTAAATGCGAATTGAAATCTTTTGAACAAACGATTATATCGTCTAAATATGCTAATATTAGGACATTAGGTAAACTCAAACGAAATTTGTCAATAATCCTTTGGAACGTCGCCGGTGCATTCTTTAATCCAAATGGCATACGATTGAAGACGAAAATACCGAAGGGTGTAGTAAATGCCGTTTTGGGCTTGTCTTTATTAGCTACCTGTATTTGCCAATAGCCTGATTTTAAATCTAGGGTTGTCATAAAAGGTGTAGTTTTGGCTGCGTGTAACACATCGTCGATCCTTGGCAGTGGGTAAGTATTCGTCACTGTTATTGCATTGAGACGTCTGTAGTCTACACATAGTCTTATACTTCCATCCTTTTTGGGTATAAGAACCACTGGGAAGGCCCATGGGGACTCAGTTTCCTCTATAACATTTTCATCTAGCATTTTATCAAGCTCATTGCGAAGTTTTAGTTTCATCGCTGGCGATAGACGGTACGGAGCAGTGGCAATTGGCTCATGATCTCCTGTGTTGATTGTGTGAACAACGCCCTCTATTGGGTTGACAATATTTTCAAAAATTTCTTGTTGTTCATTTAACAGGTTTTCAAGATTTTCTTTTTGGTTTCTTGATAAGTTTGGCCCTTCATCAATTCTTAAATTTATATTTATTGAATTTAATTCGAAATAGTAATTTGGCGATTCCTCGTTTAGCTTAATTTTTTTCATAGGAGGAAAAAGATCAGAAACTTTTGGGGTTTCGTAATTTTGTGGCAAACTGTCTAAAAATATTTTGTTTATTCCATTTGGGGAAAATTAATTTTTCATTGGAGATGTTCTGTTTGGCGTTTTATTAATTTCAACGAACCACGACATAAAGTCATCTATGGCCTTTTTCGGTTTTGACGTATACGTTTAAAACGTTTTCCAATAGTGATGTTCGCTATTGTTGATAACACCGTATCTTTAGTTATACTGCCGTCGGCTAACGTTATTTCCGCCAGTACTTTTTGGAAAACTTGTCCTTTTTCTTTCAATTTTTTAAAAAGATAGTGTCCTGCGACACTTGTTCTTGCGGCTGTGTCCATATAGGCTTCCCCATTCAAACCATTTACATTTATATTTACTGATGGCACATTTCTGCCTACTATTGTGGTGTGGATACTATTAAAATCTAGTTCTTTTGGACTTTCCATGTTACTAACAGTTTTATTGTTGCATGTGGGACAATTGGACCTGTAGTACCCAGTAGCACCGCAACCATAACAACTTAATTTGACTTCTTCTTGTTTTCCCTTTCTCTCCTGCTCAATTCGTTTGTAGCAAACATCTGCGGAATGATTTCTCTTCCTACAATATGTACATCGAGCGTTGGTTTTTTCTTTAGGCTCTATATTTTTGCGTATAGGTTCACTATTTTGAAGAAGAGTTAATTCTATTTTTCTGCAGACAAAGCTATCGGTTGATTCATTTGGCTTTTGTTTGTCTTGAAATATTTGTGCAAAAATTCTCCAGTCAGGTTTTGGAGGGGAAAAGGCATTTCTTAGGAGCGAAATAGCTTCTTCAAAAGTTTTGGCTTCGTGTTTTACACCCTGCCACCAGGTTGAGGCATAGCCTTCAAGTAAAAGAGGAAGACTGAGAAGAGCAAAAGTGTCGGACACATTCTCAGCTTCTTTAAAAGCAAGCACAGTGGCGATAAAATCTTCCACTTTTGTGGCACTACGACCCCCATTAAATCTAGCGCTGCAGGAGCTAAAGGTCGACTTATTATCCTGTCTAGGATTGAAGTTTCCCATAAGAATAGAAAACTGACGTTCTGTTAGGCTAATCATTTGAGGATTAGTTGCACGGTTTGCTTCAGGGAAATTTGTCTCATCGGGCAAAGGATTGTATCTGGGCAATGGATTTTGTTGTGCAGTACTGGCTGTGGATACTGTAGACGCAGTGGAAGTTGTGGCTCTAACAGGAGTACTAACATTTTGTTTTGTGGTTGAATTATTTGCGTTTTGTGAATTCATTGTAGTTCTAGGCATTTTCACTATACTTACTAACAGAATGGCAACACTATTATACACAAGTAGCAATATTCGAATGTCAAGCTAGAAACAAACGGAGCATGCGCGAACGTGATTGTGTATATAAGAATTAACAGTTAACAATTTTGTAATTAACTGTGTATGAGGGTAGTTAATTACCAAAAACAAAGCAATATTTATGCAACAACAACGTATTATGCAGGAGAAGCTGCCATCAAAAACTCCATAAATTGTTGTATATAAGTTTCTCAACGAGAACTATTGTTGGTTCTGGTTGGTCCTAAAGAGACTAAAAGGTCAGCTTTGGTTCTCAACCACACAATCTCCACAAGGGCCTAAAGTCCACAAGGGTTAAATTGTGTTTTAATAATTTATATTTTAATGAAACGCCGATTTATTGCTTTGAGGTCTTCACCGCTCGAAAGCTAGAATCAGAGTGATTTTTATTTAAATGTTCGTCTTACATCTAACCAAGCATTAAAACAAAACGAATATAACATAAAACAGAATGAATGATAATTTTACATTACACGTGACTTTCAAACTGTAAACATTATTTTATCACACAGAGTTGTATTTAATAAACAAAAATAATTGATTGTAAAAATTAAGTGTAAATTATTGTCCGTTAAATTCAAAATTATTAAAATAAATGACAAAATAGTAGTTTTAAACATAAAGCAACCAAAATATAAGATTTAGTAAACAATAATGAAACATAATATAACATGTATGAATATATCTGCTACAAGAATCATTTTCAATGAAGATCTATCTTACATTGGTCAACTGCAATTGAATAAAAATGGCTAATTCAAACGATTATTTCAGAAAATATCAAAATATAATATCAAACCAAAATATTAAAAGTTTTTAAACGATTGAGTTTGTGTATGTTGGGTTATATATTTTTCAACTAATACATTCTCACGACTTAGGTTTTTGACGGCAGACCTAGGTTTTGTCATACTCAGTTTCAGTTCTATATATACCTATCTATGGTTACAGTTGTAGAACTCTTGTCATGAATAAAAAAGAAAAATAAGAAATAAATCAGTACCATTTTAAGTTCTGGTTATATCTGTGGTTTTGACTCATAAAGGGGCCTATACACGATACAGATTAAAAGTCGTATGATTTACATTCTTTGTGTTTACACGATTGGTATAAAACAATAACAAAGTAGATGGAAATAGCTGTTTCACTGTTTTTGTATGTGTTTGCATAAAATGACATCCCTGATGTAATGCGACTTGCTTGTTTTTTGAATCATTTCAAAAAATGGAGAGAGTCATATGGCTGTCGAATGTTGCATCCGTATTTTCTCTCAATGTGTGATGGTTCATGTTGTATGTATGTATGTATGTATGTATGTATGTATGTATGTATGTATGTATGTATGTATGTATGTATGTATGTATGTATGTATGTATGTATGTATGTATGTATGTATGTATGTATGTATGTATGTATGTATGTATGTATGTATGTATGTATGTATGTATGTATGTATGTATGTATGTATGTATGTATGTATGTATGTATGTATGTATGTATGTATGTATGTATGTATGTATGTATGTATGTATGTATGTATGTATGTATGTATGTATGTATGTATGTATGTATGTATGTATGTATGTATGTATGTATGTATGTATGTATGTATGTATGTATGTATGTATGTATGTATGTATGTATGTATGTATGTATGTATGTATGTATGTATGTATGTATGTATGTATTTCGAATGTTTAAACATATATGTATATATATACACGGAAACGGAGTCGCTTCGATTCTACTTGGCTGTTCGCGCGGGGTGAACTACCGCGTTAACTAACCAACTTCACACTTGTGTAAAGGGACTGGTCCAAAATTAATCCGAATATAAAAAGAAGTAAGAAAGTATAGTCGGGCGTGACCGACCATATGATACCCTACACCAGTTATGAATATTAAATGTGATTTATTTTTCATAATAAAGCATTTATCTTCAATATTCCCTTGCACAGTGGGGCAGAATCGAAATTTTTTGGAAATAAATCTGGCATTTCTAAACGGGTGATCCGATCGGTATAAAATTTGGCGTGAGCGTAGCCATGGAGTATTCGAGTTTAAGTTTTGACGGGACGGCGCTGTGGCGGCTCAAAGTTGGGTACCTACGACATGTAAAATTTTTAAACTCGTGCCATTTTTTTGTTTTTCATCCAAATATAAAGATTTTGAAAAAACATGCTTGGACATACTACTTATCTCTTATAATATCCGAGTTATAGGCATTTAAAAATTTAGTGATACAAAATTTACCATACCTTGGTCAGCTTTTTTTGAATACCGGGCGTAATTTTGGACCAAATGGACTCAATTTTTTCTTGTTAGTTAGACAACAAAATTTCCAATAATATACAAAAAATTTCAGATCAATATCATTTACAGATCCAAAAATATACGTTTTTTAATTTAAAAATTTAAAAAATTTTAGATTTTTGCCGTTTTTTGCCAAAAATGAGTCTTAACTCTTTTATTAATAAAATAAAATTTTCTTTAAGAACATATAACAATTTTATAGTTTTCTAAAAGGTATCTTTACGCAGAACGCTTCGGCGTAAAAAGCTTGTCCTATTTTTTGAAAATGTTGCCACTGCGTCCTTCCGAATATGACCTATTTTTTATCAAAACTTCAACTTTGGTCGACATGTTCTAAAATCCCAAAGCTGTGATCAGAAAACCGAAAGCAGTTTTGGAAACCTCAATATGTTTTATATTTACTCCAAAAGTATTTTCCCAGCCCTGAAAGAAATGTGGACCCTATCGGCAAAAAAGTAAAAATCCTATTTTTGGGATTTTCATTCCTATTTTTGGGAATTGCGGGATGCCCTTTGACCTTTTCAATTTTTTTTTTTGCTTTTTCTTATTTGAAATGACAAATTTAACAAGCGTTGAAAATTTCATTTTGTTCATAAATAAAGATTTTGTCATATATTACATATTTGTTTAATTTCTAAAACTATGATTTATATCAAAATTTTAATAGGGTCGCAGATAGCTACAACAATTTAGTCCATATTTATCCCTTAATATCTTTTTTTAGTTAGATATGGAAATTCTCGATTCTTTACAAAAATTTTCAAGCCAATATCTCAATTACATTCAAAAATATGTTCATTTAAACCTGTATCCTTTAATTTCATATTTTTCATATTTTAGTATTAAATATGACAGAACATATTTAAATCTTATATTTACCTATTTTCTATTTGTTTGCTTATCCTTATAATTGAAAGGTCCTATTATGCTTAAATTTTCAGAAATTTAGAACTATTTTTTACCTATTTTTTCGACAGATCATTTCGTTCTGTTTCGTTTATGATCATGTAGGTAAAAATATACAGGTAATGATAATTTCGATTCATTCACTAATAAAAAATATCAATGACTGAATTACAGGTTATAGTAATATAGTCCTAAATGTTAATAGGTAGACAATTCGTAATTTTTTACTTTTTTTACTTCGGAAATGACAAGAATTGGTATATAAGTAAACTTCTCAGATTTTAAGTACCATATTTAATAAATCTACAATGAAGATTACATTAAAGTACGAAGAGTTGTGTTCCGTTTTATGGAGTGTATCTTCAAAAGGGCCAGAAAGAATTGAAGACATTTCAAATTATATAAAAACTACATATAGTAGAAAAGTAGACAAAACAGGCATATCAAAAATTGAAAACTTGGAAGAGGAAGCAATAGCGCTTATGTTGGAACTGGGTCTCAGTCGAAATAAGTACCAAAAATTAAGGAAAGCTCTGCATGAAAAAGGACACAATATATTACCATCATACAAGGCGATCCAGGAAAAAAAAACAAACTATCCTACCATCAAGGATAGTTTGGAGTCAAAGAAAACAACAAAAGAGTCAAAGAAAACAACAAAAGATTTAGTGGAATATTTAAAAGATGAAATAAATGCACTGGAGCCCATTTGCATAAAAATAAAGGAATTCTCTATTAACGTATCATATCAGCTAAGCTTAACAATGATTGATGGAAAGGTCAGCAATGTCATAACAGAAACTTCTTCCTTCTGGAGATGCTCAATATGTAATGAGAAAAAGTCGCAATTCTCAAATAAAAACAAAAGCAGAAGTATTAATGAAGAAGTCCTGTCTTTCGGAATTTCACCACTTCTTGCCAGAATACGATTTTTGGATTACTTTTTACACATAGCATACGACCTCAAATATAGAAGTGTGCCAGAGAATCTTACTAAATCAACAAAAAATAATGAAGAATTGAAAGAACTGAGAGCTGCGGAAAAAAGCAATATCCAAGAAGAATTTAAAGTTCAGATGGGATTAAACATCGACAAACCACTGCAGTAGTACAAATGACGGTAATACGGCGAGAAGGTTTTTTCGTGATTTTGAAATTACTTCAAAAATAACTGGAATCGACAAGGAGTTGCTTCGAAGAGTTAACACTATTTTAATGGCACTGAATAGTAAACATAAAATTAATAGAAATCGATTTGGGGAATACACATCTGAAATTTCTAAATTACTTGTATCTCTGTATCCATGGAGGGAACTAACACCAACAGTACACAAAGTATTGTGTCATGGTCAAATAATAATTGAATCGAATATTCTTCCACTTGGAGAGTTAACAGAAGAAGCCCAGGAAGCGAGGAATCGAGATTTTAAGCATGTTCAACTATTCAGCTCAAGAAAATGCTCCAGGCAATCACAGAATGAAGATATTTTTAATAGTTTACTTCTATCTTCTGATCCTGTTCTTTCAACTATGCGAAAAAGATGGATTTGTTATGAAACTCTATCATCTCAAAACAAGGAAGATTTAAAGGACTTATATTACCTTCTGGATATGTATACCGATATGACAGATTATTTTATAGAAAATAAGTAGTGTTAGGAATTAACTATATACGTAGGTTGTAAGAATTAATTGTATTATGTTTAAGATAAACAGTTCAAATAAAAAAAGCTATTATACTAACTGATGATATTGTATTAAATTGTGTTTTATATTTCGGTGGGCGGGAAAGGTAATTTGTGTGGGGTGATTTAGGTGTTGTTGTGCGTGGCTCATAATATAATTATAATTTTTTTATTGTATATACAATGTTATAGTCTTTAATAAAATAATTAACTAAATAATTTTTAAAAATTGTCCAAATATTTTATTCAACACCAAATGTATGTTCTGTCATACTTAATACTAAAATATGAAAAAGATGTAATTAAAGGACACAGGTTTAAATGAACATATTTTTGAATGTAATTGAGATATTGGCTTGAAATTTTTTGTAAAGGGTCGAGAATTTCCATATCTAACTAAAAATGATATTAAGGGATAAATATGGACTAAATTGTTGTAGCTATCTGCGACCCTATTAAAATTTTGATATAAATCATAGTTTTAGAAATTTAACAAATATGTAATATAAGACAAAATCTTTATTTATGAACAAAACTCAATGAAATTTTCAACGCTTGTTAAATTTGTCATTTCAAATAAGAAAATGCAAAAAAAAATTGAAAAGGTCAAAGGGAATCCCGCAATTCCCAAAAAAAGGAAGGAAAATCCCAAAAATGGGATTTTTACTTTTTTGCCCATAGGGTCAACATTTCTTTCAGGGCTGGGAAAATACTTTTGGAGTAAATATAAAACATATTGAGGTTTCCAAAACTGCTTTCAGTTTTCTGATCCCAGCTTTGGGATTTTAGAACATGTCGCCCAAAGTTGAAGTTTTGATAAAAAATAGGTCATATTCGGAAGGACGCAGTGGCAACATTTTCAAAAAATAGGACAAGTTTTTTACGCTAAAGCGTTCTGCGTAAAGATACCTTTTAGAAAACTATAAAATTGTTATATGTTCTTAAAGAAAATTTTATTTTATTAATAAAAGAGTTAAGACACATTTTTGGCAAAAAACGGCAAAAATCTAAAATTTTTTGAATTTTTATATTAAAAAACGTATATTTTGGATCTGTAAATGATATTGATCTGAAATTTTTTGTATATTATTGGAAATTTTGTTGTCTAACTAACAAGAAAATTGAGTCCATTTGGTCCAAAATTACGCCCGGTATTCAAAAAAAGGCTGACCAAGGTATGGTAAATTTTGTATCACTAAATTTTTAAATGCCTATAACTCGGATATTATAAGAGATAAGTAGTATGTCCAAGCATGTTTTTTCAAGATCTCGTCGAGCGCTTTCAGAAAATATAAAAATCTTTGTATTTGGGTGAAAAAAAAATGGCACGAGTTTAAAAATTTTACATGTCGTAGGTACCCTACTTTGAGGCGCCACAGCGCCGGGGCATCTGCGGGGTTCATCTTCAAAACTTAAACTCGAATACTCCTTGGCTACGCTCACGCCAAATTTTATCTCGATCGGATCATCCGTTTAGAAATGCCAGATTTATTTCCAAAAAATTTCGATTCTGCCCCACTGTGCCTTGTTCCGATACATTTAAGCAATTTATGGATGAAAAACTAATTTTATGAAAGAGGCTTTATATGGGGGCTAGGGGCAAATATGGACCAAGCCCGATAAAATTTTGTGAATATATTTATATGTACATAATATTTTATTGTGCTGAATTTCATCGCGATATTTGTGTTTATAAGTTAATTTGGGACATTCAAGTAATTTTCTGAAGGGGACTTTGTATGGGAGCTAGGGTCAAATGGGGCCCGATCTTTATGAAATTTGGCAGGGTCATCAAGACTTCTATAAAACTTAGTTGTGCCGTTTTTTATCGATATATCTGTATATTTAACATAATTATGAGCTCAGAAGCCCTTTTCGGGGGGTTATGATCTATGGGAGCTAGGTGAAATAATGGACCGATTTTAACCATTTTCAATAGGCTCCGTCCTTAGGTCAAATAAAACGTGCGTGCCAAATTTCATCCAATTATCTTGAAATAATTAATAGACTCAGAAAACGATTCTAAGCCGATTGGTATACTTTAAGGTGGGTCTGGGACGAATATTTTGTATGTTACAAACATCAGCACAAATCCAATCCAATATACCCTCCCCACTAAAGCGGTGTAGGGTATAAACATTATACATTTAACATTGTCATGTAAATGAAGGACCATGTAATCCAAATATGCATTACATCAGACTCATCCCAAAACTACTCTTTTGCTAACATTATGGGATTACATAATCCACTACATGGTTCTTGTACACCAGGTTTTTAAAAAATCAACATGATACATGTTTGCATACCATAGACTACTACATATCATATCTCCATATGCAGGGGAAAAGTTAACAAAAAAAGAAACATATATAATTCATTCATTCTTGCTTTTTAAAATTAATTAAATATAAGAAAAGATCAACTATTCCGTTATTTTGTCGTCAAATTTCCAGTTATTGAGATAACTCAAACGCTTTCCACAGACGTTGGCTTTAGAAATGCATTAAAGAGAATGTCAACATTTTTGGTTCTATTTGTACTTCCTTCATGTTAATCTTTTACATAGATTTAATTTAGAATTTTTTCATTTCCTGTTGCATCATTAATGATGTCTTGTAATTTGCCTTTCAAAAATCGCTAATAAATTATAAATTCACTAGTTTTTCCAAAATATGTTAAAAATACGTTAACATAAAAATTCCCGTTTTCCCGGGAATAATTAAAAACAATTCCCGGAAAATCCCACAAACCTTTCCCGATAATTCCCGGTCGGGATTTCCCGAACCCCAAACTTAATGTCTTAATAACAAACGTCATTATATTGTAAAATTTTTATACAATTATGTTTTTGTGCAATTATAATTGATTTTAACATAAGTTTTAGTGAAATTAGTGGTTTTTTATACATAATTTGCATTTAATTTTAACTGTCTTTATAAAATATAGCATTATTTCAGTAAAATTATCTATCTGTGCGTTGTCGTGATAAAATCAGCATTTTGTTACCCCTATGCATTAACATAAACAAAAAACTAACAATTTTTCTGCCGACGTTTTGTTTAGTGCTGTGCTAAATATTTTTCTAATATAGACAAGGGGCAAAAAATGCGACTTTTGGGTTGTTAAAAGACCCTAAATCTAGTGCCAAAAGCGCTAAATTGGCAACGCAGTCGTCAAAGTTTGTCGTGTCACGTATGTAACTCCCTTTATCACTTCTCCCCCTGCAGCACACTTTCTGAGGAAACCCACGCGACCATGGCTATTGACAATGTGACCAGATTGCGACTTTTGGATTGTTAAAAGACGCTAAATCTAGTGCCAAAAGCGCTAAATTGGCAACGCTGTCGTCAAAGTTTGTCGTGTCACGTATGTAACCTTTATAACTTCCCCCCCTGCAGCACACTTTCTGAGGAAACCCACGCGACCATGGCTATTGACAATGTGACCAGATTGACCATTCAAAATAATCCTGAAAAAATGCTAAATTGATTTTAAAATGTCAAAAAAATTCAACATTTTTTTAAGTGTTTTCATGAACAATTCATACTAATTTGTAACTGTAATTCATTGTAATTTAAGTAAGAAATTATATTCTGCCGTGGTTGACCATATGATAAACTACCACAGATATGAGTATAAAATGGGATTTATTTTTCGTAATAAAGCATTTATGTTGAATTGTACCTTGGTTCCGTTATATTTAAACTAATTTTCTGAGAAAGGCTTTATACATTTGTATATGTATGGGGCTACAACAGAAATGCTAAAAATTATTCCAAAATTTTTTTTTAAATTTAGCAATTATGTAATGTCTCTAACTTAAAAATATTTCTGAATGCAAAAATTACATTAATTAAACTAGTTTACAACGACTTTGCTCATGATATAAATCCTTTATGGGTTTTTGGAAGGAAAAGTTTAACATTTCGAGTTTTAGTTTTTTATATAAACAACTAGCTATACCCAGTGTGCTTTGCTACCCTAAAAACAGTGTAAATAAAAACCGCACTTTATGATTTTTGAAGTTTCTAGTTCTGTTAGTTTCCCAGTTAAACGAATTTTTATTTTAATCCATATGGGAGGGCTATGCCCCTTTTGATAGTCCACAATAGGGGTATGGTACCTCCCAAAATTGTAAAATTGTAGGATTCTAGATTCTAATATTCACATGTAAGAGTAGTTAGCGCAAAATTTAAGGATTTTAGCTCTAGTAGTTTCTCAGATATACAAATTTTTGTATTTAATTCATATGAAAGGTCCAAGAACCCAAAATGAATGTCCGCACATTTTACTTCCAAATGTTCACCTTTATGTTAATTTTAAGATTCTACCTCTAATAGTTTCTAGATAAACGAATTTTTGTATTTAAAATATAAGAAGATTTAAAATTTGGTCAATAAATCTTTAAGGATTCGTGTCCTTCCCATATATCCTGAAATTAGATATTACCATAACTGGGAGAAAAAACTCATATCATAATGAAATTTTGTACAGACTTTAGTTTTGATATGCTTAATACAACCTCCAAATTTCGTTCAAATTCAGACCAAGGATACGCCTACCGCAAAAATGTGCTTTTTCAAATACATAATCGAAAAAAGCAAAAAAAAAAAAAATAAAATAAAATTTTTTATCGAATCACTTATAAAGAGATAGATGAGTAATTATACACATTAAATTTTTTGTTCCCCACCTCCTACATATCCTTAGTGAGGATTCCTTTTCAACCTTCAAGGATATCCTTTTCGTTTGATCTGATCAGATGCTCATAACAAATAAAAAGTATTTATTTGTAATTGTAATGGCTTCCTTATGGAACTTTTTATATTTGTTTAAAAAAATTACCATCTAAAAAAATTTCAACATAATTGTCAATTATTACGAAGTTCCATGTATCCACCCAGTATCTCTATTAAGTTTCAACCCTACTTTTTCCTGTATATAGCTCATTCTAAAGTGTAAATTTTAGTTTTTCCTACTATGTATCCACTAGTATTATTCATATCAAATTTCCTACAAATTGTTCAATATTATGTAAGACATTATATGTATTACTTTTCTTAAACTGCAGCCGCTTATGAAAAATATCCCTAAATATAATAATGTTGACAGAAAAAAATTTATATAAAACCCGTAAAAGCACTCAGAAGCAGTTGAAGTTTATATATGTTAAAATACATACTTATAGCAATAAAATATCAAAAAATTTCGAAAGTGATATCGGTTTTTTTTTAATTCACTACAGAAGTTGACATTTTTATCGAAATCGTCGTTATACTTAGGAGGTATCCTTTATCTAACGGTATTTCGAGAAGGATCAATATTTTTAAACCAAAACAGTGTTACAATTATCGTTATATATATACCTTTCAATTGTATTACAAATATATCAGCCATTACTAAAACAGATTTTAATTTAAATAACGACAAGCAAATGTCAAATTCTAGGGTTTTCTCTTAAATATATTATCTTGCATGCAAACCTTAACTAAAAAACTACACAAAATTTTTAAATAATATTTTGCATTTGAACTAATAGGAATGTTTTCTATACAAAAAGTAAAAAAAAATAATAAAATGTCCTACATCGACTTTAACCATTTTTGGCCACGCTCGTGACAATGTGCCACGCCCCTATTGCTATTCCGCTAATTTTTTGTCCTAAGTATGGTGGTGATACTAAAGTGGCTCCGAAAAATTAGAGGACTCTAGCTGTTATATTTTTTTAGATATACTAATTTAAGATTTTCTTTATATGGGACAATATGAGCTAGTCCGCTCATATTGTCTCCATACGTTCATGTGGATGTCAAAGTTGTCCATACCAAATTTGAGGACTCTAGCTGTTGCATTTTCTGAGATATGTGATTTTAAATACTTATTATGTATGTGGGCGTGGCACTTTGCCCACATGAAATTTTAAAATAAACAAGTTAGAGTGCTATATTCGGCTGAGCCGAATCTTAAATACCCTCCACCAGCTACTTTTATATTAATACTTTTCTAATTGATCAAATATTTGTAGAAATAAGTTTTATCATATCTTAAATAGAAAAATCCCTAGATTCAAACAGCTCAAATCTATTACAATTCCAAGATTTATTGAACATTACCAACGCTTGGCGATTTTTATTAATTTGCATGTATGCATGTGTGTGAAAGATTTAAGGATTTTCAAAATACATATATATAATTTTGTTCTACACAAATTGATAATGCAACTAGTTAAATTTAGGGGCAGAACCTAGTATGGGAGATATGACCAATTATAGACCGATCGTAAAAAATTCTTTAAGCAAAACTTCTGGACATGAAAGCTATATTTCAGTAAAATTTTGTATCTATATCGTAATTTAGTAATAAGTAATGTGTGTTATGAACCGATCGTGCAAAAATCTTGAAATAGAATTTTTGTATCAATAGCTTTATTTGGTAATGAGTAATGTGCATTTAAGAGATTTTCGAAAGAGGACTTTGTATGGGAGCCAGAGTTGTCAACTATTTTATACTAAAACGCGCCGTCCATTCACTCAAAACGCACTAAAAAAGCGCTAAAATTATATTTTTACACAGTCTTAAAAAATATAGTATTTAGCTAAAATTTGTTTATTAAAAAAATTACTACAAATATGTTTGATTTTCTTATTCAATGACTAATTGCTATCATCGATCAAGATCTTAATTCGTTAATGAGTTATGTGCGTTTAAGTGATTTTCGGGAGGGGGACCGTGTATGGGAGCTATGACCAATTATGGACCGATCGGAAAAAATTTTCACAATAATATTTCTGTGCACATGAGTAATACTTGTACTAAATTTATATGGATGTCTTATGTTAGTAATGAGTTATGCGCGTTTAAGTGATTTTCGGGAGGGGACCTTGTATGGGAGCTATGACCAATTATGGACCGATGGAAAAAAAAATTTACAGTAATACTTTCTGTATGTGAGGGCAATACTTGTACTAAATTTTATATAGATAACTTGATTTAGAAATGAATTATTTGCGTTTAAGTTATTTTCGGGAGGGGACCTTGTATGGGAGCTATGTCCAATTATGGACCTATCCAGAAAATTTTTTCTCTGAATGAATTCTATTGACATAACATTGTAATTTATAAAATTTGTAAAGATTTCGACATTGTGACGGAAGTTATTAACAAAAAACCCATTTTCCGGGAATATGTACTTTTGTATGGGAGGTATATGAAATTGTGGACCGATTCTGGCAATTTTCAGCAGGAGTCAAGCTCTGTGTAGAAACGAATGTATGCTGATTTTCATGGAATTATCTGTCATAGTTTTCGAGAAAATTACATCAGGATGTGTAAAAAATGCTTATTTTTTTCGAGGTTGTTTCAAATTTTGATTCATAACTTTTCCCGGTGTGAACCGATTTTGCTCGTTTTCAATACCAAACTGCCTAGGACAATAATAAATATTTTGGGTGAATTTCGTTAATTTTTGTTGCTTGGTGTTAACGTGAGAATGTTTTATACAGACAGACAGACAGACGGACAGACGGACATAGCTAAATCGACTCAGAATTTCATAAGGTCCAAGAATATATATACTTTGTTGGGTCTCAGATGAATATTTCTTGTGTTACACACGGAATGACAAAGTTATATATACCCTCTATCACCACTGATGGTGGTGGAGGGTATAAAAACCATTATACATGACTCACCAATTCATAGTATTCTGCAACTGCCGAGTGAGGAGGCCTCTTCAAACTGCAAGCTGGGGGTGCTGTTTAGGTTATAGTTTAGAAATAAAAAGTATCCGTGTTTTGCAATTGACAATAGGGGTTTTCGCTTAAGGCAATGATGGTTTTTGGTAAAAAAATGGTAATTCTAAATAAAGTAGTATTATTATTAAATAAATTATAATATATGTAAATATTTTGTCGTTAATTTCAATATTTTAATTACTCATGGTATATTATGATAATTATTGTGCATTAGGTAGATTAAATTAGTTTAGGCGTAGTAGCAGAACTGTATTTAGGTAATTTAATGAATTCTTGATCTGTGATATAATTTAGTTTAGAGATTAACTTTTGATTAAGGTTTAATGAGTTTACTTTTTTAGCACAATTTGTTTTTTTTTCTTTTAACTCACTATAATATTTTTTCTTTTTTTTTAGCCAAAAGAATATACATATGTATAGAAATTTAATTTTAGCCACAATTGATTCAATGATGCAAAGGAGTTTAAGTTGAAGGAACCGAAGAAAGTTTTAAACAGTAGGTTAGGTAATTTATATGAATTTTCTACCAAAATTTATTTCAACTTATTGAATTTTAAAATATTGATGTTAACGTTTACCCTGTAGTTACAATAACCAGTGATTTCTGAAGGTGCTCCGGCGGCTATTTTGAGAAATTGTTAATGACATGTGGCTGATATTCGATCAAGATTTGATGATTATATGTTGTTTTACAAAATTTCTAAAATCTTGTTTTTTTTATACAATTCGAAATCGTTAAATTTAATTGTTAAACTATTTATTAACAAATTTTTAAATAATAATTTTTCTGTCCACGCGTGGTTTTCAGTTTCTTGTTGTGAGTTTTATAGTAGAATTGAAGCAGTATAGTTAATTAAGTAATTGGTTTTGCTGTTTCTTTTCATGGGCTTTTTACATCTCTTCTACAATCACATTGCATAAGCTTATTGATGATCAGCAAAAAAACGGCACAGTAGTGGCTCACGATGTGAGTCCACTACTAAGAATTTGATGTAAAGCTAATTATATTCCATAAATTTGCAAATTAATAAATTCAAATTATTCCCAATAGCTTTGTTCCTTTTGGTTTTGAAGGTGCAGGTTAAATTTTGTTAGGAATTGTTCCAGTTTGATGACAAGAGATTTGCTGTACATTAACGATTTGGAGTTTTTTTTTTTTTGTTTGTCTATTAAGAAAATTGGCACAAATCATCACAAAAGAAAATATATTTATTTTATTGTATAAATTTACCTGTTTGTTATTTTCAAATATAAAAGATTATAGTCTGCATAAGGTAAATTATATACAATCTGACTTTTGATGTACAACTCTTAATTTTTTGGTAGAATTTTTAATTAGAGTCGACTTAATGCGATGGAAGTTGATGTAAAAAGAATTGCATATGTCCACCGGAAGATGAAAAACCGACAATTATATGCATCAGGGTTGAGGTTAGGTTAGGTTAGGTTGATAGGAGGATGTATACTACATCAAATCCGAAGAAATACACCTAGGCCACTATCGGGCCTGTTGTGCGCTCCAATTCAAGAAAAAAAAAAATTGTTCACTGAATGTATTATTTTTCCATGTTCAGAACTCAGTTTCCTGGACGTAATTCCTAAGAATCTTCCAATCGGTGTTGGTTAAGAATGTTATTTCCGGAATAACATCACTTCCAAGATACTAGGATCTAATTTCGACGAATGCCTGACAATGGCAAATAAAGTGCTCCAGACGTTCACTGTCCCTCTCCACATGCTCTACATTCGTCTGAATCCGCACGTCCAATTTTGTATAGATGTGCTCGTAATCCTGTGTGTCCACTCAGAATACGTACCATCATACTAACCTCAGACTTGCTCATTTTGAGAAGATTTCTCGTCTTGCTCTCATCAGGGTCACCCCATAGAATCTTTGTGGTTCTACCCACCGTTTCATTATTCCAAGAGGCCTTATGGGATTCTCTCATCCATATTTTTAATTCAGCTTTTATTGCGTCGAATGGTTTTGCGTTTGTCAGGTTAACTACATCGAGCTCCCTTCCCTTTAAAGCTATTACATTCGCCCTTTCGTTACCGACTACTCCCGAGTGGCCTGGTACCCATATGATGTGAGCCTTACCTCTGGGAGAGTATTCAGTTAAAGCTTTCTTACAATCCAATACGGTCTTAGATTTAACTCTATCACCTGATATCGCACAAATTGCCTTCTGGCTGTCGGTAAATATATTAAGCCCTGTGGGCGCCATATTTATTCTAATCCAATTTACACATTCCGTTATTGCTCGTACTTCTGCCTGGAAGCTTGTGTTATGATTTGGTAAACGGTGGTATATTTCTGTTTCTGGGTCTTCAATATAGAACCCCAGGCCCACCTTGTCCCCTAATTTAGAGCCATCCGTGTAGCAACGGATTCCTACTGGTATTGCTCTAATGTTCCGCTTGACCAAGACATTCTATCTGGGATTAGCGTTTCAAAGTTTCCGACATATTCTGTGTCTGGTATATGATCAGGCACGTCCGATGAATGTGTATAACCTTCCAATGTGTCCAGTATACATTGATGACGTGTCCTATAACCGTTTTTAGCCAGTTCGCCTAAAGTAAAGAGCCGTTCGGCTGTAAGCGCCGCCTCATATCTTAAATATTTTTCAATGGGTGGAATATCTAGCAACGTTTCCAGAGCCTTGGTTGAAGTAGTACACATGGCACCACTTATACCCAAGCAGCATGTACGCTGAACTCCCTGTAGTTTGATATTACACTTTTTGTCCAAAGCAGTCCACCAGATTATTGAAGCATAAGCTAGAATTGGTCTAATTACACTTTTATAAAGCCAATTTGTCATAGTAGGACTAAGACCCCATTTCATGCCTATGGTTCTCCTACATATCGCCCAGCACTGATGTGCCTTGTTGATCCTATCCTCTATGTGGTGTCTCCATTTTAATTTCCGGTCAAGTATTACACCTAAGTACTTAACTTTGTCTGTCACCGGTATCTTCTTGCCCAGGAAGCAAGGTTCAGTATACGTAGAAATTTTTGTCTTTCTTGTGAAAAGACAGATTCCCGTCTTCGCCGGGTTAACATTGAGGCCTCTCGGTTGAGCCCAGCTCAAGGCCGTATTCAGAGCCTCCTCAGCTCTTCTACACAAGTAATTTGGATCCTTTCCCTTTAAAAGTATTACGACATCGTCTGCATAGCAGACAGGTCTAAGTCCTTTCTCGGTTAGGGTCCTTAGGAGGCTATTAATCGTGGTAACCCAGAGTAAAGGTGACAAATGCCACCCTGTGGTATACCGCGAAATACTTTTTCCTGATAGTTATATCGTACATCTCGCAGCTTATCCATCTGTTCCTTAGCATGTAGTTGATCCAGTTACGGAGCACCTGGTCAACATAAAACTGGTCTAGGGATTGGATAAGGGTATCAGTGTGCACGTTATTGAAAGCGCCTTCGATGTCAATGCATACCGCCAGTGTATACAGTTTGCTATCGAAAGATTCACTTATGTAGTGGACAACTTCATTTAAAGCTGTTTCCACCGATCGTCCCTTTACATAAGCATGCTGCTTATATTAAGGTCTTTGTATGGTATGCTGCTTTTAACCATGTTATCGACTATCCGTTCCAAGGTTTTAAGTAGGAAGGACGTAAGACTTATCGGTCGATAGGACTTAGGTGTCGCATAGCTACGTTTCCCTGGTTTGGGTATAAATATTACCCTTGCATCCTGCCATTTAACTGAGGTATATGCCAATTTTAAGCATGCAGTGAATATCTGTGACAGATGTACGGAAACCAGTCCCGCCTCCATCTGCAAAAGTGCCTGGAAAATTCCATCCGGCCCTGCAGCTTTATAGGGAGCAAAGCTCTTGATTGCCCCTTTAAACCATGTCAGTTGTAATAACTATTTCCGTGTTACCCTCACCTTCCTCCAATATCGGTTCATCTATGTTATTCGATATACCGGGTGGGAAATGAGAATCCATTAGGAGTTTCATTGTCTCCTCCATATCCTCAAGCCTCCTGCCCGTGTCATCGATCATAGATTCCGGTTGGACATGAGTTTTGGATAGGAATTTTTTATCTTCGATACGTCATTTACGCTACAGAAAAGTTTCCAGGAGTCTCGTTTGGCTTTTCGAACGATTTTCTTATATTCACCAAGTTTATTACGATACTCATCCCAGTATACTGCGGTCTTTTTACGCCGTGCCCTGTTAAATAGTTTGCGAAGAGTCTTCCCAAGGTTCCGGATCTCCCCAGTTTCCCAGGGTTTTTCCTGGGCAGTTCTCCGCTCTCGCAGAGGGCAGCTGTCCTCGAACGATTCAACCAGGGCACTTGTGAACGTTTCCACTTGGCATCTATATCCTCTTTATTTCGACATTGAAAAGTGTCCTGACCTAAACGGTTCTTTAGTAAGGTCCCGAACATTGTCCAATTAGTTTTAGACTTATTCCGAAACTTTATCGGCATTGGTGGTGGCCTTAGTATTTTGAATCTTATGTACCGATGATCAGAAAAGGAGTGCTCGTCCGAAACTCTCCAATCCTGAATTTCGTTTATAATCTCTTCTGAACATATATATATACTTCTTCTCTGATTCTATTGACGAAGGTAGCTTTATTACCTAAGTTCAATGTTATCAAGTCTTTAGTATTAAGGAAATCCATGAGGGCTTGTCCCCTGCGATTGGTGTTTGTACTACCCCAAGCTACATGGTGCGAGTTGGCATCACAACCTATTACAATTTTCTTATTTTTTCTTTGTGCCTCTTCAACCAGTTTCATCAGATCCGACGTTGGTGGAATCGAAAGGCAGGTAAATAGATGCAAGGAATATGTTGCCACGACCTTGCTTCAGCACCGTTGCATCCGATGTTGATAATCCTGTTGAGAGGAGAAAACATAAGTTCTTGTGACATAAGATACATGTTCTCGGGCGAGATCCTGTATCAGCGTAGAAAAGTTGGAAATTTACGTGATTTAATCCTGAATCAGGGTTGAAATTTGACAAAAAATTATAATTGTACATCATTGCAACTGCTGGGTTTAAACGTTGCAATACGTCGCGTCGGCATGCGTTTACATGCGTTAAAATACAGTGATGGCTACATGCAAAGAAACGTGCTTATCATATAATATTGCAATGTCTTGAAAGAAATGCTACAGTTAAGTTAAAATTGTAGCCCTTAATAGATTTGTTTAATGAAATTGTAAGTGATGACAAGCTAGCATTACAAATCGCATAATACTGGCACCTTGTGCAACAGTAGTAGGAGAAATATTTACACTATGGCCGCAAATCTTTTGCGTGATATGTACCTAATATCTTCCCACTCAAATCTTGAAGCACATAATAATTATTGCCTACTTTCTCTTTAATAATCGATTTGATGTACAAGGGGGCAAGCTTTGCGTTGAATTTCTTTTCAAAGTTGCTTTACGCGAAATATCTACGATAGATTTCTTGTCCAACTTTGTAAGAAATAGGTCGAGCCCGCAAGTTATATTGATCCCTATTTGTTTCGTAAGCTTTAGCTATATGTTCCTTGAGATCTCTCCGAATCAAATATAAATTATCCTCTCTATTAAGTTTGAAGCAAGGTTCATCAAGCATATTCAAGTTTTTCATTAAAGCGTAGGAGCTACCGTGGGTAACCATTTCAAAGCCGAATACAGCTCTATATGGAGAACATTGAATGGCTTGGTGCAAAGAATTTCTCAAGGAGCAACTGATAGAACTAAGATTTCGGTCCCAGAGAGTTTGGTCTTGTTTTAGGTATGATCTGATTCCAGCTAAAATTGAACGGTTCACTCTTTCGGAAGAGTTCGATTGTGGCGAATATACTGCCGTGTACCTATGAGTAATACCTAATTCCGTAAGAAAAGCATTAAATTCGTTAGCCCTGAATTGGGAGCCATTGTCGCTCATAAGTATTTCCGGCACGCCAAATACGTGAAATATGTGTTTTAGTAGATTTTCTTGTATGACAGAGGCGGTGAATTTTTTCAATGGGAACAGCCAATGAAACTTCGTCATATGGTCCAAGACGATAAGTAAACCAATATGACCTTGTTTACTACGAGGGTAGGGACCCAAAATATCAATATACAATAACTGAAATGGCCTTGAAATAGTCATTGGTTTACCCATTTCCGGTTTTGTAATAAAATTCGGTGCTTTCGTTGTTTTGCATGTTTCACATAGCCGGATATACTCTCGTACATCACGTACTAAACCTGGCCAGAAAAAATGTCGGCGAACAAGTTCAACCGTTTTTGCTGTACCACCATGAGCAGCAGTAGGGTTATCATGGGATCTCCGTATGACCGATTGTCGTAAATTAAGTGGAACCCATAGTTTCCAACATTCATTCTCCTGTTCTGCATGTCCATTGTAGTGATGAGTACGAATGTAAACAAAGTTGTCTACAATTTTGACATCAGGATATTTTGAACTGGAATTTTCAATTTTAGCTTTTAAGTCCACATAGTCAGGATCAGAAAAATGTATTGAAGTCAGATCTATCTCCGGATCTGAAAACTAAAGTTATTCAAGCTATAAAATAAAACGAAAATATATAAAACTTTAAAATTTATTGCAATTGAAATCTACGAATGAAATATAAGATACAAAAAATTAGAGCATTGAAAATATATCAGTTTTTTGTTCTACAACAATTAACATCTAAATTCCCTTGCCCCACGTTGGGCGCCAAATTTATGTAATGATCACGACATCCTACGATGAGAAGTTCCTGGGATATTATTAAATATTAACGGAAGATGCTACAGAGAAGAGAGTGACTAGCGGGAGCCATTGATTGTGCTAGCAATCAGTCGGTTGGGGAGGTTCTTGTCTCCTCCATTCTCTTTTCCCAGAAAGAAATGTCACATATAAATAAATATTGTAGACTCCCTCAAGTGTAACTAACAACAATAGTGGACCGAGCAAGTTGATATGTTTATATTTTGATGATAAGAGAACCCCATTTTAATCAACTTTCTATGTGAAACTATGAAAAGTAACCCACCAGAGTTTAAGTTAAAACTATATTCATATAGGTAGATTCATTTCCCCAGATGTTTTTAGGGATTACGCTTCGTTACCCTCCCATCCTAATGATCTTAGAGCGTATTATTCTGGAATTAAGATCCCAAAGTTGCCTACCTTACCTATCTGATCACATCATGTAAAGGATTTCAACTAATTTAGAGATCCATCTTTAAATTTCCATGTTTTTTATTCATATTTTAAAAATAGACATAATATGTGTTAAATTAACTTAGTATTAAATTAATATTTAAATTCATAAAAAGTTCAATTTAATCCTACTTATATGACCTACAATAGGGTATACAGACAAAATATCATTTAAAGATATAAAAAATAAAAAAAAAACTTACAAAAGATACAATTTGTTCAGTTAAAATTCCTTTCCAATATTTTACTCTCTCTCGTTTTTAATTGATTTCCAATAAACAAAGAATGTAAATAAAGAAACAAAAAAAATACAAAAAAAAGTTTTAAACAGTAGGTTAGGTAATTTATATGAATTTTCTACCAAAATTTATTTCAACTTATTGAATTTTAAAATATTGATGTTAACGTTTTACCCTGTAGTTACAATAACCAGTGATTTCTGAAGGTGCTCCGGCGGCTATTTTGAGAATATTGTTAATGACATGTGGCTGATATTCGATCAAGATTTGATGATTATATGTTGTTTTACAAAATTTCTAAAATCTTGTTTTTTTTTTGATACTATTCGAAATCGTTAAATTTAATTGTTAAACTATTTATTAACAAATTTTTAAATAATAATTTTTCTGTCCACGCGTGGTTTTCAGTTTATAGTAGAATTGAAGCAATATAGTTAATTAAGTAATTGGTTTTGCTGTTTCTTTTCATGGGCTTTTTACATCTCTTCTACAATCACATTGCATAAGCTTATTGATGATCAGCAAAAAAAACGGCACAGTAGTGGCTCACGATGTGAGTCCACTACTAAGAATTTGATGTAAAGCTAATTATATTCCATAAATTTGCAAATTAATAAATTCAAATTATTCCCAATAGCTTTGTTCCTTTTGGTTTTGAAGGTGCAGGTTAAATTTTGTTAGGAATTGTTCCAGTTTGATGACAAGAGATTTGCTGTACATTAACGATTTGGAGTTTTTTTTTTTTTTTTTTTGTCTATTAAGAAAATTGTCACAAATCATCACAAAAGAAAATATATTTATTTTATTGTATAAATTTACCTGTTTGTTATTTTCAAATATAAAAGATTATAGTCTGCATAAGGTAAATTATATACAATCTGACTTTTGATGTTACAACTCTTAATTTTTTGGTAGAATTTTTAATTAAGTCGACTTAATGCGATGGAAGTTGATGTAAAAAGAATTGCATATGTCCACCGGAAGATGAAAAACCGACAATTATATGCATCAGGGTTGAAATTTGACAAAAAATAATAATTGTACATCATTGCAACTGCTGGGTTTAAACGTTGCAATACGTCGCGTCGGCATGCGTTTACATGCGTTAAAATACAGTGATGGCTACATGCAAAGAAACGTGCTTATCATATAATATTGCAATGTCTTGAAAGAAATGCTACAGTTAAGTTAAAATTGTAGCCCTTAATATATTTGTTTACTGAAATTGTAAGTGATGACAAGCTAGCATTACATTATTTATGACAAATGTGTAATTTATAATTTTGTTAAATAAGGAATAACATATCAGAAATAAAAATGTATATTGTTAAAAGCAATTGATTTGATTCAGTTAGTACAAAATTATAATAACAACATAAAGACAGTGAGATTTTTTTTAAAGTTTTTATTAATATACATAACCTTTTGCTTTAATCCATTATATTTTTGCTATAATCAAGTCAATAGTCTTGTCTATAGACCAAATGTGGACGCTAGACTGGACTATATACTAGACTATAGTCCGGACTATAGACTAGACTTTAGATAAATCTATGTGCCTCCGGTAGGTTCTAATCTGTCAGACTGGACTGGAGTGTTTAGACAGCAGGAGCCATTGGAATAGCCGACCTGTAGCATGGCAGCAACTGACCGCGAACTTACAATAGCAGGTTAACTTCATTCCAGAAATACGGTCAGAATAGAACTTTTATTCTCATTATCATCTACTTCAACAATGTCATATATTTAATACAGAGGTCAAGAATATTTTTCACACTCAAAAATTCTCTCGGCTTCAACACAGACTACGTGTCACGAAATCATTTACAAGGTCTGTTCTTCCTGGATTCAGATAAAATTTCATTCAAAGCAGCAACAACGATCTCTAACCTCTAATCGTTTTCCACTACCTAACAATTCATACTACACAGCCTTCTCACCATGTAACTCTCAATCAGTGAATATGTTATATATTAACAATTTATAATATTTTATTGTATTGTTTAAATATTTTCCAATTGAATTAAAATTATTAAATTTTTAAATGTAAACTTCAAACTAAAGAAGAAAAATTAAAATGAATATGATAGCACAATTTTAACGAAAACTTCAAAATCCTTAAGCATGTCACATGGAGAATTTGAAAAAATAAAGAGAGAATGACACTACCTTCTTTATTTCTACCAAAGAATAAATAAGAAATGAAACTGTTGTCAAAAGTACCTAAGTCTACTGTCATCCGGTACCTAACTCTAAGAATGTATTAGTAGAATTCTCAAGTCAACATAGTTGCAAAAAATCGTATTGAAAAATATTGAAAAAAAAATATTACATTTCAATTTATACTTTGAAAGGTTTCTTAAGATATTTTCCACATATTTTATCTGCAAACATTTTATAAACACGTCTATTTGTTTTTTAATCTATAATATTGAAAAAATAAATTATTTATTTGAAATATCTTTTTCGTTTACCATACGAAAATTTACAACATTGTTTTTTTTTAGTTTTAATTTCAACCAACAAAAATTCAATGTCAAAAAATAAAAAATATTTTTTTTCGTTTGTAAAAAATATATTATTTTCGGGCTATTAAATGTGTTTAAATTGTGCTAAAAAATTATGAAATATAATGTTAAGTGATAAAAAATATTTCAAAGTGCTATTATCCTCAAATTTTCGCGAAAAAGTTTTGAAGTTTGGAGAGAGAATACAATTTTTACATATGTGTTGGATTTACACAGCACTCGTCTGTGAAAAGAGCGTAATGTTATTGTTGTAAAAAAATGACAGCGTTTCACTTCTTGTTTATTCTTTGATTTCTACTATGAATAAAAATACTCATACAAGTGTATTAAATTCACACATAACCTGCACATGTGAGAAAGTAATATTTCTTACGCTCAGTTTCAGTTCTATTTATTTTTCTATGGCTTTTGGGCTGCATTGAAATTAACAATTATCGTTTTTATTAAGCGTTAATTTAAGCATTAGTACAATTCTTTTGGCTCAATAGCCGTTGCACAGTGGTATAGGAAAAAAAAAGAGGGAAATAATTCGGTAACTTCTAAACGGTTAATCCGATTTTAATGAAATTTGGTGTGCACAAAGAGGAGGTGTTGTCGAGTTTAGGTTTTGAATTTGGACCTTATAGGCCAACCAGGGGCCCGGCGGGGGGTCCTCAAATTAGGACACCTCGGCTATGTTAAATTTTTAAAACGATCCTATTTCTTCATTTGAGTTCCGATTTAAAAAAAATTTCGTATATAGAATCTCCTCATCGAGCACTATAAAAAATGTCGTCGTAGCAGTAAATTATCTCTTATAGTTTAGGAGATATTCGCATTTGAATATTAAAATTTTAAAATTTTTACCGTCCTTACTTTAGTTTTTTTGATAATAGCAGGTCCAAATATTTCCGATTTTCGCCATTTTTTTTTATTTGCTTAACAACAAGTTTATATACCAAGCAGTGAAAGAATTATGTAAAAATCATGACTGAGTCCAAAGTTATAGGCATTTAAATTTAAAAAATTAAAAAAAGGCGATTTTTTGTCATTTTTTTGGGAAAAAAGTATCTTTTTCTTTTTAAGTTATCTAAAAAGTTTCTAAGAAGATGTATATAGAATTTATACTTTTTGGAAAGCTGACTTTACATAAAATACGATAAATGAAACAAAACCTAAAAATTTTTGATACCGAGGGGACCAGGTCCATCCAAAAAAACCCTATTTTTTATGGAAAATTAAATTTTGAGCAAAAATTCTCAAATCGCATAGTCGATATCAAATTATAGTGACCTGTTTTATATGACCCAATAAGTTCTTAATCATTTTGTAACGGGTTTCGATAACCCCGCCCCTGGTATGGATATAATAGGCAAAAAACCAAAAAATCCCATTTTTGGGATTTTTTAAAACTTTTTTGGGAATTCCGGGATTTCTAATAAGAAAATTCGAAATTTTTATTTAATTTTGGATTTTGAGTAAAAAAATCTACCTAACTGTAAAATTTCATCAAAAAATATTCATAAATAAAATTTTTATTGCAATTTGAAAAATTTGTATCTTCGCAAAAACTGAATAAAAAACATTTTTTAATTTTTTTTAAAAAAAGTATTCCGCGAATTTTTTAATTCTTAAAAATTATATACAGTTTTGAAAAATAGACAAAATTACCTTTCCATTGATATATAACATGCCTACCTAATGTTTTTAAGTGACAAATTAATTAGGGAAAACTCAACATCTTTTAGAAAATTTACCTAGCACTATTATTTTCATCCATATATGTAACAAATTTAAGAGTTAACCTTATGGATGAAAATAATAGTGCTAGGCAAATTTTCTAAAAGATGTTGAGTTTTCCCTAATTAATTTGTCACTTAAAAAACATTAGGTAGGCATGTTATATATCAATGGAAAGGTAATTTTGTCTATTTTTCAAAACTGTATATAATTTTTGAAAATTAAAAAATTCGCGGAATACTTTTTTTAAAAAAAATTAAAAAATGTTTTTTATTCAGTTTTTGCGAAGATACAAATTTTTCTAATTGCAATAAAAATTTTATTTATGAATATTTTTTGATGAAATTTTACAGTTAGGTAGATTTTTTTACTTAAAATCCAAAATTAAATCAAAATTTCGAATTTTCTTATTAGAAATCCCGGAATTCCCAAAAAAGTTTTAAAAAATCCCAAAAATGGGATTTTTTAGTTTTTTGCCTATTATATCCATACCAGGGGCGGGGTTATCGAAACCCGTTACAAAATGATTAAGAACATATTGGGTCATATAAAACAGGTCACTATAATTTGATATCGACTATGCGATTTGAGAATTTTTGCTCAAAATTTAATTTTCCATAAAAAATAGGGTTTTTTTGGATGGACCTGGTCCCCTCGGTATCAAAAATTTTTAGGTTTTGTTTCATTTATCGTACTTTATGTAAAGTCAGCTTTCCAAAAAGTATAAATTCTATATACATCTTCTTAGAAACTTTTTAGATAACTTAAAAAGAAAAAGATACTTTTTTCCCAAAAAAATGACAAAAAATCGCCTTTTTTTAATTTTTTAAATTAAAATGCCTATAACTTTGGACTCAGTCATGATTTTTACATAATTCTTTCACTGCTTGATATATAAACTTGTTGTTAAGCGAATAAAAAAAAATGGCGAAAATCGGGAATATTTGGACCTGCTATTATCAAAAAAAACTAAAGTAAGGACGGTAAAAATTTTAAAATTTTAATTTTCAAATGCGAATATCTCCTAAACTATAAGAGATAATTTACTGCTATGACAACATTTTTTATAGTGCTCGATGAGGAGATTCTATATACGAAATTTTTTTTAAATCGGAACTCAAATGAAGAAATAGGATCGTTTTAAAAATTTAACATAGCCGAGGTGTCCTAATTTGATGACCCCCCGCCGGGCCCCTGGTTGGCCTATAAGGTCCAAATTCAAAACCTAAACTCGACAACACCTCCTCTTTGTGCACACCAAATTTCATTAAAATCGGATTAACCGTTTAGAAGTTACCGAATTATTTCCCTCTTTTTTTTTTTCCTATACCACTGTGCTACATTACCTACAATACTCATTACCAAAATTTGAAAATATTTTACTGGGTAATAGAGCTAGTTTCTTAATATTTTGCAATATTAAGAAGCTAATATTCATATGAATATTTTGGAAAAAAAGGACTTTTATAAGGGGGGGCTTGGAACGCCCCATATGAATTAAATAGATAAATTCGTATATCTGAGAAACTATTAGAGGTAAAATCCTTAAATTTTGCAAGAACAACTTTGACATCCATGTGTACATTTGAATAATAATTTGGCGTTGTCATTTGTCTGGAAACTAATAACCTAAAATCTTAAAATTTTGCACGAAGAAATTCAACATTTATTTGAACATTTTGAGGAAAATGGGCGGACATTTATTAGGGGGGTTGAAACTTCCCATATGAATTAAATAGAATTAAATTTGAAAGTGTCCTTAGTACCTTACCAGTGATTGAGAATGCTGATTTTAGTATAATTTCTCAAAAAGAGTTTCCTAAATGTTTCTACAAATTAGTCAAAATTTCCTAATTAAAGCTCATTTTCAATTGGTAAATTTTTAAGGGACATTTTGGTCCAGAAACTGACTTTAAGTATTAAACAAAACGCAGAATTTTGACATATATTAAAAAAAAAGTATAGTCATTACTGATAGAAAAATATTCTCTTTACTTTTAGAAGAAACCCGGGCAACGTCGGGTACGCGCAGCTAGTATATATAAAATGAATGTGTGTTTGTATGTATGTATGCATCTATTAATGTTTGTTTGGACTCTATAGACGCCTATACGGTTGCACCGATTTTCTTGAAATTTTCGCAGTGTCTTCTGGTATATCTGGAAGGAACTATAGGCTAACTTTTGTTTTGGAAATTCAAGTAGGCGAGGTGCTACTCCCACATATATAATAAGTATTAAAAGTCGCATATTTTAGAAACTACAACAGCTAGATTGCCTAAATTGTGTATGAACAACTTTTACATCCATATGAACACATGTTGACAAAATGGGCAGCGTGGGCGTAGTATATCCCATATAAAAAAATCATAAATTAGTATATCTGAAAAAGTATAACAGCTAGAGTTCTCAAATTTTTTCGGAGCCTCTTTAGTATCGACATGAATATTTAGGACAAAAATTTAGCGGACTAGCAATTCTATTTTTCGTTCTAAAGTAAACATATTTTAGAGTTTTTAGTTTAAGAGATATGTGTATTCGAAAGTCCTCCCCTAGAGGGTAAAACAGGAAACTGAAATTCAAACTGACAAAAACGGCTAATTATGTGTTCCTTTGCTACATTTTTTGTACTTTTATGAAATTTGAGAAATATATATTTTTTTATTAATATTTTTCCGTAATCCGTTGAGAAATGTGTTTTTCAAAAATGTTTTTGTAAAACATCATTAAAGAGGGAAAGGTTCCTCTCTGACGTGATTTTCTTAATAAATGTTCTACAACATCGATTTCTGAAATGATACAAAATATATTAAACGAAATACATAAATTTGAATAATTCAATGGAGAAAGAGGGTATGGGTAGTATTTTTGATACTGTGTTGGTACCTTTTATAAATATTGTTCAAATTCAATGAAATTTCTTCATAAGGAGACCTTCACCATGTTTTGAAACACGAAGAAGTTAGGGAAAAATTAGCATTTTATGCTTTAAGTCAAGAATTATTCTTTCTTCCAAGTTAAATATGTATACTATCCCAGCAAAAACTCGGTAATGGGTAACCACTTTCTTTTCAATGACTTCTACTTACCACTGCATTACTTAGAAGTACTCTAGTAATGACTTTCTTATTATCTGATATAGAAGTACTTTATTTTCGGCTTTGTCATTTTGTTTGCACATTTTATTTAATTGCGTTTTAAGAATTGTGTTTTACAAAAAATAAAACAAAATTAGTTTTGTTTGTGAAAACCATTATTTGACGCGCAATAAAATTGCTAAGCGTGGTGCAGTGTGTAGAACATTTGACTAACAAACCGAAGACCCTGGTTCATATTCTAGCTGGCTCTTTTTATTATTTAAAAACAAAACAACTTACTCAACAACTGTTTTGTAAGAGAAATTGCAAGTACTTCTTTAACTCCCCATTTGTAAGCGTGTGTAGAAGTACTTGCCTCCAATGACATCACCGTGTTAAAATAATGACTTAAAATGATGATGAAGAAGTAGTGAAAAGAGGTTTTGTTAGCTTTTTAACTCATTACTTTTCAGTGTAAGTTTTTCCTGGGATAGTTTTTCCTAACTAGATAGTATTAGACAAAGTATAACAAGTAGTCCGACTCTTTGACAGCAGTACCTAACTCTAAGCATGTGTTAGTGAAAAAGTACCTAACTCTAAACATGTGTTGGTAACAAAAATGTATATGTGTTGGTGCGTTCTGAACACACAGAGTTTTATAAAAATTTACAATTTTAAATTTGTTTGAATTTTCAATACTAAAAATTGAAACTCTGTTTGTAAATTAAAATTCAACAACAACAAAAATGAAATGTAAATAAATAGAAAAAAATATTTTTTCCAGTTTAAGAAAATTAAAGAATATTTTATGTGAAAAGTGCAATGAATCTGTTTTAAAAAATTACAGATTTTTTGTGGATAACTGAAATTTCGCGTACGATCCTTAAAAGTGGTCAAAAAAGTAAGGTAAACTTTTGAGTGTTTTGACAAGTTTAAACTTCTCATAAGAGAGTTGAATTCACACGGAACACGTATATGTGAGAGAGTAAATTGCTATATTTGAGAGTCGGACTACTAGTTATATTTTGGTATTCGAATTATCACTTTGGAATCTTTTAGCTTTATAAATTATCAAAAAAAATTGTGAAGTAATTTCTTAGTGAGGGGTAAAATGAGTAAGTTTTTTTATTTCGTAAATGCTATGTTATGTTATTTAAGACAACGAAATTTTTATACATAATTCTGAATGTTGAAAATTTTCAGAAATTGATCTATGGACATAATGCAGTTTTTTAGTTTACTCTGACGGGAGAATACTTAAGTATAATGTTATGAAAACACTTAAAACCCCGAGCAACGCCGGGTACAAAAATCTAGTACATAATATAAGTGCAACTAGTTGCTATTAAATAAACGCTTTTTGGATTCAAAACCTATTGCTTCTAAGTGGCTCATCTCAAACAAAAGTCACGTACTTTTAATGCGCACCAGTAAGTGATTTCGGATTATAGTCTCCCTTACAAAATTGCTTCCAGGCAAGCAGTATTTTTTGCTGGGTAAACGCACATATTTAATTGTCAAATAAAGGTATCTTGATAAAATTCGACACAAATATGTTTCGTCTATATATGAATCACTCTACGAAATTTTTTCGGATAGGACCATAATTGGTCATAGCTCCCATATAGGGCCCACTTCCGAAAATCATTTAAACGCATATGTTTCATTGATAAATAAAGCTATCGGTATAAATTTCAACTTGAATATGGTTTGTGTACGTATAAATCATTCTAACTATTTTTCCCCGGATCGGTCCATTATTGGTCATAGCTCCCATATAAGGCCCTCTTCTTATAATCATTTAAACTCACATATTTCATTGTCAAATAAAGCTATCGTGACAAAATTCGACACAAATATATTTTGTGTACATACATATGAATCACTCTACGAAATTTTTCTGGAGAGGTCCGTAATTGGTCATAGCTCCTATATAAACTCCACTTCCGAAAATCAATTAAACGCACATATTTTATTAATTAATAAATCTATTGAAGTAATATTTGACTTGAATTTTTTTTGCATATAAATAATTATACGAAATTGTTTCTTGATCGGTCCATAATTGGTCACAACTCCCATATAAGGATCATTTCCGAAAATTACTTAAACGCACATTGAAATCAAAGTCATCGGGATAAAATTCGACATAAATATGTATTTTGTATATATAAATCGTTATACGGAATTTTACTTCTGAAAATCACTTAATACCACTTAATTCATTATTAAATCATTATATCCAGATAAAATTCGACATGATTATGTTTGTGTATAGATAAATCATTATATTAAAATGTTTGCAACTGCCCTATTATTATAAAATTTTATGAACCTAATCAAAATTAGTTCCAAATATGCATAAATGTTAGTATCCTCACTACGTAAACAAAAATGTTGTCAAGTTATCTAAAAATTAGATAGTTAAATGAGTTTTAATAAAAAGTAGCTTGCTGGTGGAGGGTATTTAAGATTCGGCATAGCCGAATATAGTACTCTAACTTGTTTGTATTTTATTCATATGGGAGGTGCCACACCCCCTATTGCTAGTCCGCTAATTTTTTGCCCTAAATATTCATGTTGATGCTAAAGTGGCTCCGAAAAATTGGATGACTCTAGCTGTTATATTTTTTCAAATAAAAACTAATTTAAGGTTTTTTTATATGGGAGGGGCCACGCCCACTATAGCTAGTCCGCCCATTTTCGGCGCAACGTAATTACAGCGTCACAGTGAAGGTAAAATTTCCTTTCGAAGTTCTGTATAAATAATTCTTTAAAATAGCGAAAATGTTCTGTATTTTATTCAATACAGTTTTTTCAATTATAAATATTTAGTATTTGCTTTCTTTTTGTAATTTATCAATTAATAAATTTTTATACCCACCATCAAAAAAGATGGGGGGTATATTGTTTTTGTCATTCCGTTTGTAACACATTGAAATATTCGTCTAAGTCCCACAAAAGTATATATATTCTGGGTCCTTATTAGATTCTAAGACGATCTAGCCATGTCCGTCCGTCTGTCCGTCTGTCCGTCTGTCTGTCTGTCTGTCTGTCTGTTGAAAACACGATAGAGTCCAAATGGAAGCAGCTAGCGAGCTGAAATTTTGCACAGATACTTTTAGTTGATGCAGTTTGTTTGGTATTGAAAATGGGCAATATCGGTCCACAATTTCGCCTAGCCCCCATATAAGGCCCCCTTCAGAAAATGACTTTATCGCTCATAACTTGCTAAGGGAAGAACCAATAGCGGTGAGATTTGGCACAAACATGTTTCATGGGAATCAAAAGGTCTTTGTTATATTTTATAAGGATCGGTCCATAATTGACCCTACCCCCCATATAAAATCCCCTTCAGAAAATGACTTTATCGCCCATAACTGGCTAAGAGAAGCATCAATAGCGGTGAAATTCGGCACAAACATGTTCTATGGGAACTTAAATCTCTCTGTAAAATTTTATAAGGATCGGTCCATAATTGACCCTACCCCCCATATAAAGTCCCCTTCAGAAAATGACTTTATCGCATATAACTGGATAAGAGAATCGTTAATAGCGGTGAAATTAGGCACAAACATGTTTTATGGGAACATTAATCTCTTCATATAATTTTATAAGGATCGGTCCATAATTGACCCTACCCCCCATATAAAGTCCCCTTCAGAAGATGACTTTATCGCCCATAACTGGCTAAGAAAAGTATCAATAGCGATGAAATTCGGCACAAACATGTTTTATGGGAACATAAATCTCTTTGTAAAATTTTATAAGGATAGGCCCATAATTGACCCTACCCCCCATATAAAGTCCCCTTCAGAAAATGACTTTATCGGCCATAACTGGCTAAGAGAAACATCAATAGCGGTGGAATTCCGCACAGACATGTTTTATGGGAACGTAAATTTCTTCGTAAAATTTTATAAGGATCGGTCCATACTTGACCCTACCCCCCATTTAAAGTCCCCTTCAGAAAATGACTTTATGGCCTATAACTGGCTAAGAGAAGCATCAATAGCGGTGAAATTCAGCACAAACATGTTTTATGGGAACATTAATCTCTTCATATAATTTTATAAGGATCGGTCCATAATTGACCCTACCCCCCATATAAAGTCCCCTTCAGAAGATGACTTTATCGCCCATAACTGGCTAAGAAAAGCATCAATAGCGATGAAATTCGGCACAAACATGTTTTATGGGAACATAAATCTCTTTGTAAAATTTTATAAGGATAGGCCCATAATTGACCCTACCCCCATATAAAGTACCCTTCAGAAAATGACTTTATCGCCCATAACTTTCTAAGAGAAGCATCAATAGCTGTGAAATTCGGCACAAACATGTTTTATGGGAACATAAATCTCTTCGTAGAATTTTATAAGGATCGGTCCATAATTGACCCTACCTCCTATAAGGTCCCCTTCAGAAAAGGACTTTAATGCTCATATCTGCCTTAAGAAGCATATGCATAACAATAAAATTCGACATAAAAAAGTTTTATAGGAACTAAAATCATTTTCTTAAATTTTATGAGGATGTGTCCATAATTGACCCTAACCCCCTAATAAGGTCTCCTTTATACAATGACTTTAACGCTCATTACTGACTCAAAAATGTGAGTACAGCGGTAAAATTATACATAAACAAATTTCGTGCGAGCCAAAACCTCTCTATCAAATTTTATAAGGATCGGTCCTTATTGAAATCGGTCTATAATTGATTCGCTCCAGAAAATCACTTAAACGCTCATGTGTGACTCAAAAGTTCTTCCAAATTATGGTAGTTTTATAGGAACTGAAATTTTTCAACTGAATTTGATGAAGATCGGTCGATAACTATCAAACCCCCATTTTCGGCTTTCTTCAGAAAATTACTTTAAACCTCATGACTGAATTAAAAATACGAGTACAGCGACATTAGATACAAACAATTATTGAATAAACCGACAAGGATAGGTCCATAATTGACTCTACCCTCCATATAACCACTCTTACAAAAAAACAGTTTTTGGTTATAAATATTGGGTCAAACAAAATTAATATTTTTAATTCGGAATAGCACGGTCCATGCTTAAGCCCTTGGCCCTCTTCCAAATATGTCCGTGATGTTCATATTAATATCAACATATGATTCAAACTAGATCGATAATATCAAAATTTATTAATAAGGATGATTTGATGGTGGGTATATAAGATTCGGCATGGCCGAATATAACACTCTTACTTGTTATTTTTCTAAAAATAAAAAAAATATTAAATGTTCATAAAATGTATGAACTTGTACATGGCGGTAATTTTTATACCCACCATCAAAAAAGATGGGGGGTATATTGTTTTTGTCATTCCGTTTGTAACACATCGAAATATTCATCTAAGACCCATAAAATTATATATATTCTGGATCCTCATTAAATTCTAAGACGATCTTGCCATGTCCGTCCGTCTGTCAGTCTGTCTGTCCGTCTGTTGAAAACACGATAGAGTCCAAACGGAAGCAGCTAGCGAGCTGCACAAATATTTTATATTGATGCAGTTTGTTTGGTATTGAAAATGGGCAATATCGGTCTACGATTTCGCCTAGCCCCCATATAAGGTCCCCCTCAGAAAATGACATTAACGCTCATAAGTGACTAAAAAAAGCAGCTATAGCGATGAAATTCAACTTAAACATATTTTTTTAGAACCTTAATATCATTGTAAAATTTTATAAGAATCGGTCAATAATTGACCCTATCGCCCATATAAGGCCCCCCTCAGAAAACGACATTAACGCTCGTAACTGACTAAAAAAGCAGCTATAGCGATGAAATTCGACTTAAACATATTTTTTTGGAACCGTAATATCATTGTAAAATTTTATAAGGATCGGTCCATAATTGATCCTACCCCCCATATAAGGTCCCCTTCAGAAAATGACTTTAACGCTCATAACTGTCCAAAAGAAGCATCTATAGCGATGAAATTCGAGATGAACATATTTTATAGGAACCTAAATCGCTTTGTAAAATTGTATATGGATCGGTTCATAATTGACCCTACTCCCCAAATAAGGTCCCCTTCAGAAAAATACTTTGACGCTCAGAATGGTCTAAAATAAGCATCTATAGAAATTCGACACGAACATATTTTATAGAAACTTTAATATCATTGTAAAATTTTATAAGGATCGGTCCATAATTGACCCTACCCCCCATATAAGGTCCCCTTCAGAAAATGGCTTTAAGGATCATAATTGTCTAAAAGAAGCATCTATAGCGATGAAATTCGACATAAACTTATTCTATAGAAACCTAAATCGCTTTGTAGAATTTTATAATTTTCCCTTCGGAAAATGGCTTTAACGCTCATTACTAGCCTAAACTAAAATCGTTATAGAAAATTTGACGAGGATCGGTCCATAATTGACCAAACGTCCCCTCAGAAAATAACTTTAACGCTTTTTGTTACCTTAAAAATACAAGGACAGCGACAAAATTCGACAAAAATTTCCCTATACATAGATGTAATAAATGAGAAAATTGTTTTGATAATAACAAAAGCATCGATTCTTAAATATCAAAGTTTATTTATAAGGAAGCATTCCTTTTTGGCAATGATTTGATGGTGGGTATACAAGATTCGGCACAGCCGAATATAACACTCTTACTTGTTTGAATTTATTTTAACGATATTCATGAAATAATTGCATAAAAGTCCATTATTTACTATTCTGTTTACATAGTAATAAATAGTAATCCTATATTAGCGAATTCTGTATAATACAAAATAGAAATTTAAATGTTGAAAAAAATCTGAAACTGGATATCATCAGCAAACATAGCTAACATCCATTCTTCAAAAAGGCCCCCAAATACGCGCAAATTTCATCGATTTTAATCTAAAAATTATAAAGAAATAAAAAATTTTCTAAAGAAAATTTAAAACCATAGAATAGGTATACATAGAACCGAAACTGAGTATGACACAACCTGCTGTCAAAAACCTAAGTCATGAGAATGTATTAGTTGAAAAATATATAACCCAACAAACACAAACTCTATCGTTTAAAAACTTTTAATATTTTGGTTTGATATTATATTTTGATATTTTCTGAAATAACTGTTTGAATTAACCATTTTTATTCAATTTCAGTTGACTAATGTAAGATAGATTTTCATTGAAAATGATTCTCAATTTTAAATTAACTCTTTGTGTTTGCTAGGTTGGACCAATATTGACACTTGAAAATAATATTAAAAAAAAACACAAAGAGTTAATTTAAAATTGAGAATCATTTTCAATGAAAATCTATCTTACATTAGTCAACTGAAATTGAATAAAAATGGTTAATTCAAACAGTTATTTCAGAAAATATCAAAATATAATATCAAACCAAAATATTAAAAGTTTTTAAACGATAGAGTTTGTGTTTGTTGGGTTATATATTTTTCAACTAATACATTCTCATGACTTAGGTTTTTGACAGCAGGTTGTGTCATACTCAGTTTCGGTTCTATGTATACCTATTCTATGGTTTTAAATTTTCTTTAGAAAATTTTTTATTTCTTTATAATTTTTAGATTAAAATCGATGAAATTTGCGCGTATTTGGGGGCCTTTTTGAAGAATGGATGTTAGCTATGTTTGCTGATGATATCCAGTTTCAGATTTTTTTCAACATTTAAATTTCTATTTTGTATTATACAGAATTCGCTAATATAGGATTACTATTTATTACTATGTAAACAGAATAGTAAATAATGGACTTTTATGCAATTATTTCATGAATATCGTTAAAATAAATTCAAACAAGTAAGAGTGTTATATTCGGCTGTGCCGAATCTTGTATACCCACCATCAAATCATTGCCAAAAAGGAATGCTTCCTTATAAATAAACTTTGATATTTAAGAATCGATGCTTTTGTTATTATCAAAACAATTTTCTCATTTATTACATCTATGTATAGGGAAATTTTTGTCGAATTTTGTCGCTGTCCTTGTATTTTTAAGGTAACAAAAAGCGTTAAAGTTATTTTCTGAGGGGACGTTTGGTCAATTATGGACCGATCCTCGTCAAATTTTCTATAACGATTTTAGTTTAGGCTAGTAATGAGCGTTAAAGCCATTTTCCGAAGGGAAAATTATAAAATTCTACAAAGCGATTTAGGTTTCTATAGAATAAGTTTATGTCGAATTTCATCGCTATAGATGCTTCTTTTAGACAATTATGATCCTTAAAGCCATTTTCTGAAGGGGACCTTATATGGGGGGTAGGGTCAATTATGGACCGATCCTTATAAAATTTTACAATGATATTAAAGTTTCTATAAAATATGTTCGTGTCGAATTTCTATAGATGCTTATTTTAGACCATTCTGAGCGTCAAAGTATTTTTCTGAAGGGGACCTTATTTGGGGAGTAGGGTCAATTATGAACCGATCCATATACAATTTTACAAAGCGATTTAGGTTCCTATAAAATATGTTCATCTCGAATTTCATCGCTATAGATGCTTCTTTTGGACAGTTATGAGCGTTAAAGTCATTTTCTGAAGGGGACCTTATATGGGGGGTAGGATCAATTATGGACCGATCCTTATAAAATTTTACAATGATATTACGGTTCCAAAAAAATATGTTTAAGTCGAATTTCATCGCTATAGCTGCTTTTTTAGTCAGTTACGAGCGTTAATGTCGTTTTCTGAGGGGGGCCTTATATGGGCGATAGGGTCAATTATTGACCGATTCTTATAAAATTTTACAATGATATTAAGGTTCTAAAAAAATATGTTTAAGTTGAATTTCATCGCTATAGCTGCTTTTTTTAGTCACTTATGAGCGTTAATGTCATTTTCTGAGGGGGACCTTATATGGGGGCTAGGCGAAATCGTAGACCGATATTGCCCATTTTCAATACCAAACAAACTGCATCAATATAAAATATTTGTGCAGCTCGCTAGCTGCTTCCGTTTGGACTCTATCGTGTTTTCAACAGACGGACAGACAGACTGACAGACGGACGGACATGGCAAGATCGTCTTAGAATTTAATGAGGATCCAGAATATATATAATTTTATGGGTCTTAGATGAATATTTCGATGTGTTACAAACGGAATGACAAAAACAATATACCCCCCATCTTTTTTGATGGTGGGTATAAAAATTACCGCCATGTACAAGTTCATACATTTTATGAACATTTAATATTTTTTTTATTTTTAGAAAAATAAAAATTTATTAATTGATAAATTACAAAAAGAAAGCAAATACTAAATATTTATAATTGAAAAAACTGTATTGAATAAAATACAGAACATTTTCGCTATTTTAAAGAATTATTTATACAGAACTTCGAAAGGAAATTTTACCTTCACTGTGACGCTGTAATTACGTTGCGCCGAAAATGGGCGGACTAGCTATAGTGGGCGTGGCCCCTCCCATATAAAAAAACCTTAAATTAGTTTTTATTTGAAAAAATATAACAGCTAGAGTCATCCAATTTTTCGGAGCCACTTTAGCATCAACATGAATATTTAGGGCAAAAAATTAGCGGACTAGCAATAGGGGGTGTGGCACCTCCCATATGAATAAAATACAAACAAGTTAGAGTACTATATTCGGCTATGCCGAATCTTAAATACCCTCCACCAGCAAGCTACTTTTTATTAAAACTCATTTAACTATCTAATTTTTAGATAACTTGACAACATTTTTGTTTACGTAGTGAGGATACTAACATTTATGCATATTTGGAACTAATTTTGATTAGGTTCATAAAATTTTATAATAATAGGGCAGTTGCAAACATTTTAATATAATGATTTATCTATACACAAACATAATCATGTCGAATTTTATCTGGATATAATGATTTAATAATGAATTAAGTGGTATTAAGTGATTTTCAGAAGTAAAATTCCGTATAACGATTTATATATACAAAATACATATTTATGTCGAATTTTATCCCGATGACTTTGATTTCAATGTGCGTTTAAGTAATTTTCGGAAATGATCCTTATATGGGAGTTGTGACCAATTATGGACCGATCAAGAAACAATTTCGTATAATTATTTATATGCAAAAAAAATTCAAGTCAAATATTACTTCAATAGATTTATTAATTAATAAAATATGTGCGTTTAATTGATTTTCGGAAGTGGAGTTTATATAGGAGCTATGACCAATTACGGACCTCTCCAGAAAAATTTCGTAGAGTGATTCATATGTATGTACACAAAATATATTTGTGTCGAATTTTGTCACGATAGCTTTATTTGACAATGAAATATGTGAGTTTAAATGATTATAAGAAGAGGGCCTTATATGGGAGCTATGACCAATAATGGACCGATCCGGGGAAAAATAGTTAGAATGATTTATACGTACACAAACCATATTCAAGTTGAAATTTATACCGATAGCTTTATTTATCAATGAAACATATGCGTTTAAATGATTTTCGGAAGTGGGCCCTATATGGGAGCTATGACCAATTATGGTCCTATCCGAAAAAATTTCGTAGAGTGATTCATATATAGACGAAACATATTTGTGTCGAATTTTATCAAGATACCTTTATTTGACAATTAAATATGTGCGTTTACCCAGCAAAAAATACTGCTTGCCTGGAAGCAATTTTGTAAGGGAGACTATAATCCGAAATCACTTACTGGTGCGCATTAAAAGTACGTGACTTTTGTTTGAGATGAGCCACTTAGAAGCAATAGGTTTTGAATCCAAAAAGCGTTTATTTAATAGCAACTAGTTGCACTTATATTATGTACTAGATTTTTGTACCCGGCGTTGCTCGGGGTTTTAAGTGTTTTCATAACATTATACTTAAGTATTCTCCCGTCAGAGTAAACTAAAAAACTGCATTATGTCCATAGATCAATTTCTGAAAATTTTCAACATTCAGAATTATGTATAAAAATTTCGTTGTCTTAAATAACATAACATAGCATTTACGAAATAAAAAAAACTTACTCATTTTACCCCTCACTAAGAAATTACTTCACAATTTTTTTTGATAATTTATAAAGCTAAAAGATTCCAAAGTGATAATTCGAATACCAAAATATAACTAGTAGTCCGACTCTCAAATATAGCAATTTACTCTCTCACATATACGTGTTCCGTGTGAATTCAACTCTCTTATGAGAAGTTTAAACTTGTCAAAACACTCAAAAGTTTACCTTACTTTTTTGACCACTTTTAAGGATCGTACGCGAAATTTCAGTTATCCACAAAAAATCTGTAATTTTTTAAAACAGATTCATTGCACTTTTCACATAAAATATTCTTTAATTTTCTTAAACTGGAAAAAATATTTTTTTCTATTTATTTACATTTCATTTTTGTTGTTGTTGAATTTTAATTTACAAACAGAGTTTCAATTTTTAGTATTGAAAATTCAAACAAATTTAAAATTGTAAATTTTTATAAAACTCTGTGTGTTCAGAACGCACCAACACATATACATTTTTGTTACCAACACATGTTTAGAGTTAGGTACTTTTTCACTAACACATGCTTAGAGTTAGGTACTGCTGTCAAAGAGTCGGAATACTTGTTATACTTTGTCTAATACTATCTAGTTAGGAAAAACTATCCCAGGAAAAACTTACACTGAAAAGTAATGAGTTAAAAAGCTAACAAAACCTCTTTTCACTACTTCTTCATCATCATTTTAAGTCATTATTTTAACACGGTGATGTCATTGGAGGCAAGTACTTCTACACACGCTTACAAATGGGGAGTTAAAGAAGTACTTGCAATTTCTCTTACAAAACAGTTGTTGAGTAAGTTGTTTTGTTTTTAAATAATAAAAAGAGCCAGCTAGAATATGAACCAGGGTCTTCGGTTTGTTAGTCAAATGTTCTACACACTGCACCACGCTTAGCAATTTTATTGCGCGTCAAATAATGGTTTTCACAAACAAAACTAATTTTGTTTTATTTTTTGTAAAACACAATTCTTAAAACGCAATTAAATAAAATGTGCAAACAAAATGACAAAGCCGAAAATAAAGTACTTCTATATCAGATAATAAGAAAGTCATTACTAGAGTACTTCTAAGTAATGCAGTGGTAAGTAGAAGTCATTGAAAAGAAAGTGGTTACCCATTACCGAGTTTTTGCTGGGATAGTATACATATTTAACTTGGAAGAAAGAATAATTCTTGACTTAAAGCATAAAATGCTAATTTTTCCCTAACTTCTTCGTGTTTCAAAACATGGTGAAGGTCTCCTTATGAAGAAATTTCATTGAATTTGAACAATATTTATAAAAGGTACCAACACAGTATCAAAAATACTACCCATACCCTCTTTCTCCATTGAATTATTCAAATTTATGTATTTCGTTTAATATATTTTGTATCATTTCAGAAATCGATGTTGTAGAACATTTATTAAGAAAATCACGTCAGAGAGGAACCTTTCCCTCTTTAATGATGTTTTACAAAAACATTTTTGAAAAACACATTTCTCAACGGATTACGGAAAAATATTAATAAAAAAATATATATTTCTCAAATTTCATAAAAGTACAAAAAATGTAGCAAAGGAACACATAATTAGCCGTTTTTGTCAGTTTGAATTTCAGTTTCCTGTTTTACCCTCTAGGGGAGGACTTTCGAATACACATATCTCTTAAACTAAAAACTCTAAAATATTTTTACTTTAGAACGAAAAATAGAATTGCTAGTCCGCTAAATTTTTGTCCTAAATATTCATGTCGATACTAAAGAGGCTCCGAAAAAATTTGAGAACTCTAGCTGTTATACTTTTTCAGATATACTAATTTATGATTTTTTTATATGGGATATACTACGCCCACGCTGCCCATTTTGTCAACATGTGTTCATATGGATGTAAAAGTTGTTCATACACAATTTAGGCAATCTAGCTGTTGTAGTTTCTAAAATATGCGACTTTTAATACTTATTATATATGTGGGAGTAGCACCTCGCCTACTTGAATTTCCAAAACAAAAGTTAGCCTATAGTTCCTTCCAGATATACCAGAAGACACTGCGAAAATTTCAAGAAAATCGGTGCAACCGTATAGGCGTCTATAGAGTCCAAACAAACATTAATAGATGCATACATACATACAAACACACATTCATTTTATATATACTAGCTGCGCGTACCCGACGTTGCCCGGGTTTCTTCTAAAAGTAAAGAGAATATTTTTCTATCAGTAATGACTATACTTTTTTTTTAATATATGTCAAAATTCTGCGTTTTGTTTAATACTTAAAGTCAGTTTCTGGACCAAAATGTCCCTTAAAAATTTACCAATTGAAAATGAGCTTTAATTAGGAAATTTTGACTAATTTGTAGAAACATTTAGGAAACTCTTTTTGAGAAATTATACTAAAATCAGCATTCTCAATCACTGGTAAGGTACTAAGGACACTTTCAAATTTAATTCTATTTAATTCATATGGGAAGTTTCAACCCCCCTAATAAATGTCCGCCCATTTTCCTCAAAATGTTCAAATAAATGTTGAATTTCTTCGTGCAAAATTTTAAGATTTTAGGTTATTAGTTTCCAGACAAATGACAACGCCAAATTATTATTCAAATGTACACATGGATGTCAAAGTTGTTCTTGCAAAATTTAAGGATTTTACCTCTAATAGTTTCTCAGATATACGAATTTATCTATTTAATTCATATGGGGCGTTCCAAGCCCCCCCTTATAAAAGTCCTTTTTTTCCAAAATATTCATATGAATATTAGCTTCTTAATATTGCAAAATATTAAGAAACTAGCTCTATTACCCAGTAAAATATTTTCAAATTTTGGTAATGAGTATTGTAGGTAATGTGGTTATTTCTCACATAACTTGGTAATGAGTGGTGTTTATTAATAAAATTATTTCATTTTTTTTGATAGGATTTGTAGCCAGATGTATAGAGCGTATGTCTAAAAAGAAATTAGTTAAGAGTTTTAAACCTTGTCGATATTAAAAGATTTTTGAAGAAATATTGATTTGCACCTTTGCGTAAAAACTATTCCAAATAGCACGATAAAACAACTTGTTAATGAAGCATTGGCTAATAGAATAGACTAATAAACATATAAAATAAATGTAAAGCCGGTTTTAAGTACGGAATAGTCGGGTAAGCACATTTGTAACCAGTTATTTTTTTGTTCATGGTCAAACAAAAATACTTTGTTCCTACACTTTGCTCCAATATTACTTGCCTACTTACCGGGTAAGTAAGTAAGGATTTTGCTGGGTAGTTTCCCAAATAAACGAATTTTTGTATATTTTATTCATATGGGAGGAGCAATGTCCCCCCATTGGTAGTTCGCCAATTTATTACCCGAAATGTTTACATGGATGTTAGAGTTCTTCATGCAAAATTTGAAGATTGTAACTCTAATAGTTTCCCAGATACGCAATTTTTTGTATTTAATTCATATGGAAGTTCCCACGCCCCTACTGCTAGTCCGATCCCTTTTTCCTTAAATAATAATATTGACACTATATGGTTCCGACAAAATTTGATAACTCTATCTGTTATATTTTCTCAGATATACTGATTTAAGATTTCCTTCATATGGAAGGTGCCACGCCCACTATCTCCATTCCGCCCATTTTATCCAAAAATATTCTTATGGATGTCAAAGTTGTCCATACAAAATTTGAGAACTCCAACTCTTGCAGTTTCTGAGATATGCGACTTTTAATACTTATTTTGAATGTGAGCGTGGCACGTCGCCCACTTGAAATTTTGAAGTAAAAAGTAGCCTATAGTTCCTTCCAGACATACAGGAAGACAATGTGAAAATTTCAGAAAAATCGCTCCAGCTGTCTATAAAGTCCAAATAAACAAATATACAAACACACATTCATTTTTATATATATAGATATATATATAGATTTTATTTGTCTTCCTCACAACACTTTAAAAATGGTTTTCATGTCACAAAACTATTGAAAATTCCGTTGAAATAATCTTAAATCTCGATGAATAGATGTCAGGTTTATTACACATACTTCCAAGATTTTTTCGGAAAAAATATAAATGAGAATGTATGAAATGAAATATGAGGGATATATTCAAATCCGTAAGTTTGTACTTCTGGAATAAATTGTCAATAGCATTTTATTTATTTTTTTTTTTTTTTAATTTAAACAAAACTTGACAAAAATTGCTAAAAATTTTGTAAAAATAACAAGTTAGAGTACTATATTCGGCTGAGCGGATTCTTAAATACCCTCCACCAGCTACTTTTATATTAATACTTCTTTAATTGATCAAATATTTGTAGAAATAAGTTTTCTCATATTTTAAATAGAAAAACCTCAAGATTTAAACAGCGTCAATCTGTTACAATTGCAAGATTTATTGAATATTAATTCAACATTACTTTCTTTTATATTTTTAAAGCGCCCTAAGATATGCTTTAGCGATATTTAATAATTTGTGTGAAAGATTTAAGGAAATTAAAATTTTCGGGGCAGGACCTAGTATGGGAGATATGACCAATTATGGACCGATCGTAAAAAAATCTTTAAGTAACATTTCTGTATATAAAAGCTACATTTCAGTCAAATTTTGTATCTATATCGTAATTTACTTAGTAATGTGTGGTAAAGTGATTTTTGGAAGGGAACACCGATCGTGAAAAAATCTTAAAATATAATTTTTGTATACAAAACCAATATTTGTGCAAAATTTTGTATCGATATCAATATTTAGTAACGAGTTATGTGCGTTTAAGTGATTTTCGGAAGCGAACCTTGTATGGGAGATATGACCAAATATGAACCGATCGTGAAAAAATTTTGAAATAAAATTTTTTGCGAAGGGAACATTGTGTGGGACCGATCGTGAATAAATCCTAAAATATAATTTTTGTATACAAAACTAATATCTGTGCAAAATTTTGTGCCAATAGCTTTATTTGGTAATGAGTAATGTGCGTTTAAGAGTTTTTCGTAAGAGGACCTTGTATGGGAGCTATGACCAATTATGGTCCGATCGTAAAAAATTCAACAGTAACATTAATGTATATAAAGTCAAAATTTTGGCTAAATTCATTTTATCATTATTTGGTAATGAATTTTGTTCATTCAAGTGATTTTCTGGAGGTGACCTTGTATGGGAGCTATGATCAAATATTTACCGATCGTAAAAAAATTTTATAGTGTGATTTATGTATATAAGAGCAATATTGTGCTCTTAAGGTTTTTCTGAAGGGGACCTTGTATGGGAGCTATGATAAATTATGGACCGATCAGAAAAAATTTCACAGTAACATTTTTGTATATAAGAGCAATACTTGTACCAAATTATATGGATATCTTAATTTAGTAAAGAGTTATGTGCGTTTAAGTGATTTTCGGGAGGGGACCTTGTATGGGAGCTATGACCAATTAAGGACCGATAGTAAAAAAATTCACAGTAATATTTCCTCATATAAAAGCAATACTTATACCAAATTTTATATGGATATCTTAATTTAGTAATGAGTTATGCGCGTTTAAGTCAATTTTGGGAGAGCAACAACGGTCCAATTATGGACCGATCCAAAAAATTTTTTCTCTAAATGAATTCTATTGACATGGAATTTTAATTTGTAAAAATTTGTGAAGATATCAACATTCCGACGGAAGTTATTAACAATAAACTCATTTTCCGGGACTAGGTACTTTTGTATGAGAGGTATAAGAAATTGTAGACCGATTCCGGAAATTTTCAACAGGACAGTTCCCGTGTAAAAACAAATGTATGATGTTTTTCATGTATGATGTTATATTGCATAGTTTTTGTGAAAATTACATCAGAATGTGTAAAAAATGTTTATTTTTTCGGAGTTGTTTTATGTTTGATTCATAACTTTCAATACCAAACTGCCTAGGATAATAGGGAATATTCTGGCCAAATTTCAATAATTTATTTCACTTCATTTTTGAAAATTAAGTTTTTGAAAATTAAACCTCTTTATCTCAAAATTTTGGCGTATAGGAAAAAAAATAAAATTTGTTAATTAACCATCATACATAGCTTTTTCCAAAATTATATGTTTCACTCGAAGAGCAAACAAAAAGTATTATTTTGTCGTCAAAGTTTGTCGTGTCACATATGTAACTCCCTTTATCACTTCTCCTCCTGCAGCACACCTTCTGGAGCCTCCGCCAATGGTCAATACAAAGTACCCGAATACTTCTGTTTCAATCGATTCAGCATGCTGAGGCTGAAATCGAAATGGCTAAATATCGTTGTCCCCAACCTTCGGCTTTGAAAAAGTAAATGTGTACGTTTGAAATAATAAAATTGTTTATTGTAAAATAACAACATGGCTATTGACAGTGTGACCAGGTTGCGGCTAAATCCCATCCAAAATAATGCTGAAAAAAGTGCTAAATTGATTTTAAAATGCCAAAAAAAAAAAATCTAAAATTTTTTAAGTGTTTTCATGAACAATTCATATTAATTTGTAACTGTAATTCATTGAAAGTTAAGGAAGAAAGTATATTCTGCCATGGTTGACCATATGATAAACTACCCCAGATATGAGTATAAAATGTGATTTATTTTTCGTAATAAATCATTTATGTTGAATTGTACCTTGGTTCCGATATATTTAAACTAATTTTCTGAGAAAGGTTTTATACATTTGTATATGTATGGGGGCTAGGTAAAATAAAGGACCGACTTTAACCATTTTTAAAAGCTTTTGTCATTGGGCCAAAAAAGCGTACGTGCCAAACATCATCAAATTGTTTTGAAAATTTCAACCTGTACCAGACGGTCAGACTTACATGGCTTAATCGATTCAGAAAATGATTCTTAGCCTATTAGTATACTCAAACGTAGTATAGTGGTGTAGGGTAAAAAATTAAGTACCGTGGCTTTAAGATAAAACAACAGAAATGCTAAAAATTATTCCAAAATTTTTGTAAATTTTTGCAATTGTGTAATGTCTGTAACTTAAAAACATTTCTGAATGCAAAAATTACATTAAAACTTTATTAATTGCACTAGTTTACAACGACTTTGCTCATGATATAAAACCTTTATGTGTTTTTGGAAGGAAAAGTTTAACATTTCGAGTTTTAGTTTTTTATATAAACAATTTTATTTGTCTTCCTCACAACACTTTAAAAATGGTTTTCATGTCACAAAAATATTGAAAATTCCGTTGAAATAATTTTAAATCTCGATGAATAGATGTCAGGTTTATAACACATACTTCCAAGATTTTTTCGGAAAAAATATAAATGAGAATATATAAAATGAATTATGAGGGATATATTCAAATCCGTAAGTTTGTAATTCTGGAATAAATTGTCAATCACATTTACGAAATTTATGTATTTTTATACCCTACACCACTATAGTGGGAAGGGTATTATGGGTTTGTGCTGATGTTTGTAACGCACTAAAATATTAGTACTATACCCACCTTTAAGTATACCGATCGACTCAGAATCACTTTCTGAGTCGATTTAAGTACAGGTCGCAATTTTCAAGATAAGTTGATGAAATTTGTCATACACGTTTCTTTTGACCCAAGAATGAAGCCAATTGATAATGGTTAAAATCGGTCCATTATTTCACCTAGCCCCCATACAACTGAACCCCCCCGAAAACGGCTTTTGAGCTCATAATTCAGTATAATATAAATGTATCTCGATAATAGTTCGCACAACTAAGTTTTATACAAACCTTGATGACCTTGCCGAATTTCGAAATGATCGGACTTCATTTGGTCCTAGCCCCCTTTCGGAAAATGACTTGAATATCCGCAATTCACTTATTAACACTGTTATTGCAATGGAATTTATCACAGACAAATATTATCTAAATATATCTAGCCCCTTTTATCGGGCTATATATATTTGCTCCTATCCCCCATATAAAGCCTCTTTCAGAAAATTAGTTTTTCGTCAATAAATTGCTTAAATAAATCGGAATCAATCCAGATAAATGCTTTATTATGAAAAATATATCACATTTAATATTCAGACATCATACTTTCTTAATTGTTTTAATTTAAAAAAAAAAACGTGACAACAGAATTGCTAAAAATTTTGTGAAAATAAAAAATAGAAAGTTGGATAATAAAGTCCTAATTTTATATTATTATCATTTTTTTTCAAGACACATTAACAAGAATTGCTGAAGGATGATGAAAATTTAAACCTCTTTATCTTTTGGCGTATAGGAAAATAATAAAATTTGTTAATTAACCATTATACATAGCTTTTTCCAAAATTATGTGTATCATTCCATGAGCAAGCAAAAAGTATTATTTTGTAAAATAGCGTTATTTACATATATATTTGAAAATACTTAACGTATTTTTAAAAATATATGAAATCTTTTGAATTATTTCTGAATTAAAAAAAAAAACACAACTAACACAAATGCAGAATTATCAACTGCAGTAGTGTTAGTTTGCCTTTCGCTGTTTTAATGGTTTGCGCATTTTGTTTTTTTTATACCCTACACCACTTCAGTGGGGAGGGTATATTGGGTTTGTGCTGATGTTTGTAACGCACAATAATATTGGTCCTATACCCACCTTAAAGTATACCAATCGGCTCAGAATCATTTTCCATGTAAAACTTGTAATCAAACTACAGGTCGCAATTTTGAATATAATTCAATGAAATTTGGTACATGATCTTCTATTGTCCCAGGGACAAAGCCTATTGAAAATGGTTAAGATCGTTAAATTATTTCACCTAGCCCCCATACAACTGAACCCCCCAATAGGGCTTGTAAACTTTGTAATCAAACTACAAGTCGCAATTTTGGAGATAATTCAATGAAATTTGTCACATGATCTTTCATGGTACCGTAAACGAAGCTTGTTGAAAATGGTTTACATCGGTCCATTATTTCACCTAGCCCCCATACAACTGAACCCCCCCGAATAGGGCTTTTAAGTTCATAATTATGTTTAATATACTCATATTTCGACAAAAGCTGAAAAAACCAAGTTCTATACAAGATTTGATGACCCTCACGAATTCCATAATAATAGTTCCTCATATGACCCTAGCCCAGGGGTCGGCAAACTACGGCTCGCGAGCCAAATGCGGCTCTTTGGATGTGGAGCTATGGCTCTTTAGTTTCATACGTATTTTTTTTATTTTATAAAAAAAATATATACATATATTAAAATCTTTCTGAATAGATTAACGAGCAGTGTTTGTTAAAACTAACAAAACAATTCGCATACGTTTCTACAATATACACAACATTTCAACTTTGTTTAATCCTTCTGCATGTGAGACAACTAACAAATGAAAGTTTAGAATCGTTTGTGAAACTTTAAACAACAAGTTATGATCCAAACTTTCTAAAGCTATACAAACCTGTCTCTCCTATTGAATTTGTTCCATGTACAAGTTAGTATTGTAAGAAAATGTTTAATTCTTTAAATTTTTAGTTGAAAAGTTCCCTATAAACGATGGGGTATCATGAGCGCTCCTACGAAGTGCCATTAGATAAAATGTAAAACATGATCATACATTCCGAAATTTTCGTGTTTTTCGAATTAAAAAATATTTTTTGGAAATTGAAAATATAGTAATTAAATAATTACTTAATAATGTAGAGAGTTTGGACACAGTTACCCAGGAAAAACTTACATTGAAAAGTCGTGAGTTAAAAAGCTAATAAAACCTCTTTTCACTACTTCTTCATTAGCATTTTAAGTCATTATTTTAACACGGTGATGTCATTGGAGGCAAGTACTTCTACGCACGCTTACTAATAGGAAGTTAAAAAAGTACTTGCAATTTCTCTTACAAAACAGTTGTTGAGTAAGTTGTTTTGTTTTTTAATAATAAAAAGAGCCAACTAGGATACGAACCAGGGACTTCGATTTTTTAGTCAAATGTTCTACACACTGCATAGCTATTTTATTGCGCATCAAATAATGGTTTTCACATCAAAATTAATTTTGTTTTATTTTTTGTAAAACACAATACTTAAAACGACAAAAAAAATGACAATGCCGAAAATAAAGTACTTCTATATCAGATTATAAGAAAGTTATTACTAGAATAATTCTAAGTAATGCAGACGGTAAGTAGTAGTCATTGAAAAGTAAGTGGTTATGGAAGTACAACCCATTACCGAATTTTTGGCTGGGTAAATACTAAAAACTTGTTCTATTTAAAAACTTCAATATTTAAATATTGCGCGTTTTAGAAACGTTTTACAGTGTATTATGGACCGACACATCCTTACAAAATTTGGTAATGAGATTTTGGACCCTACTTGTTTGTGTTGATTTTCATCACTATACTTGTATTTTTCGTCGTTTTCGTGAACACTATATGGGTGGGTAGGGTCAATTCTGAATCCATCCTTATTAAATTTGGTATAGATATATTTGTTCCTATAAACTTGTTTATGACGAATTTCACCACTATGCTGGTATTATTAAGCATGTTATGAGCGTTGAAGTCATTTCCTGAAGAGGAATTTATATGGGGGTATGGTCAACAATGAACTGATCCTTACAAAATTTTGGAGAGAGATTTTCGTTCCTATAATACTTGTTTGTGTCGAATTGCGTCGCTATACTAATATGTATTATTAAATCAGTTATGAATGTTAAAGTTATTTTCCGAAGTAGACCTTTTTAAAGGGGATTTGTCAATTATGTTTTGTTTGTGTTGAATTTTGTCATGATATTGCTATTATTAAGACAGTTATGAACGTTAAAATCAAATTTGGAAGATAGATATTTGTTCTTATAAAACTTGTATATTTTGAATTTCGCTGCTATATTGCTACTGTTAAGTCAATTATGATCGTTAGTCATTTTCTGAAAATGACCTAATATTGGGGTTGGTAAAATATTTATCTCGATTGCCGCCAAAATTATATATTACTTTATACTGTATTAGCTGCGTCATCAATTTTCGTGATTTTTACATTTCCTGATATGTTTCCAAATGCCTTTTAAATGATAACACTGTCGCCCTACTCTAATAAACTTCTATATTTTTATATAACGAGTGCTTAAAAAATGCATTCGAATGACCCATATAAATTCAAAAAGTATTTGTAGTCAAAAATCTATATGTAAGATTCCTTGCAGAATGTCCTGTAGATAATTAAACCAAGTTTATGTTTTTGAAGTGAATTCATAAAGTATTTGTAAAGTTTTAATAAACAACAATTTTGTGGCTCTTTTAAAACATATGTTTTGTAAACTGTAATTTTTGGCTCTTCCGACTCAAAAGTTTGCCGACCCCTGCCCTAGCCCAACAATAAACGGCTTAAGTATGTATATCTGAGGCAAGGTACAATTCAATTTAAATGCTTTATTATGGCAAATAAATCACATTATATATTTGTCAAAGGTGTAGGGTATTATATGGTCGGCATCGCCCGACTATAATTTCTTACTTGCTTTTGTTTTGATTCGTTTGGCGTTAATTGTTAATGTTTTTTATGCCCTACACCACTTTATTGGGGAGGGTATATTGGATTTGTGGTATACCTTAAAGTATACCAATCGGCTTAGAATCGTTTTCTGAGTCGATTAAGCTATGTCCGTCCGTCCGTCTGGCTGGCTGGCTGTCCATGTAAACTTTGTGCGCAAGCTACAGGTCGCAATTTTCAAGATAATTGGATGAAATTTGGCACGCACGTTTTATTTGACCCAAGGACGAAGCCTATTGGAAATGGCTAAAATCGATCCATTATTTCACCTAGCCCCCATACAACAGAACCCCCCGAAAAGGGCTTCTGAGCTCATAATTATGTTAAATATACGGCACAACTAAGTTTTATAGAAGTCTTGATGACCCTGCCAAATTTCATGAAGATCGGGCCCCATTTGACCCTAGCTCCCATACAAAGTCCCCTTCGGAAAATTACTTGAATGTCCCAAATTAACTTATAAACACAAATATCGCAATGAAATTCAGCACAATAAAATATTATGTAAATATAAATATATTCACAAAATGTTATCGGGCTTGGTCCATATTTGCCCCTAGCCCCCATATAAAGCCTCTTTCAGAAAATTAGTTTTTCATCCATAAATTGCTTAAATGTATCGGAACAAGGGAATATTGAAAATAAATGCTTTATCATGAAAAATAAATCACATTTAATATTCATAACTGGTGTAGGGTATCATATGGTCGGCCACGCCCGACTATACTTTCTTACTTGTTTGTTATTGATAAAGTAATTCCAGTGTTGTAAAAATGAAATAAATTGAAATTTTATAAAACTAATCATTTTTAAACACACTATGGTGTAGGGTATAAAGATTCTGCAAAGGCGAATATAGACATCTTACTTGCTTTACAATAAGAAATGTTGTTGTTTCTTTTTTGTCAAGTCATGCCAAAAATTGTCTTTTTCTGATGAAATTTTCAGAGGTTGTCTCCGATTTTGGCTCATATCTCCGTTATTATTACACGGATTTTGATGATTTCAAATAGGAAATTTCTAGAAAGCATGTTTGACAGAATTATTGAAGATTTGAATCCCTAAGAAATTTGGAGCCTTCAGAAGATTGATTTCAACAGACACACACAGACAGTCAGTCAGACAGACAGACAGACAGACAGACATGAATATGGCTTCATCGACTTCGATATCTATATACTTTATAGGGCCGGAAAATTATATTGTAAAAATTATAAACGGAATGACAAACTTATATACATATATATAACCTATTCACGAAGGTGAAAGGTATGATTTTGCTGTGTGATTAAGATGAGCAATGCGAAATAAGTTTTGTTGTTGTATTCTATGTGCAGACATTTAAATAATCAGTAAAAATATTTGCAGAAAATCAAATGTATTTCTGTAAGAAAATTATAAGTTTTATTTATTTTCTTTTTTTCTGTTTTCTTAGGAAGTAAGAAGAGATTGTTCTGCATCAGTAATATCGAAATATAGATTTCTTTGGTTAAATCTCAGCGAACTTTTGCAGTCTTTGGGAAATGCATACGCTAGAACATATTCTACATTGTGTATTTTTATGTAAGTATTTATCAAGAATGACAAGCTAAAGATTACGACATGACGTTCACATAATTAAAACATTCTGCGCATTTTGGATTTTCGTCACACTACCTGTATTCCTATTGGTTAATCATTTTCAGCTATAAATATAACAGTGGAATAACACTTTGCGTCAAAAATAAATACCTGGGAAATGATACTATTTTTCTGAAAGGTGGATCCGAGTAGAACAATTATATATTTTTGAAATTTGCCAAACACCTCCAAAATCTTGAGTTACGGGTAAAACCCCGGTTTTTCATACCTTTAAGCACTTATAAGTCAGTAACTTAGTTGAATCTGAACCGATTTTAAGTTTCTCCAAGGATTTAGAAATCAGAAGCTGAGGCCTTTACAATGTCATATATAACTTTTAAGTAACCTGGAGAGATATGTGTGAATTTCATCAGCAAACATATTTATACCCTACACCACTTTAGTGGGGAGGGTATATTGGGCTTGTGCTGATGTTTGTAACATACAAAAATATTCGTCCTATACCCACCTTAAAGTATACCAATCGTTTTCTGAGTCGATTAAGCTATGTCCGTCTGTCCGTCCGTCTGGCTGGCTGTCCATGTAAACCTTGTGCGCAAGGTACAGGTCGCAATTTTCAAGATAATTGGATGAAATTTGGAACACACTCCTTTTTCAGCCCAAGGACGAATCCTATTGAAAATCGGTTCATTATTTCACCAAGCCCCCATATAACAGAACCCCCCGAAAAGGGCTTCTGAGCTCATAATTATGTTAAATATACCTGTATATTGATAAAAAGCGGCACAAATCTAAATCTAATTTCCCCCATATAAAGCATCTTTCGGAAAATCAGTTTTGGAAAAATTTTGTATTAAGAAAAAGATCAATAACGTCGTCAATTGCTAACGGATTTTTAAAACCAAAGTTGCGTTTTACTCATGAATGGATTTCTAATCAGAATGGATTTCTAATCAGTTAATAAACAGTACGGTTCCTATATAAAATACTTTCAAAAAACATCTCCAAACTTGGACAACAGAGCACAGTGGGGCAGAATCGAAATTTTTTGGAAATAAATCTGGCATTTCTAAACGGCTGATCCGATCGGTATAAAATTTGGCGTAAGCGTAGCCAAGGAGTATTCGAGTTTAAGTTTTGAAGATGAACCCCGCAGATGTCCCGACGCTGTGGCGGCTCAAAGTAGGGTACCTACGACATGTAAAATTTTTAAACTCGTGCCATTTTTTTGTTTTTCATCCAAATACAAAGATTTTTATATTTTCTGAAAGCGCTCGAGGAGATCTTGAAACATGCTTGGACATACTACTTATCTCTTATAATATCCGAGTTATAGGCATTTAAAAATTTTCTGATACAAAATTTACCATACCTTGGTCCGCCTTTTTTTGAATACCGGGCGTAATTTTGGACCAAATGGACTCAATTTTTTCTTGTTAGTTAGACAACAAAATTTCCAAATATACAAAAAATTCAGATCAATATCATTTACAGATCCAAAAATATACGTTTTTATACCCTCCACCACCATCAGTGGTGATAGAGGGTATATATAACTTTGTCATTCCGTGTGTAACACCAAGAAATATTCATCTGAGACCCAACAAAGTATATATATTCTTGGACCTTATGAAATTCTGAGTCGATTTAGCTATGTCCGTCTGTCCGTCCGTCCGTCTGTCTGTCTGTCTGTATAAAACATTCTCACGTTAACACGAAGCAACAAAAATTAACGAAATTCTCCCAAAATATTTATTATTGTCCTAGGCAGTTTGGTATTGAAAATGAGCAAAATCGGTTCACACCGGGAAAAGTTATGAATCAAAATTTGAAACAACCTCGAAAAAAATAAGCATTTTTTACACATTCTGATGTAATTTTCTCGAAAACTGTGAATGATAATTCCATGAAAATCAGCATACATTCGTTTCTATACAAGAGCTTGATTCCCGCTGAAAATTGCCTGAATCGGTCCACAATTTCATATACCTCCCATACAAAAGTACATATTCCCGGAAAATGGGTTTTTTATTAATAACTTCCGTCACAATGTCGAAATCTTTACAAAATTTTACAAATTAAAATCTTATGTCAATAGAAATCATTCAGAGAAAAATTTTCTGGATCGGTCCATAATTGGACATAGCTCCCATACAAGGTCCCCTCCCGAAAATAACTTAAACGCACATAATTCATTTCTAAATCAAGTTATCTATATAAAATTTGGTACAAGTATTGCCCTCACATACAGAAGTATTACTTTGACATTTTTTTTTCCATCGGTCCATAATTGGTCATAGCTCCCATACAAGGTCCCCTCCCGAAAATCACTCAAACGCGCATAACTCATTACTAACATAAGACATCCATATACAATTTGGTACAAGTATTACTCATGTGCACAGAAATATTATTGTGAATTTTTTTTCCGATCGGTCCATTATTGGTCATAGCTCCCATACAAGGTCCTATCCCTAAAATCACTTAAACGCGCATAACTCATTACAAAATTAAGATATCCATATAAAATTTGGTACATGTATTACTCTCACATACAGAAATATTACTGAGAAATTTTTTTTCTGATCGGTCCCATACACGGTCCCCTCCCGAAAATCACTGTGGAATTTTTTTCCTATCGGTCCATCCTTGGTCATAACTCCCATGCAAGGTTCCCTCCCGAAAATCACATAAACGCACATAACTCATTACAAAATATTGATATCCATACATTTAGCACAAATATTGCTCTTATATACATAAATTACACTATAAAATTGTTTTACGATCGGTCCATACTTGGTCATAGCTCTCATACTAGGCCCCCTGCAGAAAATTACTTAAATGTACAATATTAATTACCAAATAATGATATAGATACAGAATTTTGAAATTTTGTTTTTATATACACAAGGTCCTCTTTCGAAAATCTCTTAAATGCACATTACTCATTACCAAATAAAGCTATTGATACAAAAATTCTATTTCAAGATTTTTGCACGATCGGTTCATAACACACATTACTTATTACTAAATTACGATATAGATACAAAATTTTACTGAAATATAGCTTTCATTTCCAGAAGTTTTGCTTAAAGAATTTTTTACGATCGGTCTATAATTGGTCATATCTCCCATACTAGGTCCTGTCCCTAAAACCGTATTTAACTAGTTGCATTATCAATTTGTGTAGAACAAAATTATATATATGTATTTTGATAATCCTTAAATCTTTCACACACATGCATACATGCAAATTAATAAAATTCGCCAAGCGTTGGTAATGTTCAATAAATCTTGGAATTGTAATAGATTTGAGCTGTTTGAATCTACGGATTTTTCTATTTAAGATATGAGAAAACTTTTTTCTACAAATATTTGATCAATTAGAAAAGTATTAATATAAAAGCAGCTGGTGGAGGGTATTGAAGATTCGGCTCAGCCGAATATAGCACTCTAACTTGTTTAATTTAAAAATTCAAAAAATTTTAGATTTTTGCCGTTTTTTTGCCAAAAATCTTTTATTAATAAAATAAAATTTTCTTTAAGAACATATAACAATTTTATAGTTTTAAAAGGTATCTTTACGCAGAACGCTTTGGCGTAAAAAACTTGTCTTATTTTTTGAAAATGTTGCCACTGCGTCCTTCCGAATATGACCTATTTTTTATCAAAACTTCAACTTTGGGCGACATGTTCTAAAATCCCAAAGCTGGGATCAGAAAACTGAAAGCAGTTTTGGAAACCTCAATATGTTTTCTATTTACTCCAAAAGTATTTTCCTAGCCCTGAAATAAATGTGGACCCTATGGGCAAAAAAAGTAAAAAATCACATTTTTGGGATTTTCATTCCTATTTTTGGGAATTGCGGGATGCCCTTTGACCTTTTCAATTTTTTTGCATTTTCTTATTTGAAATGACAAATTTAACAAGCGTTGAAAATTTCATTGAGTTTTGTTCATAAGTAAAGATTTTGTCATATATTACATATTTGTTTAATTTCTAAAACTATGATTTATATCAAAATTTTAATAGGGTCGCAGATAGCTACAACAATTTAGTCCATATTTATCCCTTAATATCATTTTTTAGTTAGATATGGAAATTCTCGACCCTTTACAAAAAATTTCAAGCCAATATCTCAATTACATTCAAAAATATGTTCATTTAAACCTGTGTCCTTTAATTACATCTTTTTCATTTAGTTAATTATTTTATTAAAGACTATAACATTGTATATACAATAAAAAAATTATAATTTTATTATGAGCCACGCACAACAACACCTAAATCACCCCACACAAACCATCTTTCCCGCCCACCGAAATATAAAACACAATTTAATACAATATCATTAGTTAGTATAATAGCTTTTTTATTTGAACTGTTTATCTTAAACATAATACAATTAATTCTTACAACCTAGAGTTTCATAACAAATCCATCTTTTTCGCATAGTTGAAAGAACAGGATCAGAAGATAGAAGTAAACTATTAAAAATATCTTCATTCTGTGATTGCCTGGAGCATTTTCTTGAGCTGAATAGTTGAACATGCTTAAAATCTCGATTCCTCGCTTCCTGGGCTTCTTCTGTTAACTCTCCAAGTGGAAGAATATTCGATTCAATTATTATTTGACCAAGACACAATACTGTACTGTTGGTGTTAGTTCCCTCCATGGATACAGAGATACAAGTAATTTAGAAATTTCAGATGTATTGATTTCCATTAATTTTATGTTTACTATTCAGTGCCATTAAAATAGTGTTAACTCTTCGAAGCAACTCCTTGTCGATTCCAGTTATTTTTGAAGTAATTTCAAAATCACGAAAAAACCTTCTCGCCGTATTACCGTCATTTGTACTACCGCAACTTGGAAGTGGTTTGTCGATGTTTAATCCCATCTGAACTTTAAATTCTTCTTGGATTCTGCTTTTTTCCGTAGCTCTCAGTTCTTTCAATTCTTCATTATTTTTTGTTGATTTAGTAAGATTCTCTGGCACACTTCTATATTTGAGGTCGTATGCTATGTGTAAAAAGTAATCCAAAAATCGTATTCTGGCATGAAGTGGTGAAATTCCGAAAGACAGGACTTCTTCATTAATACTTCTGCTTTTGTTTATATTTGAGAATTGCGACTTTTTCTCACTACATATTGAGCATCTTCAGAAGGAAGAAGTTTCTGTTATGGCATTGCTGACCTTTCCATCAATCATTGTTAAGCTTAGCTGATATGATACGTTAATAGAGAATTCCTTTATTTTTATGCAAATGGGCTCCAGTGCATTTATTTCATCTTTTAAATATTCCACTAAATCTTTTGTTGTTTTCTTTGACTCCTTTATATGTTCAAATCCAATGGGTCTACAAAAATTTTTTGAACCCGGAGTTGTATTGATCCATATATCTTCAAATGAATTTCCGATGCTTGACGATGATGGATTAAGGGAATATGAACGAATTCGTAATGGCACTAATGATGACATAAATACACTTTTGTAGTCTGCTAATGTCCGACTTCCACAAGCTTGTTTGTATTCTGGAAGTGCTGATAAACCGTCACATCCCCACTTACACATTAAGACAACATCACAGTTATGAATTTTCCTTAGTTGGTCTTCTGAAAAGTCTAACACAATTCTTGATGCTGTGTTTTCGAGCAAAGATGATATATCAATACAAGCTTTCACATCATTAACAGCAATAGGTGATGGTAGGATAGTTTTTTTTCCTGGATCGCCTTGTATGATGGTAATATATTGTGTCCTTTTTCATGCAGAGCTTTCCTTAATATTTGGTACTTATTTCGACTGAGACCCAGTTCCAACATAAGCGCTATTGCTTCCTCTTCAGTAAAATTTGATTGTGATGTTGGAGTTGGTATACTTTCCACAATTCGCTTAAGTCGTTTTGGTGATGCATTAGGAAGAATAGTTGCAATATGTACGGCATCCATAGGTTGGTTTTCCTTTTTCAGCATTTCGTTAAATGTATCAGCAATTTCCTCATTTGAGATTGAAAAAAGTTTTTGTGTGACCCTCTTTTTTTTGACCTTGAACAAAAGTCTTCGTATAACTTGCAAGGCGCTCCTGTTGATGTGTTGTAAGTTGAGATTTCCGTAGTAGTTTCCATCCAACTACAAAATTTTAATCGAAATTTCTTTTGATTTCCATCCACAGACTTACTTTTTACATCAAAAAGTTTTAAAAAGTTTTCAATTTTTGATATGCCTGTTTTGTCTACTTTTCTACTATATGTAGTTTTTATATAATTTGAAATGTCTTCAATTCTTTCTGGCCCTTTTGAAGATACACTCCATAAAACGGAACACAACTCTTCGTACTTTAATGTAATCTTCATTGTAGATTTATTAAATATGGTACTTAAAATCTGAGAAGTTTACTTATATACCAATTCTTGTCATTTCCGATACAGGTATTCCAAAGTAAAAAATTACGAATTGTCTACCTATTAACATTTAGGACTATATTACTATAACCTGTAATTCAGTCATTGATATTTCTTATTAGTGAATGAATCGAAATTATCATTACCTGTATATTTTTACCTACATGATCACAAACGAAACAGAACGAAATGATCTGTCGAAAAAATTTAGGTAAAAAATAGTTATAAATTTCTGAAAATTTAAGCATAATAGGACCTTTCAATTATAAGGATAAGCAAACAAATAGAAAATAGGTAAATATAAGATTTAAATATGTTCTGTCATATTTAATACTAAAATATGAAAAATATGAAATTAAAGGATACAGGTTTAAATGAACATATTTTTGAATGTAATTGAGATATTGGCATGAACATTTTTGTAAGGAATCGAGAATTTCCATATCTAACTAAAAGAAGATAAATATAAGGGATAAATATGGACTAAATTGTTGTAGCTATCTGCGACCCTATTAAAATTTTGATATAAATCATACTTTTAGAAATTAAACAAATATGTAATATATGACAAAATCTTTATTTATGAACAAAACTCAATGAAATTTTCAACGCTTGTTAAATTTGAAAAGGTCAAAGGGCATCCCGCAATTCCCAAAAATAGGAATGAAAATCCCAAAAATGGGATTTTTACTTTTTTGCCCATAGGGTCCACATTTATTTCAGGGCTAGGAAAATACTTTTGGAGTAAATAGTAAACATATTGAGGTTTCCAAAACTGCTTTCAGTTTTCTGATCCCAGCTTTGGGATTTTAGAACATGTCGCCCAAAGTTGTAGTTTTGATAAAAAATAGGTCATATTCGGAAGGACGCAGTGGCAACATTTTCAAAAAATAGGACAAGTTTTTTACGCCAAAGCGTTCTGCGTAAAGATACCTTTTAGAAAACTATAAAATTGTTATATGTTCTTAATAAAAATTTTATTTTATTAATAAAAGAGTTAAGACACATTTTTGGCAAAAAAACGGCAAAATTCTAAAAATTTTTGAATTTTTAAATTTAACAAGTTAGAGTGCTATATTCGGCTGAGCCGAATCTTAAATACCCTCCACCAGCTACTTTTATATTAATACTTTTCTAATTGATCAAATATTTGTAGAAATAAGTTTTATCATATCTTAAATAGAAAAATTCCTAGATTCAAACAGCTCAAATCTATTACAATTCCAAGATTTATTGAACATTACCAACGCTTGGCGATTTTTATTAATTTGCATGTATGCATGTGTGTGAAAGATTTAAGGATTTTCAAAATACATATATATAATTTTGTTCTACACAAATTGATAATGCAACTAGTTAAATACGGTTTTAGGGGCAGGACCTAGTATGGGAGATATGACCAATTATAGACCGATCGTAAAAAATTCTTTAAGCAAAACTTCTGGACATGAAAGCTATATTTCAGTAAAATTTTGTATCTATATCGTAATTTAGTAATAAGTAATGTGTGTTATGAACCGATCGTGCAAAAATCTTGAAATAGAATTTTTGTATCAATAGCTTTATTTGGTAATGAGTAATGTGCATTTAAGAGATTTTCGGAAGAGGACTTTGTATGGGAGCCAGAGTTGTCAACTATTTTATACTAAAACGCGCCGTCCATTCACTCAAAACGCACTAAAAAGCGCTAAAATTATATTTTTACACAGTCTTAAAAAATATAGTATTTAGCTAAAATTTGTTTATTAAAAAAATTACTACAAATATGTTTGATTTTCTTATTCAATGACTAATTGCTATCATCGATCAAGATCTCAATAACTAGTCAAAGAGATTTTTTTAAATTCCCCATAATAAATTTTAATTAAACTCTTCATTTCCAAAAATACTAAGAGCCAAAACTTTGTGAAAAAACTGAAGTAATCGTCAAGTAATTGTTTCCTTGACAGTGAAGTTATAAAAAAAGAATGCTAAATTTTTGTGAATCAAACTTTGTGCGATCAAAATTATTTTTGTATTATTCACATTAAAATATCAATAGTTTTCACGAAATGCAATTTTAATTTCAAGTTCAAGTTAACCTAACTAAAATTAAGTTAATTTACAACTTTTCCCTTTTTTGACGTGAAAAACTTCCCTTGTTGTGAATTTTTTATAGAATTTTCTGATCAATAAAAACTGTTACGATCAAAATCAACTGTTGTGGAATTTCAAGAAATCAATTTTCCCTTCGAAGGTATTGAAAATTTAAGAATAAACAGATTTCAATTCTTTTGGCGAAAAAGGTGAATATTTTTTATTTTAGTTTTAAAGTTTTAAAATAACTCATCACACTAAAAGATCTTTGAATTACTCATAATATGGAAAGTTTAGAAAAAGGAACTTTAATAAATTTGTACGGCAGAGTACTGTCTAAAATTATTCCGTTTTATCTTTATTGTTAAACTAGAATAATTTTATGTTATTAAAAAGATTTTTCATTTGTTGAAATAAGCGTTAATTTAGCGCCTTTTTCCAAAAAAGCGCTAAGAGGAAAAAATGCGACTTTTGGATTGTTAAAAGGGGCTAAATCTAGCGCCAAAAGCGCTAAATTGGCAACGCTGATGGGAGCTATGACTAATTGTGTATATAAAAACAAAATTTCAAAATTCTGCATTTATATCATTATTTGGTAATGAATATTGTACGTTTAAGTAATTTTCTGGAGGGTGCCTAGTATGAGAGCTATGACCAAGTATGGACCGATCGTAAAACAATTTTATAGTGTAATTTATGTATATAAGAGCAATATTTGTGGTAAATGTATGGATATTTTAATTTAGTAATGAGTTATGTGCATTTATGTGATTTTCGGGAGGGAACCTTGCATGGGAGCTATGACCAAGGATGGACCAATAGGAAAAAAATTTTACAGTAATATTTCTGTGTATATGAGCAATACTTGTACAAAATTTTATATGGATATCTTAATTTAGTAATGAGTTATGCGCGTTTAAGTGATTTTCGGGAAGGGACCTTGTATGGGAGCTATGACCAAGGATGGACTGATAGGAAACAAATTTACAGTGATATTTTTGTGCATATGAACTATACTTGTATCAAATTTTATATAGATATCTTAATTCGTTAATGAGTTATGTGCGTTTAAGTGATTTTCGGGAAGGGACCTTGTATGGGAGCTATGACCTATTATGGACCGATCGGAAAAAAATTTACAGTAATATTTCTGTTCATTTGAGCAATACTTGTACCAAATTTTATATGGATATCTTAATTTAGAAATGAGTTATGCGCGTTTAAGTGATTTTCGGGAAGGGACCTTGTATGGGAGCTATGACCTATTATGGACCGATCGGAAAAAAATTTCACAGTAATATTTCTGTTCATTTGAGCAATACTTGTACCAAATTTTATATGGATATCTTAATTAATAATGAGTTATGCGCGTTTAAGTGATTTTCTGGAAGGGACCTTGTATGGGAGTTATGACAAAGTATGGACCGATCGGAAAAAAAATTCCACAGTAACATTTCTGTATATGTGAGCAATACCTGTACCAAATTTTATGTGGATATCTTAATTTAGTAATGAGTTATGTGCGTTTAAGTGATTTTCGGGAGGGGACCTTGAGTGGGAGCTATCATCAATTAAGAACCGATCGGAAAAAAATTTACAGTAATATTTTTGTGCATATGAACTATACTTGTACCAAATTCTATATATATATATTGATTCGTTAATGAGTTATGTGCGTTTAAGTGATTTTCGGGAGGGGACCGTGTATGGAAGCTATGACCAATTATGGACCGATCGGAAAAAATTTTCACAATAATATTTCTGTGCACATGAGTAATACTTGTACTAAATTTTATATGGATGTCTTATGTTAGTAATGAGTTATGCGCGTTTAAGTGATTTTCGGGAGGGGACCTTGTATGGGAGCTATGACCAATTATGGACCGATGGAAAAAAAATTTACAGTAATACTTCTGTATGTGAGGGCAATACTTGTACTAAATTTTATATAGATAACTTGATTTAGAAATGAATTATTTGCGTTTAAGTTATTTTCGGGAGGGGACCTTGTATGGGAGCTATGTCCAATTATGGACCGATCCAGAAAATTTTTCCTCTGAATGAATTCTATTGACATAACATTGTAATTTATAAAATTTTGTAAAGATTTCGACATTGTGACGGAAGTTATTAACAAAAAACCCATTTTCCGAGAATATGTACTTTTGTATGGGAGGTATATGAATTGTGGACCGATTCGTGCAATTTTCAGCAGGAGTCAAGCTCTTGTGTAGAAACGAATGTATGCTGATTTTCATGGAATTATCTTTCATAGTTTTCGAGAAAATTACATCAGGATGTGTAAAAAATGCTTATTTTTTTCGAGGTTGTTTCAAATTTTGATTCATAACTTTTCCCGGTGTGAACCGATTTTGCCTAGGACAATAATAAATATTTTGGGTGAATTTCGTTAATTTTTGTTGCTTCGTGTTAACGTGAGAATGTTTTATACAGACAGACAGACAGACAGACGGACGGACGGACGGACAGACGGACATAGCTAAATCGACTCAGAATTTCATAAGGTCCAAGAATATATATACTTTGTTGGGTCTCAGATGAATATTTCTTGGTGTTACACACGGAATGACAAAGTTATATATACCCTCTATCACCACTGATGGTGGTGGAGGGTATAAAAACGTATATTTTTGGATCTGTAAACGATATTGATCTGAAATTTTTTGTATATTCGGAAATTTTGTTGTCTAACTAACAAGAAAAAATTGAGTCCATTTGGTCCAAAATTACGCCCGGTATTCAAAAAAAGGCGGACCAAGGTATGGGAAATTTTGTATCACTAAATTTTTAAATGCCTATAACTCGGATATTATAAGAGATAAGTAGTATGTCCAACATGTTTTTTCAAGATCTCGTCGAGCGCTTTCAGAAAATATAAAAATCTTAGTATTTGGGTAAAATGGCACGAGTTTAAAAATTTTACATGTCGTAGGTACCCTACTTTGAGGGTTCATCTTCAAAACTTAAACTCGAATACTCCTTGGCTACGCTCAGTCCAAATTTTTTTTAGAAATGCCAGATTTATTTCCAAAAAATTTCGATTCTGCCCCACTGTGCGGCGCAAAACTAAAATAAAAAATATTTTTTCTGATAAAATTCACACATATCTCTCCCATACCCCGTTTCTGTAACTTTTAGTGAGAAGTTCTCACATCGAGAAGTGTGAAACAAAAAATTCCATCGTTTCTCGATTTGTGAGTAAAAAGTGTTTCTGTAACTTAAAGTGAGAAGAGGCTACACGAATTACATTTTTATTGGAAATTTCCAAATAAAACAGCTGTCAAAAACATGAAAATTAAAAGAAGAAAACCAAAATTACCGAACAAATTTATAAACGAAGAATAAATAAACAAAAAATATTGAAATTAAATCAAAATTGTTCGAAAAATTATCCCACTAAATTCGCCATTGGCAAATTCTAAGTTTATGCCCACATACTTTTTTAGCATTTGCTTCTGTATATCCAAAATTCCTCATATTTTCTAAAAATTAGTGAACAATATTTATTTTAATCTTAATTAATTATAAATATAACATTACTTTTTCATTATTTCATACAATTCATTTCTCACAAAATTTTCTTACAGAAACACTTGGATGTGAGAAATTATATTTTGTTTCAATTCACATTGTTTTTTCTTCAATTTCACTGTTTCATGCTAGAAACTTCTCGATGCGAGAGTTACAGAAACGAGGCACAGGTTACTTAAACGTTATATATGTCATTATAAAGGCCTCAGCTTCTGCTTTTTAAATCCGTGGAGAAACTTAAAATCAGTTCAGATTCAACTATGTTACTGACTTATAAGTGCTTAAAGGTATGAAAAGCCGTTATTTTACCCGTAACTCAAGATTTTGGAGGTGTTTGGCAAATTTCAAAAAAAAATCTTGTTCTACTCAGATCCACCTTTTAGAAAAATAGTAACACTTCCCAGTGCCTGTGTTCTGTAAGTTGATCGAAAAGCTTTCGCATCGAGTAGGCATAAAACAAAAAATTCCATCGTTTCTCGATTTGTGAGTAAAAAGTGTTTCTGTAACTTAGAGTGAAAACAGGCAACATGAATTACGTTTTTATTGGAAATTTCCAATAAAATACCTGTCAAAAACATAATAATAAAAAGATAAAAACAAAAATTGCCAAACAAATTTATAAACAAAGATTAAATAAACAAAAATATTGAAATTAAATTTAAAATCAGGGACCGAAAATAATTGTTATTTTTTTTCTTTCTAAAGAAAAGGTTACGCAAAGAATACCTTTATTTTATTTAGGGACTTTTTAACCATTATTATAAGATTTATATTATTTAGGTCTCCGTAACCTATTCACATGAGAAATATATTTTTTTGGTTAGGAATAGCTGTTATTTAGGTAGGTAGGTAGGTCGATAGGAGGATGTATACTACATCAAAGCCGAAGAAATACACCTAGGCCACTATCGGGCCTGTTGTGCGCTCCAATTCATGAAAAAAATGGGACCTGAATGAATTATTTTTCAGTGTTCATAAACTCAGTTACCTGAACGTAATTCCTAAGAATATTCCAATCAGTGTTAGTCAAGAATGTTATTTCCGGAATAACATCACTTCCAAGATACTTGGATCTAACTTCGACGAATGCCTGGCAATGGCAAAGAAAGTGCTCCAGAGTTTCACTGTCCTCTCCACATGCTCTACATTCGTCTGAAGCCGCACGTCCAATTTTGCATAGATGTGCTTGTAATCCTATGTGTCCACTCAGAATACGTACCATCATACTAACTTCAGACTTGCTCATTTTGAGGAGATTTTTCGTCTTGCTCTCATCACGGTCACCCCATACGATCTTCGTGGTTCTACCCACTGTTTCATTATTCCAAAAGGCCTTATGGGATTCTCCCACCCATATTTTTAGTTCAGTTTTTGTTGGGTCGAATGGTTTCGCGTTTGTCAGGTTAACTGCCTCGAGCTCCCTACCCTTTAAAGCTATTACATTCGCCCTTTCGTTACCGACTACTCCCGAGTGGGCTGATACCCATATGATGTGAACCTTACCTCCGGGAGAGTATTCAGTTAAAGATTTCTTACAATCCAATACGGTCTTAGATTTAGTTCTATCGCCTGATATCGCCCTAATTGCCTTCTGGCTATCGGTAAATATATTAAGCCCTGTGGGCGCCATATTTAATCTAATCCAATTTACGCATTCCTTTATTGCTCGTATTTCTGCCTGGAAGCGGTCTTCAATATAGAACCCCAGGCCCACTTTGTCCCCCAATTTAGATCCATCCGTGTAACAACGGGTTCCTACTGGTATTTGCTTTAATGTTGCGCTTGACCAAGACATTCTATCTGGGATCAGCGTTTTGAAAGTTTCCGACATATTCTGTGTCTGGTATACGATCAGGCACGTCCGATGAATGTGTATAACCTTCCAATGTGTCCAGTATACATTGATGACGTGTCCTATAACCGCTTTTGGCCAGTTCGCCTAAAGTAAAGAGCCGTTCGGCTGTAAGCGCCGCCTCATATCTTAAATATGTTTCAATGGGTGGAATATCTAGCAACGTTTCCAGAGCCTTGGTTTAAGTAGTATACATGGCACCACTTATACCCAAGCAGCATGTACGCTGAACTCCCTGTAGTAGTTTGATATTGCACTTTTTGTCTAAAGCAGTCCACCAGATTATTGAAGCATAAGCTAGAATTGGTCTAATTACACTTTTATAAAGCCAATTTGACATAGTAGGACTAAGACCCCATTTCATGCCTATAGTTCTCCTACATATCGCCCAGCACCGATGTGCCTCTTTGTGGTGTCTCCATTTTAATTTCCGGTCGAGGATTACACCAAAGTACTTAACTTTGCCTGTCACTGGTATCTTCTTGCCCAGGAAGCAAGGTTCAATATACATAGAAACTTTTGTCTTTCTTGTGAAAAGACAGATTTCCGTTTTTGCCGGGTTAACATTGAGGCCTCTCGGTTGAACCCAGCTCAAGGCCGTATTCAGACCCACCTCAGCTCTTCTACACAAATAATTTGGATTCTTTCCCTTTAAAAGTATTACGACATCGTCTGCATAGCAGACAGGTCTAAGTCCTTTCTCAGTTAGGGTCCTTAGGAGGCTATTAATCGTGGTGACCCAGAGTAAAGGTGACAAAATGCCACCCTGTGGTATACCGCGAAATACCTTTTTCCTGATAGTTATATCGTACATCTCGCAGCTTATCCATCTGTTCCTTAGCATGTGGTTGATCCAGTTACGGAGCACCCGGTCAACATAAAACTGGTCTAGAGATTGGATAAGGGTATCAGTGTGCACGTTATTGCAAGCGCCTTCGATGTCAATGCATACCGCCAGTGTATACAGTTTGCTATCAAAGGATGTACCTATGTAGTGGACAACTTCGTTTAAAGCGGTTTTCACCGATCGTCCCTTTACATAAGCATGCTGCTTAAATTTTAGGTCTTTGTCGGGTATACTGCTTTTAACCATACTATCGACTATCCGTTCCAAGCTTTTAAGTAGGAAGGACGTAAGACTTATCGTTCGATAAGACTTAGGTGTCGAATAGCTAGGTTTCCCTGGTTTAGGTATAAATATTACCCTTGCATCCTGCCATTTAATTGGGGTATATGTGAATTTCAAGCATGCAGTGAATATCTGAGACAGATGTACCGAAACCAGTCCCGAATCCATCTGTAAGAGTGCCGGGAAAATGCCGGCCCTGCAGCTTTATAGGGAGCGAAACTCTTGGTTGCCCCTTTAACCATATCAGATGTAATTACAATTTCCGTGTTAGCCTCCCCTTCCTCTAATATCGGTTCATCTATGTTATTCGATATACCGGGTGGAAAATGAAAGTCCATTAGGAGTTTCATTGTCTCCTCCATATCCTGCAGCCTCCTGCCCGTATCATCGACCATAGATTCTGGTTGGACATGAGTTTTGGAAAGGAATTTTTTATCTTCGATACGTCATTTACGTTGTCTACCTGTTCACAGAAAAGTTTCCAGGAGTCTCGTTTGGCTTTACGAACAATTTTCTTATATTCACCAAGTTTACTACGATACTCATCCCAGTATACTGCGGTTTTTTTTACGCCGTGCTCGGTTAAATAGTTTGCGAAGAGTCTTACCAAGGTTCCGGATCTCCCCGGTTACCCAGGGTTTCTCCTGGGCAGATCTCCGCTCTCGCAGCTGGTCTCGAACGATACAACCAAGGCACTTGTGAGCATTTCTACTTTGGCGTCTATGTTTCGACATTGAAAAGTGTTCTGACATAAACGGTTCTTTAGTAAGGAACCGAACATTGTCCAATTAGTTTTAGACTTATTCCGAAACTTTATCGGCTTTGGTGGTGTACCGATGGTCAGAAAAGGAGTGCTCGTCCGAAATTCTCCAATCCTGAATTTCGCTCTTCTGAACATATAGTTATATCTGATACTTCTTCTCTGATTCTATTGACGAAGGTAGCTTTATTACCTAAGTTCGATGTGATCGAGTCTTTAGTATTAAGGAAATCCATAAGGGCTTGTCCCCTGCGATTGGTGTTTGTACTACCCCAAGCTACATGGTGGGAGTTGGCATCACAACCTATTACAATTTTCGTATTTTGCCTATGTTGTCACGACCTTGCTTCAGTACCGTTGCATCCGATGTGGATAATCCTGTTGAGAGGAGAAAACATAAATTCTTGTGACATTAGATACATGTTCTCGGTCGAGACCCTGTATCAGGGAAGAAAAGTTGAAATTTACGTGATTTAATCCAGAGACCTTGTTGCGAATCGTTCAAGGTTCCTGGATTAAAGCTATACCTATCTTACCTGTGTTAATTTTAGCCATCAGAGCGTTGGTAGCTGTCTCGCTCCGATGGAGGTTTATTTGCTGTTATTTAGCAATCAATATTTTTTTGGTTATAGATAACCAAAATTTAATTTATTTTTTGATCCATATAAATATTAACGGAATTGAAAGGCAAATTAATTTAAATTATATTTTATTTATAAAATCATTAGAGATTTGTTGCAAAACTGGCCGTTTTAATTACTTTGCCAAAGATATTTGAAAAAAATATAACCAATAAAAAATTTTTGGTTACGATAATTGTTATTCGTAACCAAAAAATATATTTTTCTTTGGTATTGGTTACGATGACCAAAATCAAATATATCTTATAATAATGGTTAATTATAACACTTATTTTAAATCCATCACTATTAATTGTTTAGTGAGACCTTTTCGTCATTTTTCTTATAACCGTTACGTCCCTGTTTAAAGTATTTAAAAAATTATCCCACTGAATTGTCCCTTGGTAAATTATAGATTTATGCCCACGTACTTTTCAGCTTTAACTTCTGTATATTAGAAATTATTCCTATTTTCCAAAAATTAAAATATTATTAATAATATTAATTTTAATCTTAATTTATTATAAAAACAACATTATCTATTCTTTATTTCTTACAATACATGTTTAAATTAAACTTTTTTTCATAAAATTTTCCTTTCCGCACCGTTTTAAAATGTGAGTTTTTTTGACAGTTCATGTGAGAAACTTCTCACAAAATTTTCTTACAGAAACACTTTTACTCACAAACTTCCAATATCCTACGTCAAAAAACTTAAATGATAGATAGTTCTCACAAAAATAAATTACAGAAACACTTATATGGGAGAAATGATATCTTGTTTCAATTCACAGTGTTTTTTCTTCCATTTCACTGTTTCATGCGAGAAATTTCTCGATGCGAGAGTTACAGAACACAGGCACAGGTATTTCAAATTTCGTTTATTTTATCTCACTGTGTAATTTATTACTTTTATCTGCTAATTAATGGATAGTAACTATTTTTTTCATAAAATTATTTATTTATTTATTAAATTTTTCTCGGGGGAGTTTTCCAGTTTTTCCTACCGAGCGCATCCCCGGCTGGCGGATAGGGGGTGTTGATAACCCATCTGTCCTCTCCTAGCTTTAGAGTTTCTTAATCTGAGGGAGGGCAGATTGTCCACCATCTGGAAATATTATATTCCCCGCGGGCCAAAAAACTGGAAAAAACAAGCATTGAAAATAAAAATAAAAATAACAAGTAAGAGTGTTATATTCGGCCATGCCGAATCTTATATACCCACCATCAAATCATCCTTATTAATAAATTTTGATATTATCGATCTAGTTTGAATCATATGTTGATATTAATATGAACATCACGGACATATTTGGAAGAGGGCCAAGGGCTTAAGCATGGACCGTGCTATTCCGAATTAAAAATATTAATTTTGTTTGACCCAATATTTATAACCAAAAACTGTTTTTTTGTAAGAGTGGTTATATGGAGGGTAGAGTCAATTATGGACCTATCCTTGTCGGTTTATTCAATAATTGTTTGTATCTAATGTCGCTGTACTCGTATTTTTAATTCAGTCATGAGGTTTAAAGTAATTTTCTGAAGAAAGCCGAAAATGGGGGTTTGATAGTTATCGACCGATCTTCATCAAATTCAGTTGAAAAATTTCAGTTCCTATAAAACTACCATAATTTGGAAGAACTTTTGAGTCACACATGAGCGTTTAAGTGATTTTCTGGAGCGAATCAATTATAGACCGATTTCAATAAGGACCGATCCTTATAAAATTTGATAGAGAGGTTTTGGCTCGCACGAAATTTGTTTATGTATAATTTTACCGCTGTACTCACATTTTTGAGTCAGTAATGAGCGTTAAAGTCATTGTATAAAGGAGACCTTATTAGGGGGTTAGGGTCAATTATGGACACATCCTCATAAAATTTAAGAAAATGATTTTAGTTCCTATAAAACTTTTTTATGTCGAATTTTATTGTTATGCATATGCTTCTTAAGGTAGATATGAGCATTAAAGTCCTTTTCTGAAGGGGACCTTATAGGAGGTAGGGTCAATTATGGACCGATCCTTATAAAATTCTACGAAGAGATTTATGTTCCCATAAAACATGTTTGTGCCGAATTTCACAGCTATTGATGCTTCTCTTAGAAAGTTATGGGCGATAAAGTCATTTTCTGAAGGGTACTTTATATGGGGGTAGGGTCAATTATGGGCCTATCCTTATAAAATTTTACAAAGAGATTTATGTTCCCATAAAACATGTTTGTGCCGAATTTCATCGCTATTGATGCTTTTCTTAGCCAGTTATGGGCGATAAAGTCATCTTCTGAAGGGGACTTTATATGGGGGGTAGGGTCAATTATGGACCGATCCTTATAAAATTATATGAAGAGATTAATGTTCCCATAAAACATGTTTGTGCTGAATTTCACCGCTATTGATGCTTCTCTTAGCCAGTTATAGGCCATAAATTCATTTTCTGAAGGGGACTTTAAATGGGGGGTAGGGTCAAGTATGGACCGATCCTTATAAAATTTTACGAAGAAATTTACGTTCCCATAAAACATGTCTGTGCGGAATTCCACCGCTATTGATGTTTCTCTTAGCCAGTTATGGCCGATAAAGTCATTTTCTGAAGGGGACTTTATATGGGGGGTAGGGTCAATTATGGGCCTATCCTTATAAAATTTTACAAAGAGATTTATGTTCCCATAAAACATGTTTGTGCCGAATTTCATCGCTATTGATACTTTTCTTAGCCAGTTATGGGCGATAAAGTCATCTTCTGAAGGGGACTTTATATGGGGGGTAGGGTCAATTATGGACCGATCCTTATAAAATTATATGAAGAGATTAATGTTCCCATAAAACATGTTTGTGCCTAATTTCACCGCTATTAACGATTCTCTTATCCAGTTATATGCGATAAAGTCATTTTCTGAAGGGGACTTTATATGGGGGGTAGGGTCAATTATGGGCCTATCCTTATAAAATTTTACAAAGAGATTTATGTTCCCATAGAACATGTTTGTGCCGAATTTCACCGCTATTGATGCTTCTCTTAGCCAGTTATGGGAGATAAAGTCATTTTCTGAAGGGGACTTTATATGGGCGGTAGGGTCAATTATGAGCCTATCCTTATAAAATTTTAAAAAGAGATTTAGGTTCCCATAAAATATGTTTGTGCCGAATTTCACCGATATTGGTTCTTCCCCTAGCAAGTTATGAGCGATAAAGTCATTTTCTGAAGGGGATTTTATATGGGGGTAGGGTCAATTATGGACCGATCCTTATAAAATTTTACAGTGAGATTTAAGTTCCCATAGAACATGTTTGTGCCGAATTTCACCGCTATTGATGCTTCTCTTAGCCAGTTATGGGCGATAAAGTCATTTTTTGAAGGGGATTTTATATGGGGGGTAGGGTCAATTATGGACCGATCCTTATAAAATTTTACAAGGAGATTTAGGTTCCCATAAAACATGTTTGTGCCGAATTTCACTGCTATTGATGCTTCTCTTAGGCAGTTATGGGCGATAAAGTCATTTTCTGAAGGGGACTTTATATGGGGGGTAGGGTCAATTATGGACCGATCCTTATAAAATTTTACAGAGAGATTTAAGTTCCCATAGAACATGTTTGTGCCGAATTTCACCGCTATTGATGCTTCTCTTAGCCAGTTATGGGCGATAAAGTCATTTTCTGAAGGGGATTTTATATGGGGGGTAGGGTCAATTATGGACCGATCCTTATAAAATATAACAAAGACCTTTTGATTCCCATGAAACATGTTTGTGCCAAATCTCACCGCTATTGGTTCTTCCCTTAGCAAGTTATGAGCGATAAAGTCATTTTCTGAAGGGGGCCTTATATGGGGGCTAGGCGAAATTGTGGACCGATATTGCCCATTTTCAATACCAAACAAACTGCATCAACTAAAAGTATCTGTGCAAAATTTCAGCTCGCTAGCTGCTTCCATTTGGACTCTATCGTGTTTTCAACAGACAGACAGACAGACAGACGGACAGACGGACGGACATGGCTAGATCGTCTTAGAATCTAATAAGGACCCAGAATATATATACTTTTGTGGGACTTAGACGAATATTTCAATGTGTTACAAACGGAATGACAAAAACAATATACCCCCCATCTTTTTTGATGGTGGGTATAAAAAGGATAAAATTTACGGTGCAGGGCCTAAATAACCCAGTACCGGCGGCAAGTGTTGATCTACTCGCGAGTCACCTGTCGTCGTCATCCTGCAATCGTGAGCAAAATGCTACTACGGAGGCGGGTACCTTGGCCTTGGAAATTCTTGGTGGTCAAAATGCTGAGCTGGTCGCACAATGCTTTGTCCCCATACAACGAATCGGCAAAAATAGACGGGTGATCGCAGGAGAATGAAATTTGGTAGGGTAGTGTCAGAAAAATTTTTAATTAAAAAAAATCGGAGCAGGGACACGCCCACCTCCCATATAACCTAAATCGTAAAAACGTGTTTGTGACTACATTTCTTATCAAAATGTATTGAAAATTGTAATATATGTGTTTGGTAGCACTATTAACAAAAAGGCTGAATTTCAAAAAAATCGGTGCAAGGATACTCCCACCCCCATACAACCTATATCGTAAAAATATGTTTGTGACTACATTTCTTATCAAAATGTATTGAAATTTGGAATATATGTGTTTGATAGCACTATTAACAAAATTCTTGAATTTCAAAATAATCGGTGCATTATTTAATAATAACAAGTTAGAGTGCTATATTCGGCTGAATCTTCAATACCCTCCACCAGCTGCTTTTATATTAATACTTTTCTAATTGATCAAATATTTGTAGAAAAAAGTTTTCTCATATCTTAAATAGAAAAATCCGTAGATTCAAACAGCTCAAATCTATTACAATTCCAAGATTTATTGAACATTACCAACGCTTGGCGAATTTTATTAATTTGCATGTATGCATGTGTGTGAAAGATTTAAGGATTATCAAAATACATATATATAATTTTGTTCTACACAAATTGATAATGCAACTAGTTAAATACGGTTTTAGGGGCAGGACCTAGTATGGGAGATATGACCAATTATAGACCGATCGTAAAAAATTCTTTAAGCAAAACTTCTGGAAATGAAAGCTATATTTCAGTAAAATTTTGTATCTATATCGTAATTTAGTAATAAGTAATGTGTGTTATGAACCGATCGTGCAAAAATCTTGAAATAGAATTTTTGTATCAATAGCTTTATTTGGTAATGAGTAATGTGCATTTAAGAGATTTTCGAAAGAGGACCTTGTGTATATAAAAACAAAATTTCAAAATTCTGTATCTATATCATTATTTGGTAATTAATATTGTACATTTAAGTAATTTTCTGGAGGGGGCCTAGTATGAGAGCTATGACCAAGTATGGACCGATCGTAAAACAATTTTATAGTGTAATTTATGTATATAAGAGCAATATTTGTGCTAAATGTATGGATATCAATATTTTGTAATGAGTTATGTGCGTTTATGTGATTTTCGGGAGGGAACCTTGCATGGGAGTTATGACCAAGGATGGACCGATAGGAAAAAAATTCCACAGTGATTTTCGGGAGGGGACCGTGTATGGGACCGATCAGAAAAAAAATTTCTCAGTAATATTTCTGTATGTGAGAGTAATACATGTACCAAATTTTATATGGATATCTTAATTTTGTAATGAGTTATGCGCGTTTAAGTGATTTTAGGGATAGGACCTTGTATGGGAGCTATGACCAATAATGGACCGATCGGAAAAAAAATTCACAATAATATTTCTGTGCACATGAGTAATACTTGTACCAAATTGTATATGGATGTCTTATGTTAGTAATGAGTTATGCGCGTTTAAGTGATTTTCGGGAGGAGACCTTGTATGGGAGCTATGACCAATTATGGACCGATGGAAAAAAAAAATGTCAAAGTAATACTTCTGTATGTGAGGGCAATACTTGTACCAAATTTTATATAGATAACTTGATTTAGAAATGAATTATGTGCGTTTAAGTTATTTTCGGGAGGGGACCTTGTATGGGAGCTATGTCCAATTATGGACCGATCCAGAAAATTTTTCTCTGAATGATTTCTATTGACATAAGATTTTAATTTGTAAAATTTTGTAAAGATTTCGACATTGTGACGGAAGTTATTAATAAAAAACCCATTTTCCGGGAATATGTACTTTTGTATGGGAGGTATATGAAATTGTGGACCGATTCAGGCAATTTTCAGCGGGAATCAAGCTCTTGTATAGAAACGAATGTATGCTGATTTTCATGGAATTATCATTCACAGTTTTCGAGAAAATTACATCAGAATGTGTAAAAAATGCTTATTTTTTTCGAGGTTGTTTCAAATTTTGATTCATAACTTTTCCCGGTGTGAACCGATTTTGCTCATTTTCAATACCAAACTGCCTAGGACAATAATAAATATTTTGGGTGATTTTCGTTAATTTTTGTTGCTTCGTGTTAACGTGAGAATGTTTTATACAGACAGACAGACGGACGGACGGACAGACAGACGGACATAGCTAAATCGACTCAGAATTTCATAAGGTCCAAGAATATATATACTTTGTTGGGTCTCAGATGAATATTTCTTGGTGTTACACACGGAATGACAAAGTTATATATACCCTCTATCACCACTGATGGTGGTGGAGGGTATAATAAAAACATATACATACGTGCTTTGTATGGATTTATATTAACATGTTTTTTTACAAAACCTAAACACTTAATTTGACAATATATATTTTATTTTTATAATTAAACAAAATATTACTAAAAACATAAATATTAAACAAAATATAAATATATAGTACATAAAACAATAGCTTGTACAAGTAGTAAATAAAAATTTTAAAGCTAAATGCCATCATCACTTTCAATAATTTCTATGTGATCTTTTAATATATATTTCTCAATATCTTTTAATTCCGTATTAGATTTACTTTTTTTTTGTATCCCTCATTGATGTCAAAACTTGATCTGACGTCAATATTAAGTGGGACATTAAATCTTTGTTTGTGTTTTCCCTTGAAGTTTTTCTTGTATGGTACAATCTATATTTTCTAATGCTTTTATGGCTAGCTTCTAAGGCTTCCTCTGACAAACATCCTGAAATAAAAAAATTATTTCTAAAGTCTGAATGTATAAATCTATTATTAGAATACCGAACCCCGTTTTAACTTGGTCTATTATTAAACCAGTTTTAGCTTTAAAATCCTGTTGTATTTTTGATTTAGTTTGTAGAAATTGTAAATGGTTTTCTTTTCCGACTCTCCAAACTTTTATGGAAGACGATACGAAATATGCAACAAACATTCAAAACATCGTATTCAGCAATGTAGGGTAGAAGCCCATATTTAAAGCTATTTACATCAGGATCATTTAAAATATTAAAGATTTTCCTTTGGAGAAGCTTTACAAATAAAACACCTGCTTGCACAGTTCCTGCCACTTAAAACATTATCATGGTACAATGCATATCATATGATATTTCCGCGATTTTCCCATTTATTTCAAAATTTGACAAATCTAAATTACTAATTTTTTCAGCATATTCCTTGTAGATCTCTTTCACCAAATTAGGATTTTCTTTTGTTAATATAAAGTTAAGAGGTCTGCAGTATGATGTAGATGATGCTGTTTTGTTTTCCCAGATAACATTTTGCGAATTTAAATTTATCATTCTAAAAATGTATAAATTTAAAAAAAATTAATATTTATTATTATTTATTTACCTGAGTGGTACAAATGCTATAAAAACATAAATTCATCGCTACTATTGTAAGGAACCTCCGGTTATTCCGGGTTTGAAGCTGAGGTAGTGCTCAGTCTAGTCCAGGATTCCTTTACATAAAAATACACGCTTTCAAATGTTCTTTTTTTCTATCTCTCGGGCTTTATTGATCACTTTTATGCTTATATATATTTGTTTTTCTTTTTCAATACTTATATCACTTAACACGAACTTGTCTCGCTGGCCGGGTTGTGAACGTGTGACGCGTGTCGGTGTCCCTCCAATCCTGCCCTCTAACTCCTACCTTTGTGAATATCTAGAATGTAAATTCTAGAGATTTTCTCTTGATCCTAACTCTTCCGAGTGTAAACTTCCAGGAAGATTTCTATCGCTTTTGCTCTGAACCAGTGCTTGCCTACGGTTTTCTTCTAGAATGTAATTCCAGAGTTCTTTCTTTGCCCTGATTTTCCCGAGTGTAAACTTCCAGGGAAAATGTCTATCACCTTTGCCCTAATATTCCTTTAACAGATGTAAATCCGCTAAAGGTTTTGTTTGTCCACTAATTGTAAACCAGAGACCTAATCTTAGCCTTACTATGTCTCTTGCTAATCTAGTACTGCCCACTGTAATTTTCTTACCGACACACACGTTTTAGCTGTTCACTTGTTACACCGCAAAAGAGACTGATTGTTCGTTTACATCCTCTTTTATAGTCTTCTGTAACTACAACTTCAGTAGTTTTGTAGTAATGCTCCTCTCATAGGTTTGAACCGTTAACACTTTTACTGCTTATTCTCCCCATCTGACTGTTCTCCCTCTCTCTGGCTGGATATCTTCTTTTTCTCTCTTGCTGAATACATTTCTTCTCTCTTGCTGAATTCTTCTCTTGCTGAATATCTTCCTTCTCTCTGGCTGAATATCCTTCTCGTTCTCTCTGGCTGAATCCCTCTCTCTACGTCACTGTTCTGTTACTCTGTTGGGCGCAGCCGTCCATTATCGCCATCCTCTTGGGAGACACGGGAAACTCTACCAGCGGGTTCTGGATCTTCGTCCTCACTATCCGACGCCTCCACCGTCCAGGTAACACATAATTGTGCGATGTACTGACGGTACTTCGGGCGACGCCTGATGTAGCGGTCTATCCGCGATTCCATCCAGACCTCCGCCTCGGTAAGTAAACTTAACCCCGACCGCATGGTGGCTTGGGACAAGGAAATGTCCCCGTCATCTCCGGTCGCCGTATAACCCTCATCATCGGAGATCGTAATAATGTCACCGTCTCTGAGATAATTCTCCATCTAAAATTTAAAAATGTTAGCTACTTCTCACCTCATTGAGAATACACATATACCACTATCTACCACACACATTACACTACTTGACGATATGGACGATCGGCCGCGCGGGAATACGGCTTCATACTGACATGGAAAGTCATTTGTAAAAGGGTACCACACTAGTTCCCACCACTAATCCGAATAATTAAAATGAGATATTACCTTCCAACAAGAGTTGTTTTTTTTTGTTTCATTATCGTTTTTTCCCCTACAACGATCTTGGGCCCTGTTACTTTTTTTTGTACGCGTAATATATTACCCGTTATTACATTTTTTTATTTATTTACACACAACAACATACACACATTTTTTTTACTTACTGGTGATGAACACCAATTTCTTTGAGGTATTCACGAAACATCTTACTGGTGAACTGAGAGCCATTGTCGGTGATTAACATCTTTGGTACACCGAAATTCGCTAAGATTCTTTCTCTAAAGGCTTTACGTAAGGTTTCTCCTGTGGCACGACGCAACGCTACTAACTCTGACCACTTGGAAAATTTGTTCGTGAAGACTAGCAGCATCGAGTTTCCATGCTTTGACCTTGGTAGAGGGCCTATAAAGTCTGCGCAAACGATAGAACATGGTTCTTCTGCGATACGTGATAGCATTTGTCCTGCGGGGAGCAGTTGGTTGGGTTTATGCTGTTGACATATTTCACAGTGTCTCTAAACATCCCGGGCCAATAATACTTCTTCGTAACACGCGCCATGGCTTTTCTTATGCCGAGGTGACCGGCAGTCGGGGCGTTATGGTTTTCTTGAAACACTTCTGGCGCTGGTATGAGGGGACACACAGCTTCCAGGGAGCACATTCTTCGTCTTTATCGCACGTCGGGAGGTGACGATAAAGTTGCCCTTCGAGAATAAGGAAGTCTGGGAACTTCTCTGGCTCTTTGCTTATTTCATCATATTTTCTTTTCCACCAGCTGCACTCCACTGGCTTGGAACACATTTGCCGGGTCACGGGATACGGCGTCTGCCACCACATTAAGTTTTCCGCGGTGGTATTGAATATCGAAACTATATAGTTGGGGCTCTAAGGTCCATCTAGCTATTTTACCTGAGGGACTCTCAATCGGGTTGAGCCACTTAAGTGCAAGGTGGTCCGTCACTACGGTGAAATGATAGCCTTCTAGATATGGCCGTAATTTCCTGATGGCCCACACTATCGCCAGACACTCTTTGTCGGTCACTGAATAATTCAATTCGGCCGGGTTTAATCCGGGTTGGAGTTCTTGGATAGCGGCAATCTTCTCGGGATCGGTATTGATTCCGCCCTAATTGACTACGTGGCCTAAATATTTTATTTCCTTTTGCGAAAACTTACGTTTCTCTTGATTTATCTTTAGTCGCGCTTCTCGCAGTCTTCTAAACACTTCTTTCAAATTGGCCATGTGCTCTTCCACCGAATTGCCCAGCACCACAATATCGTCCAGGTAGGCAAAGGCGTGGGGTTCCATTTCCGCACCAATTACTCTATCTAACGTTCTCTGAAACGTCGCCGGAGCTGACGTTAACCCAAAAGGCATCACCTTCCACTGGAACAAACTGTAGCCATTACAATTAAACTTTACATAATTTTATAAAAATACTTTCAACTTAAAAAATAATTTTGTATCAATATAGTTTAGATTTAAAAATAATAAAAATTTTCATTCTGGTTTAAAAACGAAAAATAGAAACAAGCTAAAAATTTAATTCACACTTGTTTCAATTGGTGACCCCGAGTTTATTTTCACTAAAAAATGCCGTTAACACGTTCTACCGCAGAGCAATGTTCAACATCAGCTACTGGTCAGAATCCTACTGCTGTCGATGCACCCACCCCTAATTTATCCATTGCCATGAAAATTCCTCGTTTCTGGAAAGACAATCCGATTCTTTGGTTTGCACAAATTGAAGCTCAATTTGCATTACACAACGTAACCAATGAAAGTATTTGGTACTTTATCGTCTTGGCTGATTTGGATGCTGACGTGTGCAGGTGAGTGATATCGTTATGAATTCTCCCAACGATGCGTATAAGCAAATAAAACAACGCCTAATTGATCATTTCTCTGTTTCCGAGGAAAATCGCATCAAAACATTATTGACAAATGTGGAAATCGGAGACAAAAAGCCAAGCGCACTTCTCCGAGAGATGAAAAATTTGGCTAATGGTGGTGTTACGGAAGATTTTTTGCGAACCATGTGGTTACAAAGATTACCATCCCAAACTCAAGCGATTTTAGCAACATATTCCGAAACTTTAGATAATCTTGTTAAAATGGCTGACAAGATTGGTGATGTACAGATTCCACGAAACGCAAACGTAGCTGAAATTACTAGTGCTAGTGAATTATCTGAAATTAAAGCTCAAATCCAAAGTATCAACACTGCTCTACGCAATCTCAACACATCCAGGAGAAGCAGATCGAGAGGATCACATGGTAGTTCCAGTCGAAACTCTTCTTCTGGTAAAATTTGTTATTATCACCGTAAATTCAAAAACAATTTATCACAATAATCCATGCTCATTTGTAAGCAATCATTGGGAAACTAACAACCCGGTCACTAGATGCCAATAGTGACCGGGGAAATGCCACCAATCGCCTTTTTATGTACGATATATCCGTCTTGCCGGTACGTAATCCATTACAAGAAAAATGTCAAAAGTACAAACTTTTTGCCGCCAATAACTCTCCTATAAACACATATGGAGAAGAAATCTTATCGCCGTCTTTTGGTCTCCGAAGGAATTTCCAATGGAAATTTGTGGTTGCTGACGTTTCTAATCCGATAATCGGAGCTGATTTTTTAAGAAGTTTTGGTCTCGTCGTAGACATTAAAAATGTTCAACTCATTGATTCAACCACCGGTTTATCCGCAAAAGGAAAAATCGGGAATATTTCTAATTACTATGAAGTTAAAACAGTCCTTAACACATATACTTATCACGCTCTACTTTAAAATATCCTGCAATAACCAATCTTTCAACTGCTGTTGGAAAAAAAATCGCATAACATCCAACACGTTATAGAAACAAAAGGTCGTCCAGTTACAGCAAAACCAAGACAACTTCCTCCAGACAAATTAGAAATTGCCAAACGAGAATTCAATTTCATGATAGAACAGGGACTATGTAAACCTTCAAAAAGTTTCTGGTCAAGCCCATTGCAGTTCCAGTCGAAACTCTTCTTCTGGTAAAATTTGTTATTATCACCGTAAATTCAAAAACAATTTATCACAATAATCCATGCTCATTTGTAAGCAATCATTGGGAAACTAACAACCCGGTCACTAGATGCCAATAGTGACCGGGGAAATGCCACCAATCGCCTTTTTATGTACGATATATCCGTCTTGCCGGTACGTAATCCATTACAAGAAAAATGTCAAAAGTACAAACTTTTTGCCGCCAATAACTCTCCTATAAACACATATGGAGAAGAAATCTTATCGCCGTCTTTTGGTCTCCGAAGGAATTTCCAATGGAAATTTGTGGTTGCTGACGTTTCTAATCCGATAATCGGAGCTGATTTTTTAAGAAGTTTTGGTCTCGTCGTAGACATTAAAAATGTTCAACTCATTGATTCAACCACCGGTTTATCCGCAAAAGGAAAAATCGGGAATATTTCTAATTACTATGAAGTTAAAACAGTCCTTAACACATATACTTATCACGCTCTACTTTAAAATATCCTGCAATAACCAATCTTTCAACTGCTGTTGGAAAAAAAATCGCATAACATCCAACACGTTATAGAAACAAAAGGTCGTCCAGTTACAGCAAAACCAAGACAACTTCCTCCAGACAAATTAGAAATTGCCAAACGAGAATTCAATTTCATGATAGAACAGGGACTATGTAAACCTTCAAAAAGTTTCTGGTCAAGCCCATTGCACTTGGTACCCAAAAAAAACGGTCAATGGCGTCCATGTGGCGATTATCGTCGTCTAAACGCTCAAACGATCCCGGATAAGTACCCAATACCACACATTCATGATTTTACTCATGTACTTCATGGTAAACGTATTTTTTCCACTCTTGACCTGATAAGAGCATATAATCAAATACCCGTGGCCGAAAACGATGTTCCCAAAACGGCAATTACAACTCCATTTGGCCTGTTCGAATTCCAGTATATGACGTTTGGCCTTTGTAATGCTGGACAAACCTTCCAGCGGTTTATCCATGAAGTTCTAAGAGGACTCGACTTTTGTTTCCCTTATATTGACGACATTCTGATTGCTTCTGAAAACGAAGATCAACACGTTCAGCATCTCAATCAAGTATTTCAACGTCTTCAAGAATATGGAGTAGTTGTCAATGTTGACAAGTGTTATTTTGGACAGAATGCAGTTAATTTTCTTGGTCATCGTGTTGAAGAAAACGGCATTAAACCACTCCCTGAAAAGGTGACTTCTATTGTCAATTTCCCTACACCCAAGACCGTTAAAGAACTGCGTCGTTTCGTTGCCATGGTTAATTTTTACAGAAGATTTATTCCAAATGTAGCAACTGCACAAGTACCACTTCTTACTTATCAAAATGGTAATAAAAAGAACGATAATACTCCTATTACGTTGACACCCGAAGCATCCGCAGCATTTGAAAAATGTAAGTCCGATTTGTCTAATGTCGCTCTTCTAGCCCACCTTTGTGAAAATTTACCAATCTGTGTCATGGTCGACGCATCAGATGTCGCAATAGGAGGTGTATTACAATAAAAAACTGAAGATGGTTGGCAACCGTTATCGTTTTTCTCCAGGAAATTGAACGAAACGCAGAAAAAATATAGTACATACGACAGAGAACTTCTAGCAATATATAACGTGGTAAAGGATTACCGTCATATGCTTGAAGGAAGAAAATTCATTATATTTACAGACCATAAACCGTTGACGTTTGCTTTCAAACAAAATCTCGATAAAGCAAGTCCGCGACAGTACCGTCAATTAGATTTCCTGGCTCAATTTTCAACAGATATCCGTCACATAAAAGGTTCTGAAAACACAGTAGCAGATGCTCTTTCCCGCATAACGGAAATTTCTGGATCGCCTAACATAGACTACAAAAAATTTGCCGAAGATCAAGAAAATGATCCCGAGCTACAGCATTTTTTGTCAAATCCAGAATCAACCTCTTTAATTTTTAAGACGATTAAAGTCGCTACAGATACCAAACCACTTTAGACTACAAAAAATTTGCCGAAGATCAAGAAAATGATCCCGAGCTACCGCATTTTTTGTCAAATCCAGAATCAACCTCTTTAATTTTTAAGACGATTAACCAAACCACTTTATTGTGATACCTCAACTGAGAACGTAAGACCGTTTGTTCCCAAAACCCATCGTGATAGCGTTTTTCATACATTCCACGATCTTACTCACAGTGGATATTCGCCAGCATATGAAGCAATACGAAGGCGCTTTGTTTGGCCAAATATGAGTAAGACCATAAAAGATTTGGTCAAAACTTGCATTACCTGTCAACGATCAAAAGTTTCCAGACATACACGTAGCGAAATATCTTCATACCCCACTCCAACGGACCGATACTGCCATATCAATATAGATCTGGTCTGACCACTACCATCCAGCAAAGGTTTTACATATCTATTAACGTGCATTTATAGATTTACTCGCTTGACTGAAGCCATTCCATTAGAAGATTGCAAAGCCATAACTGTAGCCGAAGCTTTCTACAAAGATTGGATTTGGAAGATATGGTGTACCACTCAGAATATCAACGGATCAAGGCCGTCAATTTGAGTCCCAACTTTTCAAAGAGCTTGGAAATATTTTGGGAGCTCAACGAATTCATACATCCCCGTATCATCCATCTGCAAATGGCATGATCAAAAGATGGCATAGATGTCTTAAAACAGCATTGATGTGTCATCACAATTCTAATTGGTATGATATCCTACCAACTGTCATGTTGGGTCTCGTGCAAGTTTTATCGAAAACCTTCAGTGTTCACCCTCAGAACTCGTTTACGGAGCTTCTCTTCGTTTACCTGGAGATTTTTTTGTCGAAACATCTGATAATACGCCAACAAATGAATTCATAAAATCCCTCAAAAGTAAAATGAATTCATTAAAACCGGTTACCAGTCCATAAAATAAATCGTACAGTTTTTGTATCTCAAGATCTGGAAAACTGCGAATTTGCATTCCGTGTCATTAAAAGAATACAAAAACTTTTCACATTGGATGTAAATGGAACCGAATAAGTTATATCAATTGACAGATTAAAACCCGCTTACATGTTTAAAACGGATCTGGAAGAAGATCCAAAGTTGACATTAATTCTAAATTTAAAACAAGTTCCTCAAGGAAATAGTCGAATACCAATTAATGTTCGGAAAACTCGATTTAGATTTCGTTAGAGATCCTTCTTAGCAGCATCTCTAGGGGGGAATATATGTAGCCATTACAATTAAACTTTACATAATTTTATAAAAATACTTTTAACTTAAAAAATAATTTTGTATCAATATAGTTTAGATTTAAAAATAATAAACATTTTCATTCTGGTTTAAAAACGAAAAATAGAAACAAGCTAAAAATTTAATTCACACTTGTTTCAAAACCTTTCCCAGCCACTGTGAATGCTGTGTACTCTTTGGTGTCCTCTGCCAATGGTATTTGCCAGTACCCATTTTTAAGATCTATGCTTCTAATGAACTTTGAATTACGCAGCCGGTCTAGAATGGCGTGAATCCGTGGCAAGGGGTATGCATCGGCCACCGTTTTGGCATTGAGCTGCCTGTAATCAATACACAATATACGGCTACCGTGTTTTCTTTGGTGCCATGACAATCGGTGCACTGTAGGGACTCTTTGAGGGCTCTATACATCCATTTCTCAACAGTTCATGGATTTCTTCATTGATCAGCCTTTGCATTTTGGGATTGCGTTGCGTGTACCTTTGTTGACCGGTCTGTCATCTTTTAATGTGATTTGGTGTTCAGCCAAATTTGTAGGACCCTTGACATCTTTGAACTTGTCTAACTCACTCTCCAAAAACCGAGAAATTACTTCGGCTTCACTAAGTGCATCTTCGCCTGCCATCACTGCCTGCTCCTGTACTGCCATCATTACCTGTTGGGCAACAGGTCTAAACTTAACTTTCTGGTCACCACACTGCATCTCAAACTCCACAGCTCTCAAGAAATCTAAGCCTAGCAGCACTTCGTCCAGCATGCTTGGCATAACACCCATATCTATTTGGCAACTTCTGCTGCCTAATCTTAGCCCACTCTGATAACTTCTACTGTGATACCATTCGCTAAGCTGATCCTGCTATCCACGGGAATCATCTGACTCTGTTCTCTTAACTCTTCGGTGACACGCTCGCTTACATAACTCCTCGAGGCGCCTGTGTCGATTGTAGCCTCTTTGTGCAGGCTTCCAAGTTGGACCTGGGCCAGCAATCGGATTTCCATTCGACGGAAAGCACTTACTGGGGCAAGGTTTGTCTGTTCAGGGCCGCAGCCTCCTCTTGCTGATGGCTCGGTCCACTGGCGTTTCCCGCATTTCTTCGGCAGCACTCACGGGTCCTCACACCTCTTCTGCCACATTGCCAGCAGAACAACACACTCTCGTTTAGGCAAAAACGGTAGCCATGTCCTTCATGACCGCATCTCCTGCATGCTGTCGTTGGATTAATCGGGGTCTCCTCTGCAGTGGGTACAATTTGTCGAGCCCTATCATATCTTCGATGAGCCTGTCGAGTGTCACGATGATCATGACTTACCTCGGGGTGATGTCTTCGTATTACCTCGAAATCTTCGGCCATCTGAATCAGCTCCTCCAGGGACTGAAAATCTTTCCTCCTTATGTACGTTTGATAGTCCACCAGGCAATTCCTAAATATTCTGTCCACTGGCTGTTCGTGTGTATATCCCGCGTGCCTCATCATGTTTTGTACTACGATGACAAAGTCTTTAAAGGTTTCGTAGGTGGCCTGAGGCTGATTGCTGTCCCATTATTGTTGTGACACCGTCTAGTTGTGTGGGCATACCTGGGGTTGTGGGTGTTTGACACCGACCGTGCTTGTTTTCTAGCTCCTCTAGCCTGGTGTAGACCTTTTCCTTGTGTTCACCGGATATAAATGTGGCAAACTTCTTCCTCATTTCTTCTACGGTACCACTGGCATCTAGATCGTATTCTTCCAGATATTGCACCAATTCATCCTTTCGTAGGGTATATGCCCTTCTTTTCTCTTCTTTTATTACCTCTTTGTGTGTTGATCAAAAGGGTCCCTGTTCGGGCGCAAATGTAAGGTTTGAAGCTGTGGTAGTGCTCAGTCTAGTCCAGGATTCCTTTACATAAAATTTTAGTACACGCTTTCAAATGTTCTGTTTTTCTATCTCTCGGGCTTTATTGATCACTTTTATGCTTATATATATTTGTTTTTCTTTTTCAATACTTATATCACTTAACACGAACTTGTCTCGCTGGCCGGGTTGTGAACGTGTGACGCGTGTCGGTGTCCCTCCAATCCTGCCCTCTAACTCCTACCTTTGTGAATATCTAGAATGTAAATTCTAGAGATTTTCTCTTGATCCTAACTCTTCCGAGTGTAAACTTCCAGGAAGATTTCTATCGCTTTTGCTCTGAACCAGTGCTTGCCTACGGTTTTCTTCTAGAATATAATTCCAGAGTTCTTTCTTTGCCCTGATTTTCCCGAGTGTAAACTTCCAGGGAAAATGTCTATCACCTTTGCCCTAATATTCCTTTAACAGATGTAAATCCGCTAAAGGTTTTGTTTGTCCACTAATTGTAAACCAGAGACCTAATCTTAGCCTTACTATGTCTCTTGCTAACCTAGCACTGCCCACTGTAATTTTCTTACCGACACACACGTCTTAGCTGTTCACTTGTTACACCGCAAAAGAGACTGATTGTTCGTTTACATCCTCTTTTATAGTCCTCTGTAACTACAACTTCAGTAGTTTTGTAGTAATGCTCCTCTCATAGGTTTGAACCGTTAACAGTTTTACTGCTTATTCTCCCCATCTGACTGTTCTCCCTCTCTCTGGCTGGATATCTTCTTTTTCTCTCTTGCTGAATACATTTCTTCTCTCTTGCTGAATTCCTCTCTTGCTGAATATCTTCCCTCTCTGGCTGAACTCTCTTTGGCTGAATTCCTCTCTCTATGTCACTGTTCTGTTACTCTGTTGGGCTGAATTGATCGTTTTATCTGAAAAGAAGCAAACACACATTGGCGGATGTAATTCGATGGATGTAATCCAGCGCCCACCAAGTCAAACACTGATGCAATAGACAATTTATGTATTTATTAAAAAAACTACAATAAAAGAAATTGTGGGGCTCTAAATGGCAACATTTTGGGTCCTTACACTATATTCATTTTCAAATATTTGTTTATAACGACTATGGCCGGAGCTACCATCCATACCCCACTTACAAACTAGCGACAGTTTCGCTATTTCATTTTTCAAATTTTTCAATTGCTGTATACCTTCTGCAGTTCTACGCATAACGGCTTTTAAGTCAACTTCTCCAGAAACTTCCGTTGATATTATTTTAGGTATTAAATTTTGTTTTTCGTTTCTTAGCGTATATAATGAAGGTAAACAATTTGGATGAAGCTCATTTATAGCTTTTCTCAGAACGTTATATTTTCTTTCGGATAAATCCAAATCGACATAAAAGGGCCAACGCTTTCATGACAGGCATACATTTATTATGTTCTTTCTGATATTCAGAATCAAAATTTGTTTTATTTTTTAATTTATTTGCTGCAAATTGAAGCTCCTCGAATGAATAACTTTCAATTAGTTCATTCACCCTCCTATTTTTTGATCTTATTGAAGATTTATCAAATGCCTAAGTAGGCCGAAATCGTTTTTTTATTTCAACATCAGATTTATGTTTAATATATCACGTTCATACTCTGTAACGTTTTTGCTTGTACTTGGCTCCTAAATATATTTATTCTTTATTTGTTTAATACTATAAAACTTATATTATCAATATCAAAGAACTTCCAACTCAACCACTTTGAGTAAGTTTTATCAAAATAACTTTTATTATATTTACTCGATTTCCAATATTTATTCATTCGGCTATTAAATAGTATTACACTTTTCATTATAATCTTTTTCAAATACATCCATTTCCCATCTTACTTTTTACAAATGTATATAATACAGTGGTTTTCTTTTAGGAAGGAGCAGATAGCCAATAATCCACTAAATCAAAATTTTTAAGAACTTTCTCCATTATCACTGTTTTTCCACAAATAACAACTCAAAATAGTGCATTTGTCAAAATGCACTATTATAAATAAGAGGTGAATCAGTGAATTGTATTAACTCACACGTGATCATCATTTAATAACAATATTCATAAGAATAAAATTTAGCAATTTTTATATTAATATTTGTAATAAATCCCTTTCAAAATCAGGATTTCTTTGTTAATAATGTTTTACATAGAAACATTTTCTTAAAGGCTAAATAACAGGAGAACTATGGGAGCCATAAAATCGCTAGCTTCAGCCGGGTGGGGAGGTTCGTGTTCTCCTCTATCCAGTCTCAGGATACAGATATTTTTGTTTTATATAGACTCCCTCGAGTTTAAACGATTTATACATATATACAAAATACACATTTGTGTCGAATTTTATCCCGATGACTGTGATTTCAATGTGCATTTAAGTCATTTTCGGAAATGGTCTTTATATGGGAGTTGTGACCAAATATGGACCGATCAAGGAAAAATTTCGTATAATGATTTATATGCAAAAAAAAGAGAAATTCAAGTCAAATATTACTCCAATATATTAATTAATAACATATGTGTGTTTAATTTATTTTCGGAAGTGGACTTTATATAGGAGCTATGACCAATTACATATGTATGTACACAAAATTTATTTGTGTCGAATTTTATCAAGATAGCTATATTTGACAATGAAATATGTGAGTTTCAATGATTTTCGGAAGAGGGCCTTATATGGAAGCTATGACCAATAATGGACCGATCCGGGGAAAAATTGGTATTATGATTTATATGTACACAAAACATATTCAAGTTGAACTTTATACCAATAGCTTTATTTATCAATGAAACATATGCGTTTAAGTGATTTTCGAAAGTGGACCTTATATGGAAGCTATGACCAGTTATGACCTATCCGAAAACAAATTTCGTAGAGTATTCATATATAGACAAAACATATTTGTGTCGAATTTTATCAAGATACTTTTATTTGACAATGAAATATGTGCGTTTAAGTCATTTTCGGAAGTGGCCCTTATATGGGAGCTACGACTAATAATGGACCGATCCGAAAAGAAATTTGGTAGAATGATTTGTATGTACACAAAACATATTCACAAACAAACATATTTTATCACAAAAGCTTTATTTGTCAATGAAATTGTGCGTTTAGGTGATTTTTGGAGGTGGACCTTATATCGGAGCTATGACAAATTGTGGACCGACTGAGATCTACATTGGTAGTATGATTTCTATTCATATTATATTTGTATGTACAAAATTTTGTGTTGATACCGATATATTGGAGGGAGTTATTAACGGTAAACTAAATTCCGGGAATATAAACCTTTGTATGGGGGCTATGGGAAATATTGGATCAAATGTTATGAGTTTGAACATACTTGATTCCTGCCACAAAAAAATAATGTGCGACAAAATTCATCGAAATATCTGTGGTAGTTTCTGGGAAAACTACTTATGAATTGGGAAAAAAAACTTTATGGCTTCGTTTTAACGTGAGTGTGTTTTACACAGTCAGACAGACGGACGGACAGACGGACATAGCTAAATCTCTTTATATTTTTTCCGAAAAATTTTGGAAGTATGAGTTATAAACCTGACATCTATTCACCGAGATGTAATTTTTGCATTCAGAAATATTTTAAAGTTAGAGACATTACATAATTACCAAATTTTACAAAAATTTTGAAAAAAGTTTTAGCAATTCTATTCAATCTTATCTTAACGGAACTTAATTTTTTACCCTACACCAATATGCCACGTTTGAGTATACTAATCGGTTAAGAATCATTTTCTGAATCGATTAAGCCATGTAAGTCTGATCGTCTGGTACAGATTGAAATTTTCAAAACAATTCAATGATATTTGGCACATATGCTTTTTGGTCCAATGACAAGACCTTTTAAAAATGGTTAAAGTCCGTCCATTATTTTACCTAGCCCCCATACATATACAAATGTATAAAGCTTTTCTCAGAAAATTGGTTTAAATATATCGGAACCAAGGTACAATTCAACATAAATGCTTTATTACGAAAAATAAATCACATTTTATACTCATATCTGGGGTAGTTTATCATATGGTCAACCACGGCAGAATATACTTTCTTACTTGTTATAAATTACAATGAATTACAGTTACAAATTAATATGAATTGTTCATGAAAACACTTAAAAAATTTTAGCATTTTTTTTAATCGATTTAGCATTTTTTCTAGCATTATTTTGGATGGGATTTAGCTGCAACATTTTTTGAGATCTGGTTCCACTGAATACAATATTATTTAAATTTTCCATAGCTTACAATAAAATCCTAATAAGCGTTCGGAAAAATTGGCGAACTTGCAATAATTTGAGTGACATCTCTCATATGTAAGTGTTTTTTTTTTTGCTTTTAGGGTAGCAAAGCACACTGGGTATAGCTTGTGTTTACAATAAACGTTATTTATACTGAATTTCATTGTGATATTAATATTAAGAGGAGAATTATGGAATTCAAGTCATTTTCTGAAGGAGGGTTTGTATGGGGACTAGGGTCAAATAATACCGTATTGTCTAAAGAATCAGCAGTATCACTAAAGATTACAGCAAACGCATTTATACCGATTTTTGTATTGTTTGGACCTTATTGGACCCTAGTGCCCATGCAAATCCTCCTTCAGAAAATGACATGAATTCCATAATTCTCTTAATTACATCAATATCACGGTGAAAATCAGCATAAATAACTTTTATATAAGTCTAAATATTTCAACCAAAATGTATGAGGATCGGCCCATAGGGCTAAATATGCCCTATCCCCTATGCCCTATTCGGAAAATCAGTTTTGAAAAAATTTTGTATTAAGAAAAAGATCAATAACGTCATCAATTGCTAACGGATTTTTAAAAACAAAGTTGCGTTTTTCTCGTGAATAGACATGGGTTTCTAATCAATTAATAAATAGTACGCTTCCTATATAAAATACTTTTAAAAAACATCTTCAAACTTGGACAACGGTGCAAAACTAAAATAAAAAATATGTTTGCTTATGAAATTCACAGGTTATTATATATCACTCCAGGTTATTTAAACGTTATATGTATATGGTAATATAAAGGCCTCAGCTTTTGCTTTCCAAATCCGTGGAGAAACTTAAAATCGGTTCGGATTCAACTATGTTACTGACTTATAAGTGCTTAAAGGTACGAAAACCCGTTTGCAAAAAACATATTCTTGTTCTACTCGAATCCACCAGGTATTCAAGTTTTCGTTTATTTTATCTCACTATGTTATCTAAGAATTTGCGGTTAAGCCGTGGGCCCATAAATTTTATAAAAACAATATGTTTTTAAAAGTAAAAGTCGTTCAACGAATTTATTTTGGCTTTTATACAAATCTATTTCTGTTTATTTGTCTGTTATAGGCATGAAAGGGCCTACAAACATATTCTGAGTTGATCACTATATGATATTCAAAATTCGTGAATCGTCTAACAAGAAAAATATATTGTAACGATAAATACAGGGGTACATAACACTATGCAACAAATTTTGGGTCTTCGAATCATTCCCGAAAAAGACGGAAAATGAAAGTAGACAATTAATAGACCCAATTTCCCCAAAGGGGTTTAAATTTGTTTTATTGTTAATTTATAGGCATTTTAAACTAAGCTTTTTTCAGGAAAATTGTCTCATATATAATATCAAAAAATTTTGAGCGACCCTCTCTGATTTTGATGAAATTCGGTACTCACATTCTTTTCATACATACAAAATTTAAAGATCTCCAAAAGTTCCAAATTCGTTACGATTTCAATAATTTTAGACTGTAATTAATGCCTACGTGTCAAAGTATGACAATATTTTATTTGAAATGCTACGGTTTTAAAATAAGGATAATGATATCAAAAATGTCCTTGAGCCAAGGATATCTTAAAAACGGCATCTTCCATTTTCATTATTCCTTTACTAAATTTATTTATAATATCAAAAGCAGCTATAAAACAAGTAAGAAAGTATAGTCGGGCGTGACCGACCATATAATACCCTACACCAGTTATGTATATTAAATGTGATTTATTTTTCATACTAAAGCATTTATCTTCAATATTACTCTGTTCCGATACATTTAAGCAATTTATGGATGAAAAACTAATATTCTGAAAGAGGCCTTATATGGGGATAGGGGCAAATATGGATCAAGCCCGGTAAAATTTTGTGAATATATTTATATAATATTTATTTGTGCAGAATTTCATCGCGATATTTGTGTTTATAAGTTAATTTTGGACATTCAAGTAATTATCTGAAGGGGACTTGTATTGGAGCTAGGGTAAAATGAGGCCCGATCTTTATGAAATTTGGCAAGGTCATTAAGGCTTGTATAAAACTTAGTTGTGCCGCTTTTTATCGATATACAGGTATATTTAATATAATTATGAGCTCAAAAGCCCTTTTCGGGTGGTCCTGTTGTATGGGGGCTAGGTGAATATTGGACCGATTTTAACGATTTTCAATGGACCAAGGGCAAAAAACACGTGTGTGCCAAATTTCATACAATTATTTTGAAAATTGCTACCTGTACCTTGCGCACAAGGTTTACATGGACAGCCAGCCAGCTAGACGGACATAATTTAACCGACTCAGAAAACGATTGTAAGCCGATTGGTATACTTCAAGCACAAACCCAATATACCCTCCCCGCTGAAGTGGTGTAGGGTATAAAAATCAGAGTTGGACCATGAAAGGATCCAAATAAAATCCAAATTTAGTAAACTAATCGATTTTTCTTCTGTACAAATTTTAAAATTTTTAATTTTATTTTTTTATAAATCAACATACTAATATCTATTTAAATAGTAAATTTTTACTGGTTACTGAAAAAATTTTCAGTATTCAGTAAATTTTTACTGATTACTGAAAAAATTGCAGTATTCAGTAAAATTTTACTGAATACTGAAAAAAATTTCAGTAAACAGTAAAAAATACTGGTAATGCAAATCTTACTGAATACTGACATTTTTTCAGTAATCAGTAAAATTTTCAACCAAAATGCATTATTAGTAAAAAAATATTATATTTAACTAAAATTTTCATACAACTATTATCATATTGATCTCTTTTCTATTAATAATCTAATATTATAAAATATAATAAATGCTTCCAACAACTTTTTATTGGCCGAAAAAATTATATACGATTTAGCACTATATAAATTTGTACATAGCTAAGTTATTGTCTTCTGAAAAGATTTGCAATCCCAAAAAGTAAAATTGATCGCACTATAGCTACTTGTGATGATAAATATGTATTATATTCAAAAATATGTTGAAAATAGAATTTTCAGTAAATTATTAGATTGTACGGAATAGTGTAATTATTAGAATAGTGTAAGTATTAGATTGTACGGAATAGTGTAAATTTATTGCAATTTTTTGCAGTAAACAGTAAAATTTACTGAATACTGAAAATTTTTTCAGTAACCAGTAAAAACTTACTGAATACTGATTTTTTTTCTGTAATCAGTAAAACTTTACTGAATACTAAAAATTTTTTCAGTAAACAGTAAAAACTTATTTTTACTGCAATTTTACTGGTACTGCAAAGTGCCCATCTATGATACATATAAAGGCTTAAAATTAAGGCTTAAGGAATATAAAAACGTAAAAATAAAATTTTGAGTTGTGTCACTTTTGTACTGGCTGTTCGATATATGGGAAAATTTATCACAAAATTTAAAACTTTAAATGCATATAAATTAAAAACTCGAGCTAACTTTTTTAAACCCTTTAGGGATTATGGTCTACTTTCATTTCCCATTTTATTTACCAACTAGATTTTTGTACCCGGCGTTGCTCGGGGTTTTAAGTGGTTTCATAACATTATACTTAAGTATTCTCACGTCAGAGAAAACTAAAAAATCTGCTTTATGTCCATAGATCAATTTGTGAAAATTTTCAACATTCAGAAATATAACAAGTAAGAGTGTTATATTCGGCCATGCCGAATCTTATATACCCACCATCAAATCATCCTTATTAATAAATTTTGATATTATCGATCTAGTTTGAATCATATGTTGATATTAATATGAACATCACGGACATATTTGGAAGAGGGCCAAGGGCTTAAGCATGGACCGTGCTATTCCGAATTAAAAATATTAATTTTGTTTGACCCAATATTTATAACCAAAAACTGTTTTTTTGTAAGAGTGGTTATATGGAGGGTAGAGTCAATTATGGACCTATCCTTGTCGGTTTATTCAATAATTGTTTGTATCTAATGTCGCTGTACTCGTATTTTTAATTCAGTCATGAGGTTTAAAGTAATTTTCTGAAGAAAGCCGAAAATGGGGGTTTGATAGTTATCGACCGATCTTCATCAAATTCAGTTGAAAAATTTCAGTTCCTATAAAACTACCATAATTTGGAAGAACTTTTGAGTCACACATGAGCGTTTAAGTGATTTTCTGGAGCGAATCAATTATAGACCGATTTCAATAAGGACCGATCCTTATAAAATTTGATAGAGAGGTTTTGGCTCGCACGAAATTTGTTTATGTATAATTTTACCGCTGTACTCACATTTTTGAGTCAGTAATGAGCGTTAAAGTCATTGTATAAAGGAGACCTTATTAGGGGGTTAGGGTCAATTATGGACACATCCTCATAAAATTTAAGAAAATGATTTTAGTTCCTATAAAACTTTTTTATGTCGAATTTTATTGTTATGCATATGCTTCTTAAGGTAGATATGAGCATTAAAGTCCTTTTCTGAAGGGGACCTTATAGGAGGTAGGGTCAATTATGGACCGATCCTTATAAAATTCTACGAAGAGATTTATGTTCCCATAAAACATGTTTGTGCCGAATTTCACAGCTATTGATGCTTCTCTTAGAAAGTTATGGGCGATAAAGTCATTTTCTGAAGGGTACTTTATATGGGGGTAGGGTCAATTATGGGCCTATCCTTATAAAATTTTACAAAGAGATTTATGTTCCCATAAAACATGTTTGTGCCGAATTTCATCGCTATTGATGCTTTTCTTAGCCAGTTATGGGCGATAAAGTCATCTTCTGAAGGGGACTTTATATGGGGGGTAGGGTCAATTATGGACCGATCCTTATAAAATTATATGAAGAGATTAATGTTCCCATAAAACATGTTTGTGCTGAATTTCACCGCTATTGATGCTTCTCTTAGCCAGTTATAGGCCATAAAGTCATTTTCTGAAGGGGACTTTAAATGGGGGGTAGGGTCAAGTATGGACCGATCCTTATAAAATTTTACGAAGAAATTTACGTTCCCATAAAACATGTCTGTGCGGAATTCCACCGCTATTGATGTTTCTCTTAGCCAGTTATGGCCGATAAAGTCATTTTCTGAAGGGGACTTTATATGGGGGGTAGGGTCAATTATGGGCCTATCCTTATAAAATTTTACAAAGAGATTTATGTTCCCATAAAACATGTTTGTGCCGAATTTCATCGCTATTGATACTTTTCTTAGCCAGTTATGGGCGATAAAGTCATCTTCTGAAGGGGACTTTATATGGGGGGTAGGGTCAATTATGGACCGATCCTTATAAAATTATATGAAGAGATTAATGTTCCCATAAAACATGTTTGTGCCTAATTTCACCGCTATTAACGATTCTCTTATCCAGTTATATGCGATAAAGTCATTTTCTGAAGGGGACTTTATATGGGGGGTAGGGTCAATTATGGGCCTATCCTTATAAAATTTTACAAAGAGATTTATGTTCCCATAGAACATGTTTGTGCCGAATTTCACCGCTATTGATGCTTCTCTTAGCCAGTTATGGGAGATAAAGTCATTTTCTGAAGGGGACTTTATATGGGCGGTAGGGTCAATTATGAGCCTATCCTTATAAAATTTTAAAAAGAGATTTAGGTTCCCATAAAATATGTTTGTGCCGAATTTCACCGATATTGGTTCTTCCCCTAGCAAGTTATGAGCGATAAAGTCATTTTCTGAAGGGGATTTTATATGGGGGTAGGGTCAATTATGGACCGATCCTTATAAAATTTTACAGTGAGATTTAAGTTCCCATAGAACATGTTTGTGCCGAATTTCACCGCTATTGATGCTTCTCTTAGCCAGTTATGGGCGATAAAGTCATTTTTTGAAGGGGATTTTATATGGGGGGTAGGGTCAATTATGGACCGATCCTTATAAAATTTTACAAGGAGATTTAGGTTCCCATAAAACATGTTTGTGCCGAATTTCACTGCTATTGATGCTTCTCTTAGGCAGTTATGGGCGATAAAGTCATTTTCTGAAGGGGACTTTATATGGGGGGTAGGGTCAATTATGGACCGATCCTTATAAAATTTTACAGAGAGATTTAAGTTCCCATAGAACATGTTTGTGCCGAATTTCACCGCTATTGATGCTTCTCTTAGCCAGTTATGGGCGATAAAGTCATTTTCTGAAGGGGATTTTATATGGGGGGTAGGGTCAATTATGGACCGATCCTTATAAAATATAACAAAGACCTTTTGATTCCCATGAAACATGTTTGTGCCAAATCTCACCGCTATTGGTTCTTCCCTTAGCAAGTTATGAGCGATAAAGTCATTTTCTGAAGGGGGCCTTATATGGGGGCTAGGCGAAATTGTGGACCGATATTGCCCATTTTCAATACCAAACAAACTGCATCAACTAAAAGTATCTGTGCAAAATTTCAGCTCGCTAGCTGCTTCCATTTGGACTCTATCGTGTTTTCAACAGACAGACAGACAGACAGACGGACAGACGGACAGACGGACAGACGGACGGACATGGCTAGATCGTCTTAGAATCTAATAAGGACCCAGAATATATATACTTTTGTGGGACTTAGACGAATATTTCAATGTGTTACAAACGGAATGACAAAAACAATATACCCCCCATCTTTTTTGATGGTGGGTATAAAAATTTCGTTGACTTAAATAACATAACAAGCATTTACGAAATAAAAAAATTTTACTCATTTTACCCCTCACTAAGAAATTACTTCACAAATTTTTTTGCCAATTTATAAAGCTAAAAGATTCAAAATTTATAACTCTAATACTATCTAGTTAGGTAAAACTATAGTATACATATTTAACTTAGGAGAAAGAATAATTCTTGACTTAAAGCATAAAGTGCTAATTTTTCCCAAACTTCTTCGTGTTTCAAAACATGGTGAAGGTCTTATGAAGAAGTCCTTGCAATTTCTTTTTGATCTTATAAAGCTATAAAAGAAATTTCATTGAAATTTCACAGTACCAAAACTACTACCTATACCCTCTTTCTCCATTGAATTATTCAAATTTATGTATTTTGTTTAATATGTTTTGTATCATTTCAGAAATCGATGTTGTAGAACATTTATTAGGAAAATCACGTCAGAGATCAACCTTTCTCTCTTTAATGATATTTTGCAAAAACATTTTTGAAAAACACATTTCTTGACATATTACGGAAAATATTAATAAAAAAATATATATTTCTGAAATTTCATAAAAGTATAAAAAATGTAGCAAAAGAACACATAATTAGCCGTTTAGTTGGAATTTCTTTTTCCTGTTTTTACCTCTAGGGGTGGACTTTCGAATACACATATCTCTTAAACTAAAAACTCATCGTCTAAAATATTTTTACTTTAGAACGAAAAAAAATCAGACTTAAAACATAGATGTACACATTTTTTTCAGTTTTTTCCCATTTTCTCATATTTTGAAACGGAAATTTGCTACATAATACATATTTCAGACACTTTGAAAGCTTAATCAGAAATGTTTTTGCCTGAGTATATACAATAATTAGTATTTACTCCCAAAACTACGAATTTTGTCCCTTTTTCATTCCCATACCTCACCTATATATCTAACTATGATTCAAATTTAAAGAAAATCGTTCCAGACGTTTAAGTGTAATTAAAAATGTTATGAGCACGCTACAGGTCACAATTTTAAGATAATTTGTTGAAATTTGGCACATACTCTTTCAGGGACGAATCCACTGAATATGCCTTTTGAGCTCATAAATATGTTAATTGTTCTTGTATCACACCAAAAATCGGCAAAACTTAGTTTTATATAAGTTTTAAATACACTGCTGATTTTCGTAATGATCGGTCTTCATTAGATCACATGCCCCATATATAGTCCCTTCATAAAAGGACTTGATCGTTCAAATTCACTTATAAACACTAATATTACGGCGATATTCTACATAAATAACTTTAATGTAGACATAGGTGGTTAATATGGGCCTATCCCATATAACCCTCTTTTAGAAAATCCCTTTCTTGTCAATAAATTGTTAAAATATTTCTGAATTAAGGTACAAAATAATTTAAACGCTTTATTATTAATCAACATTTGTAACATAATCACTGGTGTAGATCATCATATGGTCGGTCATGCCCAACTATAAATTTTTACTTGATTATTTCTTTGTTTTATCTATTCATTGAAGTAGTTTGAATTATCTGATATGCATTCCCTAAGTCTGGAATTTCTAAATATATGTACATAGATATGTCTGAGACTATCGAAATCATAGTTTATAATAATTTGGCTTTAGAATAAAAAAACAATCGTTCTTAAAGCACAAAAGTACTAATTTTGTCAGATTCTCGCCATTTGGCCTATTTTTTCGTCCCCTTCCGGTCCAATTTAGGTTAATCGAAAATGCTTATGCTTGAGGATAGACAAAATCAGTATTTACTATCAAAAGTACTAATTTTGCACTTTTTTCACACATTTTGCCCCGCCTATATAGCCTATAACACTCTCCAAGTATAGATCTAACAATGTTCCAAATTTGAAGAAAATCGGTCCAGCCGTTTAGGCGTGATTGACGAACAACCAATAAACAAACGAACAGACTTACAAAGAGATTTATAATACACTACCTATACCCAGTGTGCTTTGCTACCCTAAAAGGAATATGTATAAATATAAATAAAAATCCCAATTTACGACTTTAAAGATAGTTTTCCGGATTTATAATATGTTACATATGAGAGATATCAAGCAAGTTATTGCAAGTTCGCCAGTTTCTATCTATCGCCAATTTCTATCTATCTATAATAAATTTTAATAATATAAGAGTTTCCAACGAAATTTAGTATTTAATTCATATATGTTGTGCCAAGCCACCCATTGAAAGTCCGCCCGTTATGCTGTAAATGTTTACATGAATTTCAAAGTTGTTCATGTAAAATTTGAAGATTCTAGCTCTAATAGTTTCTCAGATATACAAATTTTTCTATTTGATTCATATGGGGGCTTCAAGACCCCCCAGATGAAAGTCTGCTTTTTTTCCTCCAAAATGTTCAGATTAATATTTAAGTTCTTCGTGCAAAATTTGAAGAATTTAGTTCCATTAGTTTTCCAGATAAACGAATTTTTGTCTTGAGGGGTCCCGCACCCCTCAAGGGTAGTCCGCCAATTTATTACCCAAAATGTTTAGATGGATGTTATTCGTGCAAAATTTGAATAGTTTCGAAGATAAACCTATTTTTGTATTTAATTTATAAGGGAGGTGCCCTAATGCTAGTCCGCCTACTTTCTGTGCTAAATAATTATATTGACACTAAAGTTGCTCCGACAAAATTTGAGGACTCTAACTGTTATATTATTTAAAATATACGGATTTAATATTTTCTTAATATGGGCGTGACGTTCAAACATACAAACAAACACATATTCATTTTTATATATATAGAAGAAGATAGATAGATTAGGATTAATATTTAATACACATTTAAATGAAATGAAATGATTTTACCTACGTTGACACTTTTTGCGTTAAAAATCCTCTTTCAGTGCGACTTTTTTCCAAAAATTCCCTTTTTGAGCGACTTCTCGAAATTTTTCAACGGTAAGGCTGGCTGCAACTAGCAAGTGATTTGGTTTTTCTTCAGCAGCCACACAAACAAGCAGCGGCCATGTTAAGTTTTTCAACCAGTTTTGCGTATGCGACTTGCATACGTATTGTTTAGTCCTTGCTTTCGTTTTCTTACAAAGGGACGTAAGTAAACAAGACTATTAGTTTGACTGGTTAGTATGACAAATCGAATCGACTGAACAGTAAAACTTGATTGGTTGTTTGTTCAGTAAGACGGTTATGGTTTTTATACCCTACACCACTTTAGTGGGGAGGGTATATTGGGTTTGTGCTGATGTTTGTAACATACAAAAATATTCGTACTATACCCACCTTAAAGTATACCAATCGGCTTAGAATCGTTTTCTGAGTCGATTAAGCTATGTCCGTCTGTCTGTCCGTCCGTCTGGCTGGCTGGCTGTCCATGTAAACCTTGTGCACAAGGTACAGGTCGCAATTTTCAAGATAATTGGATGAAATTTGGCACACATGGACGAAGCCTATTGAAAATGGTTAAAATCGGTCCATTATTTCACCTAGCCCCCATACAACAGAACCCCCCGAAAAGGGCTTCTGAGCTCATAATTATGTTAAATATATATAAATATATTCATAAAAAGCGGCACAACTAAGCCTTGATGACCTTGCCAAATTTCATAAAGATCGGGCCTCATTTGACCCTAGCTCCCATACAAAATCCCTTTCAGAAAATTACTTGAATGTCCAAAATTAACTTATAATAAAAACAAATATCGCGATGAAATTCAGCACAATAAAATAGTAAGTAAATATTGTTAAATATACTTTAATATTACAATTAAATATTTATCAATTTACCTTTGAATTTTATGTTTTGAAAAGAAAATAATTTTATAATACATTTTTCTAAATTTGCTCACTCGTTATCAAGTAGCCATACAATAAACACATCAAATTGTTGTCATTAGCATTTTAAATAAACTTTTATATAAAATAAAATTATACCCTACACCAGTTTAGTGGGGAAGGTATATTAGGTTTGTGTTGATGTTTGTAACATACAAAAATATTCGTCCTTAAAGTATACCAATCGGCTTAGAATCGTTTTCTGAGTTGATTAAGCTATGTCCGTCTGTCCGTCCGTCTGGCTGGCTGTCCATGTAAACCTTGTGCGCAAGGTACAGGTCGCAATTTTCAATTGGATGAAATTTGGCACACATTCTTTTTTCGTCCCAAGGACGAAGCCTCCATACAACAGAACCCCCCGAAAAGGGCTTCTGAGCTCATAATTATGTTAAACATACCTGTATATTGATAAAAAGCGGCACAACTAAGTTTTATACAAGCCTTGATGACTTTGCCAAATTTCATAAAGATCGGGCCTCATTTGACCCTAGCTCCCATACAAAGTCCCCTTCAGAAAATTACTTGAATGTCCAAAATTAACTTATAAACTCAAATATCGCGATGAAATTCACCACAATAAAATATTATGTAAATATAAATATATTTACAAAATTTTATCGCGCTTGGTCCATATTTGCCCCTAGCCCCCCTATAAAGCCTCTTTCAGAAAATTAATTTTTCATCCATAAATTGCTTAAATGTATCAGAACAAGGTAATAGAAGATAAATGCTTTATTATGAAAAATAAATCACATTTCGACAACTGGAAGTTTCGCTTGGAAATTGTTCTGGACGAACTGGTTTGCGAAAATTTATTGAAGAAGATGTGGAGAATATTGTATCTAACGAGACTGATGCTGTGAAGATTGCTGATCTTCGTAAAAGTGACAAAAAGGCTAAGTCAATAATAATACGCCGTATCGGTGATGCGTATTTGTAATACGTGAAAGATAGTACAACAGCGTTTGCCGTTTTAAACTCCCTTGGTAAAGTATTTGCTAATAAAAGTGTCTCAAGTCAATTATATTTGCGGAAGAAACTACTTACTATGAAATGTGGTGAAACGGAAGAGTTGGAAGCTTTAGGAGCGAAATTAGAAAAGCTTGACATTATATGTCATCTATTATTAACAATGCTTGATTTTCTAACTCTTCAAAGTCTTCATACTCACTACTTTCATTACCATCACTGATATTACCACCTTCACTATTTCCATTGGTATTTGTACTTTCCAAATTCGCACTTGTACTGGCAATTACTTCTTCTTCTGTAGACTGATCATTTTGTTGTATTTTCTCTACTTCTATTCCTGTAGAAATTAATTCATTTTTATTTTCATTAGTTATCGTTTTATGCGTTAAGGAATTTTCATTAAAAATTACAACTCTAGCGAGCACTATTTTCCGATTTTCACAATCCCAAAGACGATAACCATTACCACTGTAACATACCATAATCAGTTTCCTGGATTTCATATCCAATTTCTTTCTGTGCATTTTTGGTATATGAGAGTAGGCATTAGAACCAAATATCTTTATATTTACCAAATTTGGTTTAACTCCATACCAAATTTCCGCTGGAGTCTTCTTTTCACAAATTGCACTCGTTGGATTTCTATTTGTAAGATAATTTGCACAACATATTGCTTCTGACCAGACCTGTTTATTTAGACCCGAATAGGATATCATAGAACGTGCTTTTTCCATTAACGTCCTATTCATGCGTTCTGCAGTTCCATTCTGCTCTGGTGTGTACGCAATTGTATATTGAATAGTTATTCCATTACTTTTGCAAAACGACTTGAATTCTGACGACGAATATTCTCCACCATTGTCATACCTTAAGTTAGAAATCTTATAATTGTGTATACTTTCCGCCACGGATTTTTTTTTTTTTTTTTTTTTTTTTAATTTTTTATTCAAATAATCGAGCCCTAGGGCCATATACGATTAATACAAAAATTTACAATTATATAATGAATAAATAAAATGATGGAAATTCATTAGTTAAATAAAATCAAACAAACCCTTATTGGGAACGAATATAACAAAAAACATAGTAAATGTTAACAAATCTTTAGTTATTCATCAAAGCTAATATCTTATGTTTAAAGGTGTTTTTGGAGAAATTAAACCTTTTTAAGTTAGAAGGTAAAGAATTCCAAAGTCTACATGATCTTACCAAAAAGGATCTTTCAAATGTAGCGTTTGTAATTCTTGGCAACAGTAATGTAGGATTCCTAGAAGATCTTGAAAAATGGAAAAGATGTAATAAATAGGGTGGTGACCGTGTAACGATAGTTTTATAAAACATTACTAGAATTCCAATTTCTACGAATGAACGAAAAGAACAGTTGAGAAAATTTAACGAATAATCTGACACATGATCAGTAATTCTGAGATTGTAAATATATCTAATGATACGATTGAAAATTAATTTAATACGATTAAAATGCATTATAGATGTACCACTGTAAATATCCAGGCAGTAACGAATATGGGGCATAAGTAAAGCATGGGCTATTTGTTTTTTCACATTAATTGGTAGGTAACAATTTAACGAATACAGTGATCTCAATACTTGGCAAATTTTCAAACTTACATTAGATATATGCTTGTCAAAAGTCAACGTTTTATCAAGTGTTAACCCAAGGCAAGTTATTGAGTCAACAAACGATATACGCTCACCACGTAGCACAATATTTATGGAGTCTATAGCACTATTGTTTGTTGCAAAAGTTATTGCTTTTGTTTTCGATGGATTGAATTTTAATCTATTATTAAACGCCCATTCGGAAACTTTAGACAAAGTATAATTTATAGTATTTTCATGGCAATCGAGAAACTGTATTTCGGAAGAAAAAAGTAAGTTGATATCATCCGCAAAAAAAAAACTTTTACAAAGAGAATTACCGATGAATTCTTCAAAATCGTTAATATAAATTAAAAAGAGCAAGGGACCCAGGACGGAACCTTGAGGCACGCCACTTAGACAATCAGATATTGTAGATTGTATTAGACCATTACCAACATATTGTTTACGATACTAATGTACGAGAATAATAGTTTACAAGAGGAATTGGAAAACTCAAATTTAGAAATCAGTTTACTAATTAACACACAATAGTTGACCGTATCAAAAGCTTTACTTAAATCTAACGATACCATGGTAGAAAATCTATTGGAGTTGCAATTTTGACGAACATTTTCCGTAAGGTTTAATAACAAAGAAGCAGTACTGCCTCCGGATATAAATCCAAATTGAGCACTACTAAGCAAGTTCTTTGAGTGAATATGTTCCAACTTTTGATCTTTTAAAATAATTTCTAATGTTTTGGATAAACTACTCAAAATACTTATAGGTCTATAATTATCAAGACAAACATTACTTCCCTTCTTCTTTATAGGTAATATTCTAGATATTTTCCAAACACTAGGAAAGCTAGAGCTAATAATTATATTGTTAAATATATAGAGAAGATAGTTTTCAACATGTGGATAAATAGCCTTAATAAATTTATGTGGTAGCCCATCAAAACTAATAGAATTAGATTTAATTCTCAAAATTGCATAAAAAAGTTCATTCTTGTCAATACATCTGAATTGAAACCCTAAATGTGACGAGCCAGCAAAATCCGGCAGAGGATCATTAGAATAAATTTGGGATGAAGTGAAATATTCATTAAAAGTCTCCGGGTCATGTTTATCAAACGGATTACTGTAGACATGATTTTGATTTAAAACTCTCCACACATCTTTATTACTACAACGATCGAACCTAGATTTCCAATAAAGTATTTTATGTTTTCTTAAAAGACTTTTAACCTTGTTCCGATACTTGCAATATATTACCCAATTAGACTGACTCATATTCTCTTTGTAAGCTTTAAACGCCAAATCCCTCATGTTCCTCGCTTTTCTCACATCAAAAAATTTACAAAAATTAACATTATTATGAACTGTTCGACGTTCTTTCCTAACTGGGACCGTTTCATGTAAGGAATTAAGAAGTTGGTATAATATATTAACTTGTTCATCAACATTATTTGTATAAAAGATTCTATTCCAATATTCACTCGAAATGATTTCATGAACTCTACTCCAGTCGATATTATTATAATCTTTAAATTCCTTTACGTAATCAACAGTCGACAGCGGAACATCAAGACAATAATAAATAAATGAGTGATGTGAAAGAGATGGTACTAAAAATTGACCAGAATGTTTTATTAAATTGGTATCACTTATTAAAGCAAAATCTATTAAGGATGTCGAACAATGCTGAATATCAAAATGAGTAGGCATAAAATTATGTATATATGACAAATTGTTAATATAACATAAGTTTCTAACAATGTCAGCCTTAGATTCAATATATAGGTTATTATTAAAATCACCTAAAATAATAATGTCCTTATAACGACAACATATATCCCCTAATAATTGATCTAGTGGCATAATATTCCCATGAGGTGCGTATACTACTCCCACAAGTACTTTAGAGTTACATCCATTAACTTCAATAAATAAGCCCTCAATGCTTAACGGATCTGAAATTTCAAATATTACTTTAACCGATATTCCATTTCGAACATAAAAGGCTACACCACCACCGCGCATATTATCACGATCATTTCTTATTAAGTAGTAGTTATCAATATTAATCAAATTATCCGAAATATGTGATTTTAACCATGTTTCAGATACAGCAAGTATATCAGTTAACGAGTTCTCTAAAACAATTTTAAATTCATCAAATTTAGAATTTCTCCAAAAAGGATTAAGACTTTGAATATTTATATGTGCAACATTTAAACAATTACTATATTTCATAAAGCTTTTCCTTAGAATACTGTTATCGTTAACAATAGGACCTAAGTTTCCCAATAAAGGATTATCTGCGTTCATTATAATTATAATTAATATAAAAAGATAATAAAAAAGTAATCTACAAAAGTATAAAAGTATAAAATGAAAAATACTCGGCTAAATAATTCACAAAATATACTAAATAACAATAAAAAGTTAATTAGATTAGTTTAAATACACATTCCCACATTCATTCTTAATTATGTTCTTTCATAATTAAAAATGAACTGATTTTGATTGTTATTAACAACCAAAACAAGGGAATAAAAAATCCTAAATTATACTTTAATAATTAAAGTATAAATAGGAATTTATAGCAAAAAAGAAAAAGAAATCAGTTGCAGAATTAATATAAATAAAGAGATTAATACTAAGGGAATTATGGAAAATTATTACAATTCAAAAAATATCAAAGTATAATGGAAATTATTAAAATTCTTTCTTTAATATACATATGTATATAATCCAAAATAAGTTTCTTTAACCAAATCAAATTAAAGGATAATTATATACATTAATTTTGAAAATAGTAACAAAAACAAAATAATAACAAGTTAGAGTGCTATATTCGGCTGAGCCGAATCTTCAATACCCTCCACCAGCTGCTTTTATATTAATACTTTTCTAATTGATCAAATATTTGTAGAAAAAAGTTTTCTCATATCTTAAATAGAAAAATCCGTAGATTCAAACAGCTCAAATCTATTACAATTCCAAGATTTATTGAACATTACCAACGCTTGGCGATTTTTATTAATTTGCATGTATGCATGTGTGTGAAAGATTTAAGGATTATCAAAATACATATATATAATTTTGTTCTACACAAATTGATAATGCAACTAGTTAAATACGGTTTTAGGGGCAGGACCTAGTATGGGAGATATGACCAATTATAGACCGATCGTAAAAAATTCGTTAAGCAAAACTTCTGGAAATGAAAGCTATATTTCAGTAAAATTTTGTATCTATATCGTAATTTAGTAATAAGTAATGTGTGTTATGAACCGATCGTGCAAAAATCTTGAAATAGAATTTTTGTATCAATAGCTTTATTTGGTAATGAGTAATGTGCATTTAAGAGATTTTCGAAAGAGGACCTTGTGTATATAAAAACAAAATTTCAAAATTCTATATCTATATCATTATTTGGTAATTAATATTGTACATTTAAGTAATTTTCTGGAGGGGGCCTAGTATGAGAGCTATGACCAAGTATGGACCGATCGTAAAACAATTTTATAGTGTAATTTATGTATATAAGAGCAATATTTGTGCTAAATGTATGGATATCAATATTTTGTAATGAGTTATGTGCGTTTATGTGATTTTCGGGAGGGAACCTTGCATGGGAGTTATGACCAAGGATGGACCGATAGGAAAAAAATTCCACAGTGATTTTCGGGAGGGGACCGTGTATGGGACCGATCAGAAAAAAAATTTCTCAGTAATATTTCTGTATGTGAGAGTAATACATGTACCAAATTTTATATGGATATCTTAATTTTGTAATGAGTTATGCGCGTTTAAGTGATTTTAGGGATAGGACCTTGTATGGGAGCTATGACCAATAATGGACCGATCGGAAAAAAAATTCACAATAATATTTCTGTGCACATGAGTAATACTTGTACCAAATTGTATATGGATGTCTTATGTTAGTAATGAGTTATGCGCGTTTAAGTGATTTTCGGGAGGGGACCTTGTATGGGAGCTATGACCAATTATGGACCGATGGAAAAAAAAATGTCAAAGTAATACTTCTGTATGTGAGGGCAATACTTGTACCAAATTTTATATAGATAACTTGATTTAGAAATGAATTATGTGCGTTTAAGTTATTTTCGGGAGGGGACCTTGTATTGGAGCTATGTCCAATTATGGACCGATCCAGAAAATTTTTCTCTGAATGATTTCTATTGTCATAAGATTTTAATTTGTAAAATTTTGTAAAGATTTCGACATTGTGACGGAAGTTATTAATAAAAAACCCATTTTCCGGGAATATGTACTTTTGTATGGGAGGTATATGAAATTGTGGACCGATTCAGGCAATTTTCAGCGGGAATCAAGCTCTTGTATAGAAACGAATGTATGCTGATTTTCATGGAATTATCATTCACAGTTTTCGAGAAAATTACATCAGAATGTGTAAAAAATGCTTATTTTTTTCGAGGTTGTTTCAAATTTTGATTCATAACTTTTCCCGGTGTGAACCGATTTTGCTCATTTTCAATACCAAACTGTCTAGGACAATAATAAATATTTTGGGAGAATTTCGTTAATTTTTGTTGCTTCGTGTTAACGTGAGAATGTTTTATACAGACAGACAGACAGACGGACGGACGGACGGACGGACGGACGGACGGACAGACGGACATAGCTAAATCGACTCAGAATTTCATAAGGTCCAAGAATATATATACTTTGTTGGGTCTCAGATGAATATTTCTTGGTGTTACACACGGAATGACAAAGTTATATATACCCTCTATCACCACTGATGGTGGTGGAGGGTATAATAATAATAACTAAGATTGAGAATGAACAGTTAAATTATAATTAGAATTCGCTTGCAATTCAGAAGAAAAGTTGGAACACAAATTGAAATATGAGAAAAATTCAGATAAATCAAATATTTTGATAGTATTATCCTTCAGAGTTATTTTAATTTTAGTTTTGTCCGAGTTGATCAAGCGATATTTTAGGATTTTATTATCCTTTCGCAACCTGCGACATAGAAATAGGACACGTCCAACTTTAGGCGTTACGTGATCATTTAAAAATATTCTTTTGTTTATATCAGTTTCAATTAATGAAGACAGGCACAAATTTCTCGTTTTAAAATAATTACGCATTACAAGATCACGTTTGGGGATATTATTAAGCTTGACTAGAACAGTATTACCCTGATTTATAAAATAGCAGTTGTTTATATCACCAGGATTTATGTCAGCATGTTGTCGTGATACTTAGGCAGTCCATTAATTAATATGTCTGATCTATTAAGACGCTTGTTTAGAACTTCATTCTGATCCACAAAAAAAATCCTAAATTATACTTTAATAATTAAAGTATAAATAGGAATTTATAGCAAAAAAGAAAAAGAAATCAGTTGCAGAATTAATATAAATAAAGAGATTAATACTAAGGGAATTATGGAAAATTATTACAATTCAAAAACAAGTAAGAAATTATAGTCGGGCGAGGCCGACCATATAATACCCTACACCTGTTACAAAAATAATGTGATTTAGTTTTCATAATAAAGCACTAAGGTTGAATTGCACCTTGCCTTGAATTATACTTAAGCCATTTATTGTTGAATAAAATTGTGGACATTTAAGTCAAATTTTGAAGGGGGATTTGTATAGGGGCTATGGTCAAATGAGACCCTATAATTATAAAATTCATGAGAGTTATCAAGGCTAGTACAGAACTTGGTTTTGCAGCTTTTTGTCGAGATGCGGGTATAATAAACATAATTATAAACTTAAAATCCCTATTTGTCGGGTTCAGTTGTATGGGGTCTAGGTGAAATAATGGACCGATGTTAACCATTTTCAGTATGCTTCGTCTCCGGTACCATAGAAGATCATCTGCCAAATTTCATTGAATTATCTTCAAAATTGCGACCTGTAGTTTGATTACAAGGTTTACAAGCCCTGTTCGGGGGTTCAGTTGTATGGGGGCTAGGTGAAATAATGGACCGATATTAACAATTTTCAATAGGATTCGTCCCTAAGACAATAGAAGATCATATGCCAAATTTCAATGAATTATCATCAAAATTGCGACCTGTAGTTTGATTACAAGGTTTACAAGCCCTATTCGGGGGTTCAGTTGTATGGGGGCTAGGTGAAATAATGGACCGATATTAACCATTTTCAATAGGCCTCGTCCCTGGGACAATAGAAGATCATGTGCCAAATTTCATTGAATTATCTTCAAAATTGCGACCTGTAGTTTGATTACAAGGTTTACATGGACGGACAGACGGACGGACGGACGGACGGACGGACAGACGGACGGACATAGCTAAATCGACTCAGAAAATGATTCTAAGCCGATTGGTATACTTTAAGGTGGGTATAGGACCAATATTATTGTGCGTTACAAACATCAGCACAAATCCAATATACCCTCCCCACTAAAGTGGTGTAGGGTATAAATATCAAAGTATAATGGAAATTATTAAAATTCTTTCTTTAATATACATATGTATATAATCCAAAATAAGTTTCTTTAACCAAATCAAATTAAAGGATAATTATATACATTAATTTTGAAAATAGTAACAAAAACAAAATAATAATAATAACTAAGATTGAGAATGAACAGTTAAATTATAATTAGAATTCGCTTGCAATTCAGAAGAAAAGTTGGAACACAAATTGAAATATGAGAAAAATTCAGATAAATCAAATATTTTGATAGTATTATCCTTCAGAGTTATTTTAATTTTAGTTTTGTCCGAGTTGATCAAGCGATATTTTAGGATTTTATTATCCTTTCGCAACCTGCGACATAGAAATAGGACACGTCCAACTTTAGGCGTTACGTGATCATTTAAAAATATTCTTTTGTTTATATCAGTTTCAATTAATGAAGACAGGCACAAATTTCTCGTTTTAAAATAATTACGCATTACAAGATCACGTTTGGGGATATTATTAAGCTTGACTAGAACAGTATTACCCTGATTTATAAAATAGCAGTTGTTTATATCACCAGGATTTATGTCAGCATTAAGTTGTTTAAAAATTTTGACTACGAGCTCATTAATGTTGTCGTGATACTTAGGCAGTCCATTAATTAATATGTCTGATCTATTAAGACGCTTGTTTAGAACTTCATTCTGATCCTCCAGAAATAAAATTTTATTTGTCGTTGAGGAATCGTTTGCGTGTTCTATTTAATTTTATAATTAATACAAATACAATTCATATGCTTTTACTTTCCACAGTTAATATATATTTTTGTCTTTATAAAAATTCACAACAATAAAAAATTTTAGAAGATTTAGTAATTTTTGCGAATATTATATTAGCCAACGATAAAATATTTTATCTATTCATCACGAAGTTGCCAGATTTACATTTAAATTCTTTAAAACATTTAAAAACTTCCGACTTATTTGATATCAAATATATTACCGTAAAATGGGAATAATCATCAATAAACGTATGAATATACCGTTTTCCATTCCAAGAAGTTGGCCTTATTGGACCACAAACGTCACTATAGATGAGTTGCAAACAACGACTTGACTTATGTTGAGAACTAGACTTGAATGGCTTTCTTGACTGCTTTCCTAAAACACAAGATTCGCAAAACAATTTGTTCTCAGACTTTATTGAACCAATACCATCAACCATAGATGACAACATTTGCACATCTGAAACATTCAAGTGGCCTAACCTAAGATGCCATAAATTCAGTTGATTTTTCTGAGCTGTCAAACTTGTGTTAGTACTTTTTGAGCAATTTAAATCAAATTCATATAAATTACCATTTCTCATACCTTGCAACCACATAATTCCATCTTTATAGATCTTCACAGTTCCATTTTCAATAACTGTCTTGAAATCATCTTCTTCTAGTCGACGTATAGAAAACAGGTTACACTTTACACAATAAAACATCCTTTATTTGGCAATTAATATACCTTCAGTTAACGTTAAGTCTTCCGCTAACATTACCCATCATTGATGCTTTTATACACATCTTATTCTTCGCAACATTTATATAAACTGGATCATCAAGCTCTTGCAGATTTTCAAAGAAATGTTCATCTTTAGCCATATGATCACTAGCCCCAGAATCTAGGGCCCACTTCATAACAGTACTTACGGATGAACCTGCTACTGGTAGGAAATGATTTTGCGGAAATAGAAACTGTGAAGTCGTTATTAATGGATGAATTTGAAATGAAGGATATGAAGGAGGCTAATGTTTACTTGGGTGTCAAAATAAAAATAAATCTCAAGCAATCCGAATTAACTGTAAGTCTGAAATCCTTTATAAACAAACTGTTAGCCCGTTTTGAAATGGAAAATTGCAATGGAGTCGATATTCCTATGGAACCAAAGTTATTACTCGAAGAATTCATTATCTGAAGATATTCAACATCGTTACAGGGAATTAATTGGTTGTCTTATGTACTTGATGATTACTTCAAGACCAGATTTAAGTTTTTCAGTTAATTATCTTAGCCGATTCCAAAACTGTGCAAGCGAAAATATTTAAAGAAAACGATTGACATAGAACTCAAATACGATTCCAGATCAGATAATATTATAATTGGTTACTCAGACGCTGACTGGGGAGGTGATACAGAAGATCGCAAGTCTGTCAGTGGAAATTTATTTCAAATTTATGGATGTACTGTATCCTGGACAACTAAAAAGCAACCAACTGTCACACTATCGTCGACCGAAGCCGAATACGTTGCACTTTGTGTTGAAAGTGTGAAGCCGTGTATCTCAAAAAGCTTTTGTTAGACTTAGATGTAAAAATTGAATCGCCAATAATTATTTACGAAGATAACATGTCATGCATTTAAATCGCCGAAGAGCCAAAGGAACATCAGCGTATTAAACACATCGACATTAAATATAATTACGTTCGTAATTTAGTACAAGATAAAATAATTCGAATTGAATATAAGCCATCAAAAGAACAAGTTGCTGATTTATTTACGAAATCTTTACCAAGGATTCAATTTCTTAAATTTAGAGAATGTATTGGATTTATTTCATTGGGCAGTGGTGTTAAATATACTTTAATATTACAATTAAATAATTATCCATTTACCTTTGAATTTTATGTTTTGAAAAGAAAATAATTTTGTAATACATTTTTCTAAATTTTCTCAGCCATACAATAATCACATCAAATTGTTGTCATTAATATTTTAAATAAACTTTTATATAAAATATACACCCTTATTTTGTAAAACACTTCACCTTGCGTTGAAAATATTTTCATACAAATTTTTTAAAATACAAAAACAATTTATATGATAAATGAAGTGAAGTGAGGGGAAGGGATTTACAAAATAACCCCCATAATTTTCTTCTGCTTCTGTCTAATCAATTAATATAAATATATTTACAAAATTTTATCGGGCTTGGTCCATATTTGCCCCTAGCCCCCCTATAAAGCATCTTGTTAATGTAAATTGTTACCGACATAGTTGCCAGATGATTTGGGTGTAAAATCTTCAAATTTTGAGGAAAAAAATCGTCAAAATCGTCAACTGATTTTTCGAAATCGTCATTAAATCGTCAAAGCTATTTTTTAGCAACGACAGGCGACGATCTTCCTCCACCTAGAGCTGATTTACGAATGCATTTGTTTATTATCTGTTTAATTTAGCAAATATGATTTAAAATACTTTACATTGAGTTCTTGCAAACTAAATTGGTATGATCTCTAGTAAATGTATGTATATTAGGTGTTTAAATTTTTCGTATGCAAAACAAATTTCCTCCTTTAAATCAAATGTACAAAAACACTACTTCCTCTAACCTTCTTCCCACTACCAATTATTCTAGATCCAATAACCCCTAAGTGCTGGTCCAAAAAAAGAGAAATTCAAAAATTTTTGAGTTCGTTATTACGTAAATCATTTGATCAATGGACATACTCTAAAACATTATACTGTTTAATTTTATTACCGTTATCATTGGATAGTCTAAATACATCGATTTTCTTTAAAATTATAGATAGAAAATGATAAAATGTATTAAAATTAGTACAAAAATACTATTTTAAAAAATCGTCAAATTTAGAGTTAAAATCGTCAACAGGTCATTTTTGACAGTGAAAATCGTCAAATCTGGCAACAGTGGTTACCGAACACATGAAAAATAATTTTTTTCGAATGGTCCTCATTTCCCTACTGTAATGTGTGAGTACATTTTGTAGAAAAAAACCTAACATTGGACGACAAGGTCTGCGGGACCCATCCGTAGGCTAGCTGAGTCGGCTTGGGTAGATTCTTGACCCTCATCATATACAATTACACACTACGTTACTATTGTCAGAGTCCCTTTAATAAAACTACTAACATCAATAATTTTAAACTTTGAATCTTTTAATGAATACTACCAGTACTAGATATTATAGGAGAAGATGTTATTCTCCTTTTTCTCTTATGTTTCTGTGCACTTAGTATATTTTCCTGCAGAAACCCGTAAATGTCGCTATCCCATTATTCGAAAAGGAAAAGAGTTTTAAATGTTTACTCCATTATAAAAAAATTACAACCAAAGAAAATCTTAACTAAAAATTGTAATTAATTTTTCTTCTTTTGTTTTTTTTATGTTAACATTTTTAATAAGTTTTAAACTAAACAAATTTTAATAGGCTTAAATTTTGATTTAATAGAAAAATTAATTCACAAACAAAAAAATAAATATTTAAAATCGCTCCTGAAGGAAAAATTGTGTTTTTATCTGCTAAAAATTAATTTAAAATAATATATAGTACAATTTAGAAAAAAATATTAATTTATTATTATTAGTTTTTTTAGTTTTTATTTTTACTGTAACTATTTTTTATTATTTTTATTTATGCAACGAAATTATATATATTGGATCAGATTTAGATAAATGTCATCAAGAAAGGAGAATAAGAAAAACATGACAATTATCTGTTTTCTTAATTTTCTTTATTATTCTTTCTTGTTCTTCTTATTTTATTTTTTTATTAGGGTTAACATAGGCAGAGAGAATGTGCAAAATTTATTCTTTTAAATATTAAGGGAAAAAGGTAAACAATGCAAATTAAGTACTCATATTACAGGAACAATGATGAAAGGCCTTCCAGATTGTATCACTCAGAGAGAACCATAGATGTAGTTATCTACTCTAAAAAAATAATATATATATGGGGTTTCACCCGTTCACCCGTTACTTTTTTCTCTTTAGCAAATATTTTTTGTTTGTTTTTTTTTAAGCTAAATTTTTGAAATATTTTCAGCACAGTGTTTTGATTCTAGATCCAGTTTATACAAATATTATGCAATTTCTTTCTTTTTTAGGTTGGGTTAGGTTAGGTTAGGTTGATAGGAGGATGTATACTACATCAAATCTGAAGAAATACACCTAGGCCACCATCGGGCCTGTTGTGCGCTCCAATTCATTAAAAAAAATTGTTCACTGAATGTATTATTTTTCCATGTTCAGAAACTCAGTTTCCTGGACGTAATTCCTAAGAATCTACCAATCAGTGTTGGTTAAGAATGCTATTTCCGGAATAACATCACTTCCAAGATACTTGGATCTAACTTCGACGAATGCCTGACAGTGGCAAAGAAAGTGCTCCAGAGTTTCACTGTCCTCTCCACATGCTCTACATTCGTCTGAATCCGCACGTCCAATTTTGTATAGCTGTGCTCGTAATCCTGTGTGTCCACTCAGAATACGTACCATCATACTAACCTCAGACTTGCTCATTTTGAGGAGATTTCTCGTCTTGCTCTCTTCAGGGTCACCCCATAGAATCTTTGTGGTTCTACCCACCGTTTCATTATTCCAAGAGGCCTTATGGGATTCTCTCATCCATATTTTTAATTCAGCTTTTGTTGCGTCGAATGTTTTTGCGTTTGTCAAGTTAACTACATCGAGCTCCCTTCCCTTTAAAGCTATTACATTCGCCCTTTCGTTGCCGACTACTCCCGAGTGGCCTGGTACCCATATGATGTAAACCTTATCTCTGGGAGAGTATTCAGTTAAAGCTTTCTTACAATCCAATACAGTCTTAGATTTAATTCTATCACCTGATATCGCCCTAATTGCCTTCTGGCTGTCGGTAAATATATTAAGCCCTGTGGGCGCCATATTTATTCTAATCCAATTTACACATTCCGTTATTGCTCGTACTTCTGCCTGGAAGCATGTGTTATGATTAGGTAAACGGTGGTATATTTCTATTTCTGGGTCTTCAATATAGAACCCCCGGCCCACTTTGTCCCCTACTTTAGAGCCATCCGTGTAGCAACGGATTCCTACTGGTATTTGCTCCAATGTTCCGCTTGACCAAGACATTCTATCTGGGATTAGCGTTTCAAAGTTTCCGACATATTCTGTGTCTGGTATATGATCAGGCACGTCCGATGAATGTGTATAACCTTCCAATGTGTACAGTATACATTGATGACGTGTCCTATAACCGTTTTTAGCCAGTTCGCCTAAAGTAAAGAGCCGTTCGGCTGTAAGCGCCGCCTCATATCTTAAATATTTTTCAATGGGTGGAATATCTAGCAACGTTTCCAGAGCCTTGGTTGAAGTAGTACACATGGCACCACTTATACCCAAGCAGCATGTATGCTGAACTCCCTGTAGGAGTTTGGTATTACACTTTTTGTCCAAAGCAGTCCACCAGATTATTGAAGCATAAGCTAGAATTGGTCTAATTACACTTTTGTAAAGCCAATTTGTCATAGTAGGACTGAGACCCCATTTCATGCCTATGGTTCTCCTACATATCGCCCAGCACCGATGTGCCTTGTTGAACCTATCCTCTATGTGGTGTCTCCATTTTAATTTCCGGTCAAGTATTACACCTAACTACTTAACTTTGTCTGTCACCGGTATCTTCTTGCCCAGGAAGCAAGGTTCAGTATACGTAGAAATTTTTGTCTTCGCCGGGTTAACATTGAGGCCTCTTGGTTGAGCCCAGCTCAAGGCCGTATTCAGAGCCTCCTCAGCTCTTCTACATAAGTAATTTGGATCCTTTTCCTTTAAAAGTATTACGACATCGTCTGCATAGCAGACAGGGTTAAGTCCTTTCTCGGTTTGGGTCCTTAGGAGGCTATTAATCGTGGTAACCCAGAGTAAAGGTGACAAAATGCCACCCTGTGGTATACCTTTTTCCTGATAGTTATATCGTACATCTCGCAGCTTATCCATCTGTTCCTTAGCATGTAGTTGATCCAGTTACGGAGCAACCGGTCAACGTAAAACTGGCCTAGGGATTCTATAAGGGTATCAGTGTGCACGTTATTGAAAGCGCCTTCGATGTCAATGCATACCGCCAGTGTATACAGTTTGCTATCGAAAGATTCACCTATGTAGTGGACGACTTCGTCCACGTGCTGCTTATATTTAAGGTCTTTGTATGGTATATTGCTTTTAACCATGCTATCGACTATCCGTTCCAAGCTTTTAAGTAGGAAGGACGTAAGACTTATCGGTCGATAGGACTTAGGTGTCGCATAGCTAGGTTTCCCTGGTTTGGGTATAAATATTACCCTTGCATTTTGCCATTTAACTGGGGTATATGCCAATTTTAAGCATGCAGTGAATATCTGTGACAGATGTACGGAAACCAGTCCCGCCTTCAACTGCAAAAGTGCCGGGAAAATGCCATCCGGCCTTGCAACTTTATAGGGAGCAAAGCTCTTGATTGCCTCTTTAATCATGTCAGATGTAATAACTATTTCCGTGTTACCCTCCCCTTTCTCCAATATCGGTTCATCTATGTTATTCGATATACCGGGTGGGAAATGAGAGTCCATTAGGAGTTTCATTGTCTCCTCCATATCCTCAAGCCTCCTGCCCGTGTCATCGATCATAGATTCCGGTTGGACATGAGTTTTGGATAGGAATTTTTTTTATCTTCGATACGTCATTTACGCTATCTACCTGTTCACATAAAAGTTTTCAGGAGTCTCGTTTGGCTTTTCGAACGATTTTCTTATATTCACCAAGTTTATTACAATACTCATCCCAGTATACTGTGGTCGTTTTACGCCGTGCCCGGTTAAATAGTTTGCGAAGAAGACTATATTTGCCACCCGTTTTGCTCTCGATACGACCGTAAATGATGTTGATTACCATATTAAGAGTAATCTGGGCATGGAATTGTATAATGATGTCCAAATCTTTAAGATCAATGCCCGTAATAGAGCATCATTTAAGATCATTGTTCCTGAGAGCATTTTTGACCGATTAGTTCATCCTAAATTTTGGCCAGAAAATACGATTGTTCGGCAGTTTGTTTATCATGAAGATAACAATGTAACACTTCCAAAAGCTGCAGATAATATTCCAAAAAACTAATTGGATTAAAAAGTCCTTTAATTGCTAATTGTAATCCGAATGAATCTGATGATCCTTCATTTATATCCATTGGTTATCAAAATGTTCGGGGTATGAACACAAAACTAAAATCATTTTATCTTCAAAGCTTTGACATTGAACAAAATGTTATAGTCCTTACGGAAACATGGCTCCGTGATAAATCTGAAAAGAGGATCCATAATTCTGAATTAATGTGCAGTAAATTCCAAATATATAGACGTGATAGAATAGGAAAGGAAGGTGGCGGAGTTTTGATTGCAGTCTCAACCCTTTTTCCTTCAGAAGAAATAATCCTTAACGATGTACAAGACATTGAATTTATCGCTACTTGTGTTAAAACTAAATTTAAAAATATATTTATCACTTGTTCGTACATTCCACCTGCGTCAAGTCTCCACATATACGTACTTCATTCCACAGCAATTAAGCTCGTTGCAAATCTATCCAAGCCTGGTGATATGATAATTGTTCTAGGAGATTTTAATATTCCAGATATAATGTGGTGTAAAACTCCAGATTCAAGTTTTTTAAGTCCATCTATAAGCTCTGAATCAAATCTTGACCTATTAGATTCCATTGCAGATTTGGCACTTTTTCAAATAAATGACATACCGAATATTTTAGGAAAACTGCTCGATTTGGTGTTTGTCGATCAACCTGATGAATACAGTATACAACGTATTAATCCACTGCTGATACCAGAAGATTCTTATCACCCAACACTTGAAATCACTGCATCCATTAAATTGCATTTGCCTGCAAAACCTGACTTAAATAACAAAAAAGTCTTTGATTTTAAAAAAGCAGATTATTCCAAATTGAATTTCCTACTCTCAACTGAAAAGTTATTTGAATATCATCCATATAGTATTTTAAATCCACATAACTTTGATTTAATTCCTCATCAATTTTATGATGGCTTATTTAAATGCTTTAAAGCATCTATTCCTATGGTAAAAAGAACAATTCATAATGGCCCACCCTGGAACACAAAACAACTTTCAAGCCTGAAAAATATGAAAAACAAACATTATAAGAAATATAAGAAATCTGGTCTACCTACTGACTATGCTAGATATTCAATATCCAGATCAGCATACAACTTGGCTCACACACAATGTTACAATAACTATATTCTTAAAGTAAAGGTAAATTTCAAAAGTAATCCGAAATCCTTCTATCAGTTTGTCAATACAAAACGTCGTATTTCTGGATATCCGTCAATGATGAAACTTGATGACATGGAATCCTCAAAAGATTCGGAGATTTGTGCCATGTTTGCTGATTTCTTTTCCTCCTCGTATTCCAACAAGTGCCTAAATCAATTATCCAGTTATCCATATCCAATTGCTGAGACGGCTCAAATCAATTGTCCAAAATTGCATTCATCCACTGTATTAAAAGCTATACAAAAGTTAAAATTTTCGGATAAATGTGGTCCCGACGGTGTACCTAGTTGTATACTTCGAAACTGTTTACACCAACTTGTTCTGCCGTTAACATATCTATTTAATGCATCACTTTCTATTGGTTATTTTCCTGATTCTTGGAAAAAATCATACATTATTCCTTTGTTCAAATCGGGTGTCAGATCCAACATTCTTAATTATAGAGGTATAGCTAAATTGAGTGTTATACCTAAACTCTCCGATCTCGCAGAGGTCAGCTGTCCTCGAACGATTCAACCAGGGCACTTGTGAACGTTTCCACTTTGGCATCTATATCCTCTTTATTTCAACATTGAAAAGTGTCCTGACCTAAACGGTTCTTTAGTAAGGTCCCGAACATTGTCCAATTAGTTTTAGACTTATTCCGAAACTTTATCGGCTTTGGTGGTGGCCTTAGTATTTTGAATCTTATGTACCGATGATCAAAAAGGAGTGCTCGTCCGAAACTCTCCAATCCTGAATTTCGTTTATAATCTCTTCTGAACATATAGTTATATCTAATACTTTTTCTCTGATTCTATTGACGAAGGTAGCTTTATTACCTAAGTTCAATGTTATCAAGTCTTTAGTATTAAGGAAATCCATGAGGGCTTGTCCCCTGTGATTAGTGTTTGTACTACCCCAAGCTACATGGTGGGAGTTGGCATCACAACCTATTACAATTCTCTTATTTTTCCTTTGTGCCTCTTCAACCAGTTTCATCAGATCCGACGTTGGTGGTAGTGTCGGAGAATCGAAGGGCAGGTAAACAGATGCAAGGAATATGTTGCCACGACCTTGCTTCAGCACCGTTGCATCCGATGTTGATAATACTGTTGCGAGGAGAAAACATGTGACATAAGATACATGTTCTCGGGCGAGACCCTGTATCAGCGTAGAAATGTTGGAAATTTACTTGATTTAATCCAGAAACCTTGTTGCGAATCGTCCAAGGTTCCTGGATTAAAGCTATATGTATTTTACCTGTGTTAATTTTAGCTATCAGAGCGTTGGTAGCTGTCTCGCTCCGATGGAGGTTTTCTTTTTTTTTTTTGTTATTCTTTTTTATTATTATTTAAAACATATTTTTTCGTTATGTATTCTTTATTTATGAAATATATATATATATTTTTTATATATAATTTTTAGTTAAGCACAACTTTTCCTTTAACATTAAATTTTAATTTTTTCAGTTTCATTTGTTTTCTCTCTTTTTTTTTGTTGGCATGCAATTTTTTTCTTTATATTTAAATTTTAAAATATTTTCTTTTGTTTCTTAATTTAAAAAATTCTTTTTACTTCACAATAATTATCACTTTTATCTTAATTTTAATTTACTTTTTTTTACATCCAAGACAATTATTTTCTTCACTTTGATGTTAATTTTCTGACTACTCATTCAATTCACTTTATGACTAAATTGATCAGTTATCTTTTTTTTTATACCCTTAGACCTTTTTTATCTCCTATTTCTTGTATGTTATTTTCACCTCAGTGCTGGAATTATGTATAATAGTGAATCCCACAGTAATTGGCAATTTGTCGAGAAAGTTGATCTATAATAAGAGATATTGTTATGAGTTTCCTCTACAAGAGAGTTTGATTGTTATAATTTTCGTTTTCTTTATTACCTTTCCTTGTGGTTGCAAGAAATTAATTTTCTGGAACTTGGAGTTGTCGTCAAGCTAATGAAAATTTTTGATTTTGGAAGCAGTCTAGATACTATATTAAAATACTAGTATTTTTATAGAGTTTCCACACCGATCCTTTGAATTCAATTTAAGGTTCATTGAAATAACATAAATTTTGTTATCTTAATTTTCCTACATCACATTACACAGTGGGCCAGAATCGAAATTTCTTGGAAATAAATCTGGCATTTCTAAACAGCTGATCCGATCGGGATAAAATTTGGCGTAAGCGTAGCCAAGGAGTATTCGAGTTTAAGTTTTGAAGATGAACCCTGCAGATGCCCCAGGGACGGCTCTGTGGCGGCTCAAAGTAGGGTACCTACGACATGTAAAACTTTTAAACTCGTGCCATTTTTTTGTTTTTCATCCAAATACAAATAATATCCGAGTTATAGGCATTTAAAAATTTAGTGATACAAAATTTACCATACCTTGGTCCGCCTTTTTTTGAATACCGGGCTTAATTTTGGACCAAATGGAATCAATTTTTTCTTGTTAGTTAGACAACAAAATTTCCAATAATATACAAAAAATTCAAATCAATATCATTTACAGATCCAAAAATATACGTTTTTTAATTTAAAAATTCAAAGAAATTTAGATTTTTGCCGTTTTTTTTGCCAAAAATGTGTCTTAACTCTTTTATTAATAAAATAAAATTTTCTTTAAGAACATATAACAATTTTATAGTTTTCTAAAAGGTATCTTTACGCAGAACGCTTTGGCGTAAAAAACTTGTCTTATTTTTTGAAAATGTTGCCACTGCGTCCTTCCGAATATGACCTATTTTTTATCAAAACTTCAACTTTGGGCGACATGTTCTAAAATCACAAAGCTGGGATCAGAAAACTGAAAGCAGTTTTGGAAACCTCTAGTTTTTTCTATTTACTTCAAAAGTATTTTCCCAGCCCTGAAAGAAATGTGGACCCTATGGGCAAAAAAGTAAAAATCCCATTTATGGGATTTTCATTCCTATTTTTGGGAATTGCGGGATGCCCTTTGACCTTTTAAATTTTTTTTGCATTTTCTTATTTGAAATGACAAATTTAACAAGCGTTGAAAATTTCATTGAGTTTTGTTCATAAATAAAGATTTTGTCATATATTACATATTTGTTTAATTTCTAAAACTATGATTTATATCAAAATTTTAATAGGGTCGCAGATAGCTAAAACAATTTAGTCCATATTTATCCCTTAATATCATTTTTTAGTTAGATATGGAAATTCTCGACCCTTTACAAAAAATTTCAAGCCAATATCTCAATTACATTCAAAAATATGTTCATTTAAACCTGTGTCCTTTAATTTCATCTTTTTCATATTTTAGTATTAAGTATGACAGAACATACATTTGGTGTTGAATAAAATATTTGGACAATTTTTAAAAATTATTTAGTTAATTATTTTATTAAAGACTATAACATTGTATATACAATAAAAAAATTATAATTTTATTATGAGCCACACACAACAACACCTAAATAACCCCACACAAACCACTTTTCCCGCCCACCGAAATATAAAACACAATTTAATACAATATCATCAGTTTGTATAATAGCTTTTTTATTTGAACTATTTATCTTAAACATAATACAATTAATTCTTATTCTTTTTCGCATAGTTGAAAGAACAGGATCAGAAGATAGAAGTAAACTATTAAAAATATCTTCATTCTGTGATTGCCTGGAGCATTTTCTTGAGCTGAATAGTTGAACATGCTTAAAATCTCGATTCCTCGCTTCCTGGGCTTCTTCTGTTAACTCTCCAAGTGGAAGAATATTCGATTCAATTATTATTTGACCATGACACAATACTTTGTGTACTGTTGGTGTTAGTTCCCTCCATGGATACAGAGATACAAGTAATTTAGAAATTTCAGATGTATATTCCCCAAATCGATTTCCATTAATTTTATGTTTACTATTCAGTGCCATTAAAATAGTGTTAACTCTTCGAAGCAACTCCTTGTCGATTCCAGTTATTTTTGAAGTAATTTCGAAATCACGAAAAAACCTTCTCGCCGTATTACCGTCATTTGTACTACCGCAACTTGGAAGTGGTTTGTCGATGTTTAATCCCATCTGAACTTTAAATTCTTCTTGGATTCTGCTTTTTTCCGCAGCTCTCAGTTCTTTCAATTCTTCATTATTATACCCTCCACCACCATCAGTGGTGATAGAGGGTATATATAACTTTGTCATTCCGTGTGTAACACCAAGAAATATTCATCTGAGACCTAACAAAGTATATATATTCTTGGACCTTATGAAATTCTGAGTCGATTTAGCTATGTCCGTCTGTCCGTCCGTCCGTCCGTCTGTCTGTCTGTCTGTATAAAACATTCTCACGTTAACACGAAGCAACAAAAATTAACGAAATTCACCCAAAACATTTATTATTGTCCTAAGCAGTTTGGTATTGAAAACGAGCAAAATCGGTTCACACCGGGAAATGTTATGAATCAAAATTTGAAACAACCTCGAAAAAAATAAGCATTTTTTACACATCCTGATGTAATTTTCTCGAAAACTATGAAAGATAATTCCATGAAAATCAGCATACATTCGTTTCAACACAAGAGCTTGACTCCTGCTGAAAATTGCCAGAATCGGTCCACAATTTCATATACCTCCCATACAAAAGTACATATTCCCGGAAAATGGGTTTTTTGTTAATAACTTCCGTCACAATGTCGAAATCTTTACAAAATTTTATAAATTACAATGTTATGTCAATAGAATTCATTCAGAGAAAAAATTTTCTGGATCGGTCCATAATTGGACATAGCTCCCATACAAGGTCCCCTCCCGAAAATAACTTAAACGCAAATAATTCATTTCTAAATCAAGTTATCTATATAAAATTTAGTACAAGTATTGCCCTCACATACAGAAGTATTACTGTAAATTTTTTTTTCCATCGGTCCATAATTGGTCATAGCTCCCATACAAGGTCCCCTCCCGAAAATCACTTAAACGCGCATAACTCATTACTAACATAAGACATCCATATAAAATTTAGTACAAGTATTACTCATGTGCACAGAAATATTATTGTGAAAATTTTTTCCGATCGGTCCATAATTGGTCATAGCTCCCATACACGGTCCCCTCCCGAAAATCACTTAAACGCACATAACTCATTAACGAATTAAGATATCTATATAAAATTTGGTACAAGTATAGTTCATATGCACAAAAATATTACTGTAAATTTTTTTCCGATCGGTTCTTAATTGGTGATAGCTCCCACTCAAGGTCCCCTCCCGAAAATCACTTAAACGCACATAACTCATTACTAAATTAAGATATCCACATAAAATTTGGTACAGGTATTGCTCACATATACAGAAATATTACTGTGGAATCGGTCCATACTTTGTCATAGCTCCCATACAAGGTCCCTTCCAGAAAATCACTTAAACGCGCATAACTCATTATTAATTAAGATATCCATATAAAATTTGGTACAAGTATTGCTCAAATGAACAGAAATATTACTGTGAAATTTTTATCCGATCGGTCCATAATAGGTCATAGCTCCCATACAAGGTCCCTTCCCGAAAATCACTTAAACGCGCATAACTCATTTCTAAATTAAGATATCCATATAAAATTTGGTACAAGTATTGCTCAAATGAACAGAAATATTACTGTGAAATTTTTTTCCGATCGGTCCATAATAGGTCATAGCTCCCATACAAGGTCCCTTCCCGAAAATCACTTAAACGCGCATAACTCATTACTAAATTAAGATATCCATATAAACTTTTGTACAAGTATTGCTCATATGCACAGAAATATTACTGTAAAATTTTTTTCCTATCAGTCCATCCTTGGTCATAGCTCCCATACAAGGTCCCTTCCCGAAAATCACTTAAACGCGCATAACTCATTACTAAATTAAGATATCCATATAAAATTTTGTACAAGTATTGCTCATATACACAGAAATATTACTGTAAAATTTTTTTCCTATTGGTCCATCCTTGGTCATAGCTCCCATGCAAGGTTCCCTCCCGAAAATCACATAAATGCACATAACTCATTACTAAATTAAAATATCCATACATTTACCACAAATATTGCTCTTATATACATAAATTACACTATAAAATTGTTTTACGATCGGTCCATACTTGGTCATAGCTCTCATACTAGGCACCCTCCAGAAAATTACTTAAACGTACAATATTCATTACCAAATAATGATATAAATGCAGAATTTTGAAATTTTGTTTTTATATACACAATTAGTCATAGCTCCCATCAGCGTTGCCAATTTAGCGCTTTTGGCGCTAGATTTAGCCCCTTTTAACAATCCAAAAGTCGCATTTTTTCCTCTTAGCGCTTTTTTGGAAAAAGGCGCTAAATTAACGCTTATTTCAACAAATGAAAAATCTTTTTAATAACATAAAATTATTCTAGTTTAACAATAAAGATAAAACGGAATAATTTTAGACAGTACTCTGCCGTACAAATTTATTAAAGTTCCTTTTTCTAAACTTTCCATATTATGAGTAATTCAAAGATCTTTTAGTGTGATGAGTTATTTTAAAACTTTAAAACTAAAATAAAAAATATTCACCTTTTTCGCCAAAAGAATTGAAATCTGTTTATTCTTAAATTTTCAATACCTTCGAAGGGAAAATTGATTTCGTGAAATTCCACAACAGTTGATTTTGATCGTAACAGTTTTTATTGATCAGAAAATTCTATAAAAAATTCACAACAAGGGAAGTTTTTCACGTCAAAAAGGGAAAAGTTGTAAATTAACTTAATTTTAGTTAGGTTAACTTGAACTTGAAATTAAAATTGCATTTCGTGAAAACTATTGATATTTTAATGTGAATAATACAAAAATAATTTTGATCGCACAAAGTTTGATTCACAAAAATTTAGCATTCTTTTTTTATAACTTCACTGTCAAGGAAACAATTACTTGACGATTACTTCAGTTTTTTCACAAAGTTTTGGCTCTTAGTATTTTTGGAAATGAAGAGTTTAATTAAAATTTATTATGGGGAATTTAAAAAAATCTCTTTGACTAGTTATTGAGATCTTGATCGATGATAGCAATTAGTCATTGAATAAGAAAATCAAACATATTTGTAGTAATTTTTTTAATAAACAAATTTTAGCTAAATACTATATTTTTTAAGACTGTGTAAAAATATAATTTTAGCGCTTTTTAGTGCGTTTTGAGTGAATGGACGGCGCGTTTTAGTATAAAATAGTTGACAACTCTGGCTCCCATACAAAGTCCTCTTTCGAAAATCTCTTAAATGCACATTACTCATTACCAAATAAAGCTATTGATACAAAAATTCTATTTCAAGATTTTTGCACGATCGGTTCATAACACACATTACTTATTACTAAATTACGATATAGATACAAAATTTTACTGAAATATAGCTTTCATGTCCAGAAGTTTTGCTCAAAGAATTTTTTACGATCGGTCTACAATTGGTCATATCTCCCATACTAGGTCCTGCCCCTAAAACCGTATTTAACTAGTTGCATTATCAATTTGTGTAGAACAAAATTATATATATGTATTTTGAAAATCCTTAAATCTTTCACACACATGCATACATGCAAATTAATAAAAATCGCCAAGCGTTGGTAATGTTCAATAAATCTTGGAATTGTAATAGATTTGAGCTGTTTGAATCTAGGGATTTTTATATTTAAGATATGATAAAACTTATTTCTACAAATATTTGATCAATTAGAAAAGTATTAATATAAAAGTAGCTGGTGGAGGGTATTTAAGATTCGGCTCAGCCGAATATAGCACTCTAACTTGTTTTTTGTTGATTTAGTAAGATTCTCTGGCACACTTCTATATTTGAGGTCGTATGCTATGTGTAAAAAGTAATCCAAAAATCGTATTCTGGCATGAAGTGGTGAAATTCCGAAAGACAGGACTTCTTCATTAATACTTCTGCTTTTGTTTATATTTGAGAATTGCGACTTTTTCTCATTACATATTGAGCATCTCCAGAAGTTTCTGTTATGGCATTGCTGACCTTTCCATCAATCATTGTTAAGCTTAGCTGATATGATACGTTAATAGAGAATTCCTTTATTTTTATGCAAATGGGCTCCAGTGCATTTATTTCATCTTTTAAATATTCCACTAAATCTTTTGTTGTTTTCTTTGACTCCTTTATATATTCAAATCCAATGGGTCTACAAAAATTTTTTGAACCCGGAGTTGTATTGATCCATATATCTTCAAATGAATTTCCGATGCTTGACGATGATGGATTAAGGGAATATGAACGAATTCGTAATGGCACTAATGATGACATAAATACACTTTTGTAGTCTGCTAATGTCCGACTTCCACAAGCTTGTTTGTATTCTGGAAGTGCTGATAAACCGTCACATGAGATTGAAAAAAGTTTTTGTGTGACCCTCTTTTTTTTTTTTGACCTTATACATAAGTCTTCGTATGACTTGCAAGGCGCTCCTGTTGATGTGTTGTAAGTTGAGATTTCCGTAGTAGTTTCCATCCAACTACAAAATTTTAATCGAAATTTCTTTGATTTCCATCCACAGACTTACTTTTTACATCAAAAAGTTTTGAAAAGTTTTCAATTTTTGATATGCCTGTTTTGTCTACTTTTCTACTATATGTAGTTTTTATATAATTTGAAATGTCTTCAATTCTTTCTGGCCCCATAAAACGGAACACAGCTCTTCGTAGTTTAATGTAATCTTCATTGTAGATTTATTAAATATGGTGCTTAAAATCTGAGAAGTTTACTTATATACCAATTCTTGTCATTTCCGATACAGGTATTCCAAAGTAAAAAATTACGAATTGTCTACCTATTAGCATTTAGGACTATATTACTATAACCTGTAATTCAGTCATTGATATTTCTTATTAGTGAATGAATCGAAATTATCATTACCTGTATATTTTTACCTACATGATCATAAACGAAACAGAACGAAATGATCTGTCAAAAAAATTTAGGTAAAAAACAAGTTAGAGTGCTATATTCGGCTGAGCCGAATCTTAAATACCCTCCACCAGCTACTTTTATATTAATACTTTTCTAATTGATCAAATATTTGTAGAAATAAGTTTTATCATATCTTAAATATAAAAATCCCTAGATTCAAACAGCTCAAATCTATTACAATTCCAAGATTTATTGAACATTACCAACGCTTGGCGATTTTTATTAATTTGCATGTATGCATGTGTGTGAAAGATTTAAGGATTTTCAAAATACATATATATAATTTTGTTCTACACAAATTGATAATGCAACTAGTTAAATACGGTTTTAGGGGCAGGACCTAGTATGGGAGATATGACCAATTGTAGACCGATCGTAAAAAATTCTTTGAGCAAAACTTCTGGACATGAAAGCTATATTTCAGTAAAATTTTGTATCTATATCGTAATTTAGTAATAAGTAATGTGTGTTATGAACCGATCGTGCAAAAATCTTGAAATAGAATTTTTGTATCAATAGCTTTATTTGGTAATGAGTAATGTGCATTTAAGAGATTTTCGAAAGAGGACTTTGTATGGGAGCCAGAGTTGTCAACTATTTTATACTAAAACGCGCCGTCCATTCACTCAAAACGCACTAAAAAGCGCTAAAATTATATTTTTACACAGTCTTAAAAAATATAGTATTTAGCTAAAATTTGTTTATTAAAAAAATTACTACAAATATGTTTGATTTTCTTATTCAATGACTAATTGCTATCATCGATCAAGATCTCAATAACTAGTCAAAGAGATTTTTTTAAATTCCCCATAATAAATTTTAATTAAACTCTTCATTTCCAAAAATACTAAGAGCCAAAACTTTGTGAAAAAACTGAAGTAATCGTCAAGTAATTGTTTCCTTGACAGTGAAGTTATAAAAAAAGAATGCTAAATTTTTGTGAATCAAACTTTGTGCGATCAAAATTATTTTTGTATTATTCACATTAAAATATCAATAGTTTTCACGAAATGCAATTTTAATTTCAAGTTCAAGTTAACCTAACTAAAATTAAGTTAATTTACAACTTTTCCCTTTTTTGACGTGAAAAACTTCCCTTGTTGTGAATTTTTTATAGAATTTTCTGATCAATAAAAACTGTTACGATCAAAATCAACTGTTGTGGAATTTCACGAAATCAATTTTCCCTTCGAAGGTATTGAAAATTTAAGAATAAACAGATTTCAATTCTTTTGGCGAAAAAGGTGAATATTTTTTATTTTAGTTTTAAAGTTTTAAAATAACTCATCACACTAAAAGATCTTTGAATTACTCATAATATGGAAAGTTTAGAAAAAGGAACTTTAATAAATTTGTACGGCAGAGTACTGTCTAAAATTATTCCGTTTTATCTTTATTGTTAAACTAGAATAATTTTATGTTATTAAAAAGATTTTTCATTTGTTGAAATAAGCGTTAATTTAGCGCCTTTTTCCAAAAAAGCGCTAAGAGGAAAAAATGCGACTTTTGGATTGTTAAAAGGGGCTAAATCTAGCGCCAAAAGCGCTAAATTGGCAACGCTGATGGGAGCTATGACTAATTGTGTATATAAAAACAAAATTTCAAAATTCTGCATTTATATCATTATTTGGTAATGAATATTGTACGTTTAAGTAATTTTCTGGAGGGTGCCTAGTATGAGAGCTATGACCAAGTATGGACCGATCGTAAAACAATTTTATAGTGTAATTTATGTATATAAGAGCAATATTTGTGGTAAATGTATGGATATTTTAATTTAGTAATGAGTTATGTGCATTTATGTGATTTTCGGGAGGGAACCTTGCATGGGAGCTATGACCAAGGATGGACCAATAGGAAAAAATTTTACAGTAATATTTCTGTGTATATGAGCAATACTTGTACAAAATTTTATATGGATATCTTAATTTAGTAATGAGTTATGCGCGTTTAAGTGATTTTCGGGAAGGGACCTTGTATGGGAGCTATGACCAAGGATGGACTGATAGGAAAAAAATTTACAGTAATATTTCTGTGCATATGAGCAATACTTGCTACAAAAGTTTATATGGATATCTTAATTTAGTAATGAGTTATGCGCGTTTAAGTGATTTTCGGGAAGGGACCTTGTATGGGAGCTATGACCTATTATGGACCGATCGGAAAAAAATTTCACAGTAATATTTCTGTTCATTTGAGCCATACTTGTACCAAATTTTATATGGATATCTTAATTTAGAAATGAGTTATGCGCGTTTAAGTGATTTTCGGGAAGGGACCTTGTATGGGAGCTATGACCTATTATGGACCGATCGGATAAAAATTTCACAGTAATATTTCTGTTCATTTGAGCAATACTTGTACCAAATTTTATATGGATATCTTAATTAATAATGAGTTATGCGCGTTTAAGTGATTTTCTGGAAGGGTCCTTGTATGGGAGCTATGACAAGTATGGACCGATTCCACAGTAATATTTCTGTATATGTGAGCAATACCTGTACCAAATTTTATGTGGATATCTTAATTTAGTAATGAGTTATGTGCGTTTAAGTGATTTTCGGGAGGGGACCTTGAGTGGGAGCTATCACCAATTAAGAACCGATCGGAAAAAAATTTACAGTAATATTTTTGTGCATATGAACTATACTTGTACCAAATTTTATATAGATATCTTAATTCGTTAATGAGTTATGTGCGTTTAAGTGATTTTCGGGAGGGGACCGTGTATGGGAGCTATGACCAATTATGGACCGATCGGAAACAAATTTCACAATAATATTTCTGTGCACATGAGTAATACTGTACTAAATTTTATATGGATGTCTTATGTTAGTATGAGTTATGCGCGTTTAGTGATTTTCGGGAGGGGACCTTTTGGAGCTATGACCAATTATGGACCGATGGAAAAAAAAATTTACAGTAATACTTCTGTATGTGAGGGCAATACTTGTACTAAATTTTATATAGATAACTTGATTTAGAAATGAATTATTGCGTTTAAGTTATTTTCGGGAGGGGACCTGTATGGGGAGCTATGTCCAATTATGGACCGATCCAGAAATTTTTTCTCTGAATGAATTCTATTGACATAACATTGTAATTTATAAAATTTTGTAAAGATTTCGACATTGTGACGGAATTATTAACAAAAAACCCATTTTCCGGGAATATGTACTTTTGTATGGGAGGTATATGAAATTGTGGACCGATTCTGGCAATTTTCAGCAGGAGTCAAGCTCTTGTGTAGAAACGAATGTATGCTGATTTTCATGGAATTATCTTCATAGTTTTCGAGAAAATTACATCAGGATGTGTAAAAATGCTTATTTTTTTCGAGGTTGTTTCAAATTTTGATTCATAACATTTCCCGGTGTGAACCGATTTTGCTCGTTTTCAATACCAAACTGCTTAGGACAATAATAAATATTTTGGGTGAATTTCGTTAATTTTTGTTGCTCGTGTTAACGTGAGAATGTTTTATACAGACAGACAGACAGACAGACGGACGGGACGGACGGACGGACGGACAGACGGACATAGCAAATCGACTCAGAATTTCATAAGGTCCAAGAATATATATACTTTGTTAGGTCTCAGATGAATTTTTGGTGTTACCACGGAATGACAAAGTTATATATACCCTCTATCACCACTGATGGTGGTGGAGGGTATAATCGTTATAAATTTCTGAAAATTTAAGCAAATAGGACCTTTCAATTATAAGGATAAGCAAACAAATAGAAAATAGGTAAATATAAGATTTAAATATGTTCTGTCATATTTAATACTAAAATATGTAAATATGAAATTAAAGGATACAGGTTTAAATTACATAATTTTTGAATGTAATGAGATTGGCTTGAAAATTTTTGTAAAGAATCGAGGAATTTCCATATCTAACTAAAAAAAGATATTAAGGGCCTATTAAAATTTTGATATAAATCATAGTTTAGATATTAAACTAATATGTAATATATGACAAAATCTTTATTTATGACAAAAACTCAATGAAATTTTCAACACTTGTTATTTGTCATTTCAAATAAGAAAATGCAAAAAAAATTGAAAAGGTCAAAGGGCATCCGCAATTCCCAAAAGAGGAATGAAAATCCCAAAAAATGGGATTTTTTACATTTTTGCCCATAGGGTCCACATTTCTTTCAGGCTGGGAAAATACTTTGGAGTAAATAGAAAACATATTAGGTTTCCAAAACTGCTTTCAGTTTTCTGATCCCAGCTTGGGATTTTAGAACAGGTCGCCCAAAGTTTAAGTTTTGATAAAAATAGGTCATATTCGGAAGGAAACAGTGGCAAACCATTTTCAAAAAATAGGACAAGTTTTTTACGCCAAAGCGTTCTGCGTAAAGATACCTTTTAGAAAACTATAAAATTGTTATATGTTCTTAAAGAAAATTTTATTTTATTAATAAAGAGTTAAGACACATTTTTGGCAAAAAAACGGCAAAAATCAAAATTTATTGAATTTTTAAATTAAAAAACGTATATTTTTGGATCTGTAAATGATATTGATCTGAAATTTTTTATATTATTGGAAATTTTGTTGTCTAAACTAACAAGAAGTTAGTCCATTTGGTCTAAAATTACGCCCGGTATTCAAAAAAAGGAGGACCAAGGTATGGTAAATTTTGTATCACTAAATTTTTAAATGCCTATAACTCGGATATTTAAGAGATAAGGATCAGGTCTCCCGAGGAGTTGACAACTGAGAATAAACCTAAGAAGAAAAAGAGCTCCCCGTCTTCTAATATACAGTCGAAGCCAAGCCATACTTCACCCAAAGGAATCTCAAGTGAGAATCCTGCGAGTAAGGGTGACAACGCCAAGCCAGATATTCCGAAGACGAACACGTCGGCGAAATCAACCTCGAAGGTAAGGGAATCTCAAAAGAAGCCCCGAAAAACGAGGAAGGAGAAGCTAGACGGAGGAAAAGGAAAGAGCCGCCATCTTACGCTAAAGTTGCCAGAAGTAGGCACCGGGACGATCTCTGCTATGCAGTTTACGATGCCGGTAATCCGACAGGCAAAATTCCAATAGACCAACAGAGTAAAATAGAAGACCTGGTCAACAATAAGATAGTGGACCATGCAATCGCTTCAAAGGGCAAACAACCAATAGAGAGCGAGAGCTGCGAGTTCAGCATGGGCGTGATGTTGATGAGGTTGGCATCTCACCAATGTGTTAGCACCCTAAAGAACTTGGTGGAAAGTATCCCTCCTCCCTGGGACGGCGCGCTAGGCTGGGACTGGCAAAGAAGAGCGAGCTTCCGGTGCTCCTAAAGTCCACTGTCTACATAAAAGGATGGGGCAGTAAACTGGCTAATGAACGTATACTGGAAATTCTTGGAGGTCAAAATGCTGAGCTGGCCGTGGAAAAAGGGATGTCTTTTACAGGAAAGAAGAACCTGAGGGAACTTTATTTGTAATAGGTATCGACCAGAAATCCATGGCTAGTCTTGCCAAGAAAAAGGTAGGGCTTACTTCGCCTCTAAATCTGTCATATTCAAAATTGGGAGGTGGCCGATTGGAAGGGCTGTTACAACAAGCCTCGAAAAGGACACTAAAAAACCTAAGACCACAGCATCAGTATCCACTACTGATAACGTTGAGGAGTCAATCCTAAAATCGAGGAATTTACCATTAACTCGCCAGAAGAAAGTGTAGTTGCCCTTTCCAAAATTGGGAAGGCGCCGATTGAAAGGGCTGTCAAAACCGGCCCCGACAAGGACACTAAAACACCTAACACAGTACCGAAAGCATCATTAGCAAGTACTAGCAATGTTGAGGAGTCAAATCCTAAAAGCGAGGAGGAAATCACTCACCCGCAGAAGACAGAACAGCAATGCTCTCCAGAATTGGGAATGTGTCTATTAAAAATGCTGCTATTCCTATGCCTGATAAGGACACCGCAGTGCCATCAACAGTACTCACTGCATTAATAGCCACTTCAGGCTATCGGAGGTATCCGGAGGAGTCAAATCCAAAGAGCGAGGAGGTGACCACCAACTCGCTGGAAGACAGTTAATGGATGACCATGATTGAGGTTATCCAAATATAAACCTCCATCGGAGCGAGACAGCTACCAACGTAATCACGTAAAATTTCCAACTTTTCTACGCTGATACAAGGATCTCGCCCGAGAACATGTATCTTATGTCACAAGAACTTATGTTTTCTCCTCTCAACAGGATTATCAACATCGGATGCAACGGTGCTGAAGCAAGGTCGTGGCAACATATTCCTTGCATCTATTTACCTTATTACCTGCCTTTCGATTCTCCGACACTACCACCAACGTCGATCT